>NC_068455.1:47998636-48318636 GCF_023373465.1 Oncorhynchus keta
GTGTGGGCCAAAATTCTTCCACAGTGATGTGAGAGACTGAGTAACAACTTCAGGAAGCATTTGGTTGCAGTCATTGCACCTACAGATGTCGGATCTTAACTTCATCACTCTTTTGTCGCAGAGAATTTTCTTGCTGCATCAGGAAATTAAAATGAGTCCCTGAAAAAGAGCAGTTATTTTTCTCGCCATGCGGGGGGCAGTCGAGTAATTGGGATCGGGGCTTGCTATCCAAATAATTTTGTCTCTCGCTCACTCAAATGCTAGGCATACTGTATGTCCTATTTCTGCAACATTCAAATGTACAAAGATTATTGATTTTCATTTTAGCGTGTATTGATGGTTTAACGAGACATCAGCTGGTGACAGTGCCATCAATAGTTGCAAGAAGGTCCCTTGTTATTTGATTATATTCCAATTGGCTAAATTCTGTAGTCTACCCACTAGCCTATCCAATGAAGGGTGAAAGGTGTGAAAACCGATAATAGGCATCTGTGTTCCCATGGCTGAGTTGATGAGCTGATTTGGTCCCTCAGTTGATGTTGGTTTATTTTCATTATTCCAATATGTTTTCATTAATTGAATTAACTTAGTCTATTTTATGAGAATTTGTAAGATTCCTATTTGCATAAAATAGACAGAGACCAGTCTTATCAGAAATAGATAATATTATTTATTCTCAGAGCGCACTGCCATGTAACTACGAACAACAGTTTACATACAAAATATGACGTCATAGGTTCTAGAATGAATCTCCTCCTCCCGACCAAGACAGAGCAAGTTTAAAAGTTCATTCCGACCCACTAGCGCACACACAGGACACACAATAAAACTGAATTTACTCTTGACCCCTCACCATTATCGATCACCACTTAGCTGACAGTTCTAGTTAACAGAAAAGGCAATGAGTGCATTCCCAGGTTATCTAAAACACCCCAGAGCTAAGTTTCGTCGGTTCAACCATAGGTTAAATACCTTTTCTGTTTACTTAAAAAAAAACACTTCCAATATTCTCCAACCTGGCTGGAATGGTATTTATTTAATTTAATTACCCCCTGTTTCAGGCTCCACAATCCCTCACTTATGAATTCATATTGTTAATCAGATATAATAAAACAGAGTATAAGTTTACTTAGTTACAGTTCTATTTAAAATGGGGATATTGTTTAGTCATTTATTCATAAAATTCCTAACAGTTGATTGACAGATGTAGGCCTACTGTAAAACAAACTTTCCCCCGGTGTGGATGCTCGTCCACTTTTAATAGTTAGGCTACAGTATGTATAATTTGTCAATACAGTTTTGGTCTTTGTTGTGATTGAAAGCCTGTATTGTTTGGCTTTAATATTTAATTTTGTAAAGCTGTGTTTATGCATTTGAGCTTATCCAAAGGCGATTTCGTTGAGCTGTGAAACGTTTGTTTGATGTGTAAATTGTCAGACCATTCATTCATTCATTCAATATTCATTCAGTATACTTACAAGCAAAAATTAAAGCAGGAAGCACCAGTGACTCGGTCAATAAAGAAATGGTCAGATGAAGCAATTGCTAAACTACAGGACTGCTTTGCTATCACAGACTGGAACATGTTCCGGGATTCTTCCGATGACATTGAGGAAATGACCACATCAGTCACTGGCTTTATCAATAAGTGCATTGAGGACGTCGTCCCCACAGTGACTGTACGTACATACCCCAACCAGAAGCCACTGAGCTAAAGGGTAGAGCTGCCTCTTTCAAGGTGCGGGACTCTAACCCGGAAGCTTACAAGAAATCCTGCTTTGCCCTGCGACAAACCATCAAACAGGCAAAGCGTCAATACAGGACTAAGATTGAATCATACTACACCGGCTCCGACGCTCGCCGGATGTGGCAGGGCTTGCAAACTATTACAGACTACAAAGAGAAGCATAGCCGCGAGCTGCCCAGTGACACGAGCCTACCAGATGAGCTAAATCACTTCTATGCTCACTTCGAGGCAAGCAACACTGAGGCATGCATGAGAGCATCAGCTGTTCCGGACGACTGTGTGGTCACGCTCTCCGTTGCCGACGTGAGTAAGACCTTTAAACAGGTCAACATACACAAGGCTGCGGGGCCAGATGGATTACCAGGACGTGTGCTCCGGGCATGTGCTGACCAACTGGCAGGTGTCTTCACTGACATTTTCAACATGTCCCTGATTGAGTCTGTAATACCACCATAGTCCGTGTGCCCAAGAACACAAAGGCAACCTGCCTAAATGACTACAGACCCGTAGCACTCACGTTCGGCTCACATCAACACCATTATCCCAGAAACTCTAGACCCACTCCAATTTGCATACCGTCCAAACCGATCCACAGATGATGCAATCTCTATTGCACTCCACACTGCCCTTTCCCACCTGGACAAAAGGAACACCTATGTGAGAATGCTGTTCATTGACTACAGCTCAGCGTTCAACACCATAGTACCCTCAAAAAGCTCATCACCAAGCTAAGGATCCTGGGACTAAACACGTCCCTCTGCAACTGGATCCTGGACTTCCTGACAGGCCACCCCAGGTAGTGAGGTTAGGTAGCAACACATCTGCCACGCTGATCCTCAACACTGGATCTCCCCAGGGGTGTGTGCTCAGTCCCATCCTGGACTCCCTGTTCACCCACGACTGCATGGCCAGGCACGACTCCAACACCATCATTAAGTTTGCTGATCACCGACAACGACGAGACAGCCTATAGGGAGGAGGTCAGAGACCTGGCCGGGTGGTGCCAGAATAACAACCTCAACGTAACCAAGACTAAGGAGATGATTGTGGACTACAGGAAAAGGAGCACCGAGCACGTAATGGAGCAGGTTGAGAGCTTCAAATTCCTTGGTGTCCACATCAACAACAAACTAGATTGGTCCAAACACACCAAGACAGTCGTGAATAGGGCATGACCCAGTACATCACTGGGGCAAAGCTGCCTGCCATCCAGGACCTCTACACCAGCCAGTGTCAGAGGAAGGCCCTAAAAATTGTCAAAGACCCCAGCCACCCCAGTCATAGACTGTTCTCTCTACTACCGCATGGCAAGCGGTACCGGAGTGTCAAGTCTAGGACAAAAAGGCTTCTCAACAGTTTTTACCCCCAAGCCATAAGACTCCTGAACATGGTCACTTAACAATACATTCATGTACATACTACCTAAATTGGCCCGACCAACCAGTGCTCCCGCACATTGGCTAACTGGGCTATCTGCATTGTGTCCCACCACCCGCCAACCCCTCTTTTTACGCTTCTGCTACTCTCTGCTCATCATATATGCATAGTCACTTTAACGATACCTACATGTACATACTACCTTGTTACTCTTATTTTTCAAATGTCTTTTTACAGTTTTATTTCTTTACTTACCTATTGTTCACCTAACACCTTTTTTGCACTATTGGTTAGAGCCTGTAAGTAAGCATTTTACTGTAATACCTGTTGTATTCGGCACGCGTGACAAATAAACTTTGATTTTATTTCAATGACGGGGATGAGGACCTTGTCGGGCATCTGAAGTAAATCCTTCCCGTCCGACTCGTTGAAGAAAAGGTATTACTCCGGTACGGGGTGAGTAATCGCTGTCCTGATATCTAGAAGCTCTTTTTCGTCATAAGACACGGTCGCAGAAACATTATGTACAAAATAAGTTACAAAATAACAAAAAAAAACATACAAAATAGCACAATTGGTTACGGGATCGTAAAACGGCAGCCATCTCCTTCAGCGCCATTCTCAAGAGAGAAGCACGAAATTTAACTTCACTAAACTGTCTACAGTTTTCCACTTTAGTTAACACTATCGACTTTTCACTCTACTGTGGAAATTCTGATCAAATAAACGCAATATTAGCCAATTTCAATGTAATATACTGAAACAAAACAAACAAGATTGCAAGATTTAGCATGCTAAACTAACTGTGCAAGAGATTTTCTTCTAGGCAGAGTGCATTGCAGTAGGATTCTATTGCATTGACAGGCACGACTAGACTCCGGCACATACTCTACTCAAACCTGTGCGCCATAACCAATCAGAGCTGCAGTAGTCCTATATGCAAATAGCCATTGGCATTTATGGATCTGTGCCATTGTCTTTGAACTGGACTGTGTTTAGGCTACACTAGTCATGAGTAGATGTGCTTGTTTTGAGATCAAAGTGAGAGTTGTGTGTAGCCACCTGTGCACAGTTGTTCATATTCTTTGCTAGTTAGTGAGTTATTAGCCCAGTTGTAGCTCATTTCTAAACAATGGGAGAGTGTTTGCCTCCAACAAGACAAACAAGTGTTTGCCTCCAAGACCTGAAATTTACTCAGGGCCTGACATTTATTTTAGGGAACATTGGTTATGACACCTACATAAGTGTCAAAATCCACAAAACCTACCACACAAGG
This sequence comes from Oncorhynchus keta, assembly GCF_023373465.1. Classification (NCBI taxonomy): domain Eukaryota; kingdom Metazoa; phylum Chordata; class Actinopteri; order Salmoniformes; family Salmonidae; genus Oncorhynchus; species Oncorhynchus keta. Next base: position 48,003,037 of record NC_068455.1, read on the forward strand.
CAAAACATTCCATTACACCGTAGCCTACGTGTCAACAGTATGTTTATGTTATATGAAGTCATTTTTTATTAACAAAATTGAATTATCACTGTAATTGCGCACACATTGATGTCAGACATGCACCTACCCCAATGCTCTGTATGTGATGACTGGGATGAATGCAGGAGCAGAGTTCAGGAGCAGGACAAGACACCCTCTTTTTGATTGATGGCTGATTTTAGGGCCTGTACCTGATAGGCCTATCTAGCTTATATGATTATGTTGGTCATCATGCTTCTTGACAGTGTCACAAAGTTTATTTTCTACATGTTATTTAAAACATGATGAAAAAAACATGAATGTAAAGAATTTATTACAACAAAAACTAGAAAGGATTTCATGAGCAAACTTTAAAATTAAACTTCTTGGCAGGGAAATAACTAATTTGAATAAATGTGAGTTTTGACACTTATGTAGGTGTCATAACCAGCCCTAAAATAACGCAATATATGTCACAACAGGTATATATGGGTCATGACAGTGTTATAACCATATTATGACAGGTTATTACAAGTTATGACACGTTATGACATGGTTATGACCTTGTCATCTCTTCTTATGACACTGGGTGTCAAGTAATGTGTTACCTTATTTGGTATAATAAGACAATATAAAAAAATATTATTCCTATTGCTTCCCTTCAACATAAAAAAATGATGAAACATACAGTACCAGTCAAAAGTATGGACACACCTACTCATTAAATGGTTTTTCTTTAGTTTTACTATTTTCTACATTGTAGAATAATAGTGAAGAAGACATCAAAACGATGATATAACACATGGAATCATGTAGCAACCAAAAAAGTGTAACAAATCAAAATATATTTGGGATTTTAGATTCGTCAAAGTAGCCACCCTTTGTTTTGATGACAGCTTTGCACGCTGTTGGCATTCTTTGTTGGCATTCTCTCAACCAGCTTCACCTGGAATGCTTTTCCAACAGTCTTGAAGGAGTTCCCACATATGTTGGGGACTTGTTGGCTGCTTTTCCTTCACCCTGCAGTCCAACTCATCCCAAACCATCTCAATTGTAGTCGGGTGATTGTGGAGGCCAGGCCATCTGATGCAGCACTCCATCATTCTTCTTCTTGGTCAAATAGCCCTGTTGAAAAACAAATGACAGTCCCACTAAGCACAAACCAGATGAGATGGCGTATTGCTGCAGAATGCTGTTGTAGCCATGCTGGTTAAGTGTGCCTTGAATTCTAAATAAATCACTGACAGTGTGACCAGCAAAGCACCATCACACTTCCTCCTCCATGTTTCACGGTGGGAACCCCACATGCAGAGATCATCCGTTCACCTATTCTGCGTCTCACCAAGACACAGCAGTTGGAACCAAAAATGTGGACTCATCAGACTAAAGGACAGATATATGTTCAGATATTCAAATTTCCCCCTGCGACAAAGGTTGGCACAACCAATTATTGAGTGTAAGGGGGCAATTACTTTTTCACACTGCAGCATTGGGTGTTGTAAATTAAAGCAGTATCAATATGTTGTGTTATTTGTTCACTCAGGTTCCCTTCATCTAATATTAGGTTTTGGTTGAAGATCTGATAACATTTAGTGTCAGAAGTATATGCAAAAATAGACAATCAGAAAGGTGGCAAATACTTTATCACGGCACTGTATGTCATATGGGATGGATGGAGAGTGATTAGGTTGGGGGGGGCTGTCTCATTTGAGTGTCTCGTCAAGGGTCTCGGAGCTTTATGGCGTCGACTCGATGGCCCCCGCACTCATCCGTCTCGCTCTCATTTTCTTTTGCTTTCGCAGATGTGCTGAACGATGCCATCTTCGACGAGGACCACGATGAGATGGTTATTGTGAAGGACATCGACATGTTCTCCATGTGCGAACACCACCTGGTGCCCATCTTTGGCAGGGTAATATCACACACACACACACACACACACACACACACACACACACACACACACACACACACATGCCCCTATCAGCACTACACCAGTCCAAAGGTGTACAATTTAATCACCAGTTATGGAGAATCTCTTCCAGAGGTGGGACCAAGTCATTGTTTTACAAGTCACAAGTAAGTCTCAAGTCTTAGCGCTCAAGTCTCAAGTCAAGACTGTCAAGTATCAAGTCAAGTCTCAAGTCCTAAACTTTGAGTTTTGAGTCCTATACAAGTCATAATGTAATTTTCACCAAATGTAATACCATTTCATATTTTTAACAAGAGTAATAGTATATTACATTTACGCAAATCATGAATGCTTTTAAAAATATCTATATATTTATTACTTTCCAAATAAACGTTATATTCCCATGGAACTACATGGTTAGCCATGAGAAAGATACACCCCCCCCAAAAAAGTTGTGATTGACTATCGAGGATTGTTATGGGGCGCAATCGGGCGATTTAGGTTTGTGCACAATCACCCAACCTTAACACACACACTGTGTGGTTACAGTAGGCTAACATATGTCAATGGTTTTAGGAACAGCAGTAACATCAGGCAGGATTTCAAATGTCGAACAAAGTTGGAAATTGTTGCGCCTCCGTCTGTAATTTTCTTCCCGCATGTTTTGCAAGTTGCAATCCGTTTTTTGTTGATACAGCGTAGTCTTTATATCCGAAAATAATAATTTGGGGTATCATCTTTCCAAGGGCTCCATCTGAATTCACCCACCGACGATCCTCTGCACTGCCACGCACAACTTTTTCTCAGCTGGCACAATTTGATTGACCTCTGTCCGATTCAAACTGTAATCCGTTAAATGAAGAGTTGATGCACTGCACACTTTTTTTAATAGCATCAGTTTTAATATTTGGGCTTGGGGAGGGTATCAGGTCGATTTATAAGGCTCAAGTCCAAGTCAAGTCACGAGTCATTGGTGTTAAAGTCAAAGTCGAGTTGCAAGTCATCATATTTGTGACTCGAGTCTGACTTGAGTCCAAGTCATGTGACTCGAGTCCACAACTCTGATCTCTTCTACTTTGGATTCATCACACATAGCCCAAAAGGTACATTACTCAGTGGGAGACATTTGGCACATTACATTATTTTCTCATCACAGTTTTTATGTATCTCTTTGGTAATATTTTCACGTGTGTGGTACATTTTCACAACTCTTAGTACAAAACTCCAAACTGGTCACACTTATAATGTAAGGAGAACATTGGTTTAATCACCAAAACACAACATAATGATATCTTTTCAATGTAGTCGTTTTAACTACCAGTTAATCCAATAACAAACAATGTAAGATATGTTTTTCAAATCGCCCTTAGAAGTGCTGAAAGTGGGCCTGGCGAGTGGCGTAGCGGTCTAAGACACTGCAGTGCTCGAGGCGTCACTACAGATCTGGGTTCAAACCCGGGCTGTGTCGCAGCCGGCCGCGACCGGAAGACCCACGAGGCAACAATACTGTAAATTACATTAGATTACACACTTAGGCAATACACTTACATTACCAAGAAAATTACCAAGTATAATTTCCATAATATCTATACAATGTGTGATCAATGAAGACATCCTCTAAAATCATTCTTGCAAAAAAAATTAATTGTATTTTTCAGATATAATTGCAACATAGGTATACTGTCTGTAATTAAATGAAAGAAATGAACATTTATGAAAATAAGACAATGGTCAGCACGCATTCATTTGCATCAAGCCTGTCTTAATCATTTGGCCATAAATTCTCATCCCCTTCACCTTGACAGGCCTGATCAATTTAATTGAGTATCACAATGAGGTGTGCAGCGTTTTAGGATCCAAGTAATGGCCTATGTCCTACCACACCATCTTCAGAGATAGCTGCACGCATGGAGATGTTTCCCCCAAGTTGTCCTTGCACTTGGACGGTCGCCCGTATGCCCATGGCGCTGAGTTTTGGCCAGGTTGAAGCCCACTTCGTCAACAAAGATATGCTTGTTATGGTTCACAGCAGTATCAAGCACCATCACCCTGGTTAGTTATTTTTACAGTAGTTCCAACATCAAATTGTGAAGTAGCATGTGCATTAAATAGTAACAGTAATACAGTATATAGTGTGGTACCTGAAAATACTCGGCCTGCAGTTGTTTCACCCGGTCGTTTCTCTCAAAGGGCATCAGGTAAATGTGTTTCATAGATACCTGGTTCCTCTTCAAAAGGCGTGTGACTGTTGGTAGGCTGATGGATGCCACATTGGCAAAGGTGTCATCTTTCTCTTCAATGACCTGCTTTATTTCAGACAGCCGTATGTCATTCCTGGCCCTTACCATTTCCACACCGTCACCACTGATAAATCCACGATAATCGAGAATTTCAAAAAGCATTTCTCTACGAGCTCCGACTGGGGAAAATAAGTTTAGAACAGTCATCCAACTCGGAATTCCAAGTCGGGAACTCAGGCCTATTTAAAAAAAAAAAAAAAAATTCCCAGTTGTCTTCAATGCACCATAAATCCAGAGAATACCTACCTTTTGATTACAAAGTTTGATGACAAAATTTGCCTACAAGGACTGCTGTGCCACCTTCCTGTTCAAGTGAGCACAGCACATCAAGGTGAGTCCAAAAATGTATTGTAGGCTGCTGCATACATTGTAATTTTCCAGGGAGATATGTATCCTGTAGCAAAGAAAGTAATACTAAGTGTATGTTGTGTAGTAAGCTGTTAGTAGACCATGTGCCTCACCCTAATTATTTAGGCCTTTGCCCCCTCATAATGTAAGCCTACTGTTCTGACTTGGTGGTGCCTGTTTTAGAGAAATGTAATCATTGAATATTGTAAGCTTTCATTGTCTGCTTATATGCCCCCTTTATTTATCCTACGGTTCTGAATGTTCTGAATTCTGTCGATGTACATTTCAAAAGTGCAGAAAAAGTTGTTATATTGACTACGTTCGTCCTAGCTCGCTCATTAATGTTTAATTATGCCATAGTTTGTACATCTCAATTGTCAGTAGAAACCACATTTGTTTAAGAAAGTCAGCCATATCAGCTATGTAAATGAGGCTGAATTAACTGTTTCACTGCCATACAAGGCTCCACTGATAGCCAGGTGTAGCAGTGGTAAGGATTCACTCTATGGTGCTGAAAAGACAGCTTTATGTAGGCCCTAACAGTTTGTGGGCACCATTTGTCACTGTTATAGTGCAATTCATGTATTGTTTCAGTGTTGTATAGTGGCTTTGCTGGCATGCATCTAAACATTTTTGGGGGAGTTTTCCCCACCAAGATTTGCATACTAAAATCGCTACTGATGATGCCACAATTGTGAGAGGAGTAGCCTACTGATAAAGGCTTTCTTTGTCCACTGATGAGCCTGTAATTGAGCCCAGCTGTGATTAAACTACTGGTAAATAAAAATGTCCCGCAGCACCGACCAAGGATGTGTTCCAAATGGCACCCTATTGCACTACTTTTGACCAGGGCCCATAGGACTCTAAGAAAATGTAGTGGACTATATTGGGAAAAGGGTGACATTTGGAACGCCGCGCAAATCAGATGAAATCCCATTAGCAGGGATTCAAGTGAGACATGCTTGCCTCTGGAAATGATCCTGTTTGACATTTAGTACCGTAGACCTAGCATTCGGCCCTCTATTCTCCCCTCATCTTACCCTGCAGGTGTTTGCCATTTAAGACAAAGAGGGAGGCAATTTATACTTTCACATCCCTTTCACACCGTCAAAAGGGCCATGATGATAGAGGGAGCAAGCGTTACACACACACACACAGACTGTGACTTTTTCTCTTTGTGCTGTGTGTGTGTGTGTTTGTTTGTCAGCAGCTGGCTGTCAGAAGGCCACTTTGTTTCCGTTCATCTCCTTCCCCCGCTGATAGCTCCCTGTCGTCGTCACAAGCGCGAGTCGCCTCTTATCCACGCACTCATCTATTTCCCTGCACGTCTATCCATGCTGCCCGCTGAGTGCTATTAATGACTCACCGATTTCTCCCCGCCAACTGAAATATGGAGCCGTTTGGTGCTCTCTTTTTTTCATTTTCGTCAGGCCTCCAGTCAGTCAGTTGTCTTTTAATAACGCTTTTAGTGTTTGTCATCACCTCGCGACAACTTGATATTGTTTTTCATTGTGTTTGGCTTTAATGTATACCTTTACACCCCATACCTTTGAAAAACCACGAAACCTATCTCTGAACCCTACTTTTAATCAAACTTGAATCCCGTCTTTTCGAAGTGAAGTGAAGTGAAAGTGTTGTTTATTTACCCAGTTCAGAAATTCGCTTTTTAAACGTGCAGCAGTGAGCCGAAAGGAGGAAGCTGAAGAGCTTGGACGAAGATAGTTAAATGACGCCGTCTTTATCACAACCAACCAGAAAGAGAGAGGGGGAGGGGGACAGGAAAGGAGGATAAATCCTTGTATGCATGCCCTTTCTCTCAGCCTGTTTCATCAAATTGCTGCTGACATTTGAATGGAGGATGGAGGGTGAGGGGTGCCACTTAGCCTCCCAGTCATACGCAGAAGCAGGCTCAACCAGCTGGATGGGGAGGAGAGTCTAGATCTCCATCCGCTTCTAATCTTTTATCTGCTGCTTATTTATCCATGGGCAGACGTGACTCCCTTACCTCCCCTGTACTCCTCCGATGGCCTTTAGATAATGTTGCCTTTTGTCTTGGCGTCTTATGATTCATGTCTTTACCACGCCTGTCATGGTGAAACACAAATGTTTAGCTTGCCTACTTCATACTGTATGATGCAGTGGCGGTCAGTGCCGTTTATGATGAGGGAGGATTTTTTCTTTTTTTCTTGAGCAAGGCCTTATTTCTATTACAGCATGTTGGATGTTACATTCACCCAGTTCAATGTAACATCGATAGGTTTAGGCTACTACATGATACTCTAATTTCCCCTATAACCATCATGAGGTTGAACCTAGCCTATGAATGAACGTTTACAACGTAGGTGCACACAGGTTGAGAGAAGAATTTGAGATGACAGACAGTGACACATGGACAGACCGTGACACAAGTCAGTACCGCCTTGCACACTTGCCCGCACCTAGCTTATCTAGGGTGTAATCATTAGTCCAACAGTATATTGGACAAAACATTTTTTTTTATAGAATCAGCAGTTCTAGCCTCTATTCACTCTCCTCTCACCTTTTCCCTTGTTTTGTGGACTTGAATGAACAACACATCAGCTGTATGTGACCAGGTGAAAAAACCTTTCCAAGCCCAAACCATGTCATAACCGCTACACACAGCCTACATCGTTGTCCCCATTATTAGCTAAAGTAACGTTCTAGTCAACATAGAACTAATGTGTTAGTAAACCTGCTACAATCATGCAGTAACATTAGTGTATAGTCAGTAAGCAGATAGACCGACGGGCCCTGGTGGCAATAAATTAGTTAAACCAAAAGCTTACCTTGACTTGGAAGAGTTACAGTGTTATGTTGGATAGTCATAGCCAGCTAGCTAACATAGCATCCCTCTGTTTGAATGTTTGGGTGTTTGAGTAACTAAACTAGCCAGCTGCATTGGCTAGCTAAGTAAGTGAAACTGAAAGTTTGTCATTTTTTAAATCTTTCTCTCTCTCTTTCTCTCTCTTGCTTCTCCTTCATTTTTGAAGCAATTAATTTGTTGAAAACTGTTCAACTATTGTCTTTCTCTCTCTCTTTGAGTGAACTACTCACCACATGTTATGCACTGCAGCGCTAGCTAGCTGTAGCTTCTGCTTTCAGTACTAGATTAATTCTCTGATCCTTTCATCGGGTGGACAACATGTCAGTTCATGCTGCAAGAGCTATAATAGGTTGGAGAACGTCCTCTGGAAGTTGTCATAATTACTGTGTAAGTCTATGAAAGAGGGTGAGAACCAAGAGCCTCCAAGGTTTTGTATTGAAGTCAATGTACCAAGAGGAGAACGGAAGCCAGCTGTCCTCCGGCTACACCATGGTGCTTTCCTACAGAGTGCTGTTGAGGCTACTGTAGACCTTTATTGCGAAACAGTGTGTTTTAATCAATTATTTGGTGACATGTGAATGTATTTAGTATAGATTTATCTAAATAGGATAACTTATTCAATGTTTTTTTTACAATTTTCCTTTATATGTAATTCACTGAGTAGGATGGTCCTCCCCTTCCTCCTCTGAGGAGCCTCCACTGGTATGATGGGTCCCCAATATAATACTTTTTTTTTGTGTAATGAGTAACCTTGCCTGAGACCTGAAGGCTTGTGTTGCCTAGGCTTTAGCCTAGCGAGCTAACACAGTCCACCACTGAGATTCATTGAGTGTACAAAACATTAAGAACACCTGATCTTTCTATGACATAGACTGACCAGGTGAATTGAGGTGAAAGCTATAATCCCCTATTGATTTCCCTTGGTAAATCCACTTCAATCAGTGTACATGAAGGGAGGAGACAGGTTTATGAAGCCTTGAGACAATTAAGACATTAATTGTGTGCCATTCAGAGGGTGAATGGGCAAGACAAAAGTTTGATGTGCCTTTCAACGGGGTATGGTAGTAGGTGCCAGGCGCACCGGTTTGTGTCAAGAACTGCAACACTGCTGTGTTTTTCACGCTCAACAGTTTCCTGCGTGTTTCAAGAATGGTCCACCATCCGAAGGAAATCCAGCCAACTTGACACAACTGTGGGAAGCATTGGAGTCAACATGGGCCAGCATCCCTGTGGAATGCTTTCGGCACTTTGAAGAGTTCACGCCCCGACAAATTGAGTCTGTTCTGGGGACAAAATGGGGGGTGCAACTCAATATTAGGAAGTTGTTCTTAATGGTTTGTACACTGAGTGTATACTGTACATTGACATACCAGTTAGGTCTGTCTGGGGATTGCAGAATTTGGGGCAACATGATTTGCTGTCTGTGGTTGTGGATATGCTATAGTAAGGATCTTGGACATCACTAATGACAGACATGGTCTCTCTTTTCTCCCCCAGGTCCACATAGGCTATCTCCCCAATAAAAGGGTGCTGGGCCTCAGCAAGCTGGCCAGGTAAGAGGGTATGGACAGTTTAACAGTTTGTTTGCTATTGTTGCCAAAGATATAACAAAACATTTAATGGGTCAGCACTCCGCACACAAAAAGATGTCGCAAAAAACGTACTTAATTTTTCGTTTTTCTAAATAATGTTGACTGGTTCAGGGATAGCATAACCAAATGTTTCGACTTAATAAGGATCCGCTCCCTTTTTTCAATTTTCCTCTAAATTGACATACCCAAATCTAACTGCCTGTAGCTCTGGACCTGAAGCGAGGATATGCATATTATTGATACCATTTGAAAGGAAACACTTTGAAGTTTGTGGAAATGTGAAATGAATGTAGGAGAATATAAAACATTGGTAAAAGATCATATATATATTTTTTGTACCATTTTTGAAATGCAAGAGAAAGGCCATAATGAATTATTGTAGCCCAGGCACTGTTTAAACTTTGGCCACTAGATGGCAGCAGTGTACGTGCAAAGTTTTAGACTGATCCAATGAACTATTGCATATCTATTAAAAATGTTGTATCCATACTGCCCAAATGTGCCTAAATGGTTTATTCATACATTTTCAAGTTCATAATTGTGCACTCTCCTCAAACAATAGCATGGTATTCTTTCACTGTAATAGCTACTGTAAATTGGACAGTGCGGTTAGATGAACAATAATTTAAGCTTGCTGCCCATATCCGAAATGTCTGTGTTCTGGGATTGTTTCTTACAACCTCATGCTAATTACATTAGCCTTCGTTAGCTCAACCGTCCCGAGGTCGGGACACCGATCCTGTAGAGGCTTTAATATCCTTCTTCAGTGTGTAGGTATCGTTAGCTATTTAAATTCTTGTCAATATACCAGGGAACCGATCAAGGTTCCGAATTCATATGACAAAAAAATAATAACAGGAAGGTTGATTATTGTGATATTGGAGGGATTGGGATTACCTAGACTCGTGCAGTATCATCATGTGTGAATATGTAATCTGTTCTTTGTGAGTCCTTCAGACAGTACAGTACGGTCACTTATTAAATAATAGGAACTAGAACACTTAGCAATGATGAGTCTGAACTAAGAACCTGACTCATGTTGTAACTCGGAGTAAGCTGGTCCTGGGTTTAGTGGGTTAGCGGTACATTAGCTTCTACAATGTAGCATTCAGATAACAACATAGTTTTAGCATAGCGCTAGTGTTTACAGTAGGGCTGTTTAAGTGGAGAGGCTGCTCATGGTGGAGCTGTAAGCTGATTAGGAGTGTATAAGTGACAAGCAAGGACTCTGATCCCACCTGACCCCAATATCTGAGCCCCTTTCACTAACACCTATTCTTACTTCCCTTCCCTGGCCTGGAGTCTCACTCACGGACATCTCACCAGGCACGCACTCAGGCAGTTACGCATGCAAACTTTAAGCACATGGTCTTATACACTCTGGTAGCACACAAGCTGATACTCCAGTGCTTACACAAACACACAGACCACACACACAACATAACACAATATATATCTAAAACCACAAAGATACCTCCAAGTGATGTGATTTACAATACCTGTAAAGTGGAGTAATATTTATATATAATGTGCATATTGCCTTCAGAAAGTATTCAAACCCCTTGCCTTTTTCTACATTTGATGTGTTACAGCCTGCATTATTACCTGGTTAAATTTAGATTTTGTGTCACTGTCCTACACACAATACCCCATAATGTCAAAATGGAATGTTTACAAATTCATTCAAATGTAATAGCTGAAATGTCTTGAGTCAATAATTATTAAACCCCTTTGTTATGGCAAGCCTAAATAAGTTCAGGTGTAAACATGTGCTTAACAAGTCACATAATACGTTGCCTGGACTCACTCTGTGTGCAGTAAGTGCTTTTTTAATTACTGCCTCATCTCTGTACCCCACACATGCAATTATCTGGAAGGTCCCTCAGTCGATCAGTGAATTTCAAACACAGATTCAACCATAAAGACCAGGGAGGTTTTCCAATGCCTCACAAAGAAGGGTACCTCCTGGTACATGGGTAAAAATAATAAATCAGACATCGAATATCCCATTAAGCATGCTGAAGCTATTAATTACACTTTGGCTGATGTATTAATACACCCATACACCTTTCCAACTAAGATATTTTTCTACTAACTAAAGCATCCTGCCAACTTTTTGCCTACTTTTGCCAGCGACAAAGCCTCTATTTTTATTTCTGCCAACCGCCCTAGTCATGATTGTGGTAAAGTTCTGCGAACGGCTTCATATGAAATGTAGCTGTAATGCTGATGCGGCATTGGCACGCACTACACTCTTGAAAGTTGCTAGGCAGTGACCGTTACTACTATCCTCCTGCCAGTTGTAAACTTTGCAAGTGTAACGATTGTCATCGGGAGAAGGAGAAGAGGACCAAAGTGCAGCGTGCTAAGTAAGTATTCATAATAATTTGAATAAAGATGAATACTGAACAAAAACAACAAACCGACAAACAAACAGTTCTGGATGGTGCAACAAAAACACTAAATCATAGTGGGAAAACAGGCTGCCTAAGTATGGTTCTCAATCAGAGACAACGATAAACAGTTGCCTCTGATTGGGAACCATAACAGGCCAAACACAGACATACAAAAACATAGAACAACACATAGAATGCCCACCTCAACTCACGTCCTGACCAAACTAAAATAGAGATATAAAAAAAGGAACTAAGGTCAGGACGTGACAGCGAGGCATGTCACTTCACCCATCTCTTTGCATAGCCCACCCCCATGAACTGTTTTCTCAACCACAACAGGGTGGACCCATAAATAAATTATTAATAAATATCACTCAATGACGTAAATATTGGAATAGAGTAGGCTAAATGCAATTGAAGGCATCAAATTGTTGCATACTGAAACTCCAAAAGTCATCCAATTGTCATGATTCATTTGAAGCAGTAGCTTACCCGCGTGTGTTCATCTATTTCAGCACCGTTTCACGCTGCTTTGAGATAAGCGTGGGGACTCGTCTTGATAAATCAACCAATGTCAGATTTTTGTTTTCATTGAATCTCCATTTGGATATTGGTTAGGCTACATTTAGGCTTGAGAAATGTTAGCTAAATTGAAGTGAGTACTGCTAATGGTCCTCTTTACTTGGCTCATGTATTATCACTGATCAGAACATTTTGCCAGCATGTAGTTTAGCAAGTGGATTGTTTTGCTCTTCAGTCGCTGAGTAGCCTAGGTCTACTTCCAACCAAAAGCCTGTGACTCATATTAATCAATCAATGTGATTTTGTTTCACTGAATCGCCGTTTGTATATTTGGTTAATTCTCTGGCTGGGCAAATAAGTGGAGGTGGTATAGCTCATCTTATTTGTTTGCTCATGTATCACTGATCAGAAAGATTTTCCATGCAACGATTTTTGCAGTTCGTTCCAGTCATTGGCAGCAGAGAACTGGAAGGAGAGGCGGCCAAATGAGGAACTGGCTTTGGGGGTGACCAATGAGATACCTGCTGGAGCATGTGCTACGGGTGGGTGCTGCTATGGTGACCAGTGAGCTGAGATAAGGCGGGGCTTTACCTAGCAGAGACTTGTAGATGACCTGGAGGCAGTGGGTTTGGGGACGAGTATGAAGCGAGTACCAGCCAACGAGAGCGTACAGGTCGCAGTGGTGGGTAGTATATGGGGCTTTGGTGACAAAACAGATGGCACTGTGATAGACTGCATCCAATTGGTTGAGTAGAGTGTTGGAGGCTATTTTGTAAATTACATTGCCGAAGTCGAGGATCGGTAGGATGGTCAGTTTTACGAGGGTATGGTTGGCAGCATGAGTGAAGGATGCTTTGATGCGAAATAGGAAGCCGATTCTAGATTTAATTTTGGATTTGAGATGTTTAATGTGAGCCTGGAAGGAGTGTTTACAGTCTAACCAGACACCTAGGTATTTCTAGTTGTCCACATATTCTAAGTTAGAACCGTCCAGGGTAGTGATGCTGGACGGGCGGGCAGGTGCGGGCAGTGAAGAGCATGCATTTAGTTTTACTTGCATTTAAGAGCAGTTGGAGACCACGGAAGGAGAGTTGTATGGCATTTGAAGCTCATCTGGGGGTTAGTTAACACAGTGTCCTAAGAAGGGCCAGAGTTATACAGAATGGTGTCGTCTACGTAGAGGTGGATCAGAGAATCACCAGCAGCGAGAGCGACATCATTGATGTATACAGAGAAGAAAGTCCCGAGAATTGAACCCTGTGGCACCACCATAGAGACTGCCAGGTCTGGACAACAGACCCTCCGATTTGACACACTGAACTCTGTCTGAGAAGTAGTTGGTGAACCAAGCGAGGCAATCATTTGAGAAACCTAGGCTGTTGAGTCTGCCAATAAGAATGTTGTGATTGACAGAGTCGAAATCCTTAGCCAGGTTGATGAATATGGCTGCACAGTAATGTCTCTTATCGATGACGGTTATGGTATCGTTTAGGACCTTGAGCGTGGCTGAGGTGCACCCATTACCAGCTCGGAAACCAGATTGCATAGCGGAGAAGGTATGGTGAGATTCGAAATGGTCGGTGATCTGTTTAACTTGGCTTTCAAAGACCTTAGAAAGGCAGGGTAGAATAGATATAGGTCTGTAGCAGTTTGGGTCTAGAGTGTCTCCACCTTTGAAGAGGGGGATGACCGTGGCAGCTTTCCAATCAGACGATACGAAAGAGCGGTTGAACAGGCTAGTAATAGGGGTTGCAACAATTTCGGCAGATCATTTAAGAAAGAGAGGGTCCAGATTGTCTAGGCCGGTTGATTTGTCGGGGTCCAGATTTTGCAGCTCTTTCAGAACATCAGCTATCTGGATTTGGGTGAAGGAGAAGGGGGGGAAGTTTGGGCGAGTTGCTGCGAGGAGCGCTGTGCAGTTGACTGGGGTTGGGGTAGTCAGGTGGAAAGCACGGCCAGCCGTAGAAAAATGCTTGTTGAAATTCTCAATTATTGTGGATTTATTGGTAGTGACAGTGTTTCCTAGCCTCAGTGCATTGGGCAGCGGGGAGGAGGTGCTCTTATTCTCCATGGACTTTACAGTGTCCCAGAACCTTTTTGAGTTTGAACTACAGGATGCAAATTTCAGTTAAAAAAGTTAGTATCAGCTTTCCTGACTGCCTGTGTTTCACAGAGAGGAGACATACAGTAGAAAGTGACATGGCTGTCAACAAGGGAAACTTCCTTGAACTTTTACAGGTCATAGGCAAATTCGACAAAACAGTTGCACAGAAAATCTCAGATAATCCTAGAAATGCTAAATACACACATCATGCATGATATACAGAATGAAATACTGGGCAAACCCTCAACTTTACAACCTTGCCTGCCTGTCCATATAAGCAGAAAGAACCAAGGCCCTGGATGTCCAGTAGATTATAGACTCATGTGCACTGAACCACGACAACATCGTCCTTCTATAAAACAACACTTGGTGAGTAACTGAAAGGTATTTTATTTATTGACAGTGTGCCTGTCTGGTTGTGGGAACATTATTCAATCTCGCTGATCTGGATCTAAATGGATCAAGAAGACGCATGCATATTGTCAGCCTAAAAGTATTTTTGCAATATAAATATGATCGCTAATATTGTGATGATAGGCAGCTCGTTTTACACCATGTGTACACAGTTGACAGGCATTGGGTAAATACACTTCTCGTTGTGGCTGCACTGTGGATCTTATTCCTTTCATTTCTGACATTAGACATTTAATCCGTAACATTATAACCAATGCACAGCAGGATGCATGTATATTGTCGGCCTACGAGTTATTTTTGTTTGCAGTAGAAATATAATCACTAAGATTGGGCATGATAGCCAGTTCGTTTTACAAGTGTGTGTGCACAGTTAACAGGCATAGGCTAAATGCATTGCACTTCTCGTTGTGGCTGCACTTTGGATATTATTCATTTCAATTCTGACGTAGCCATTTCAGCCAATAGCCATTTCACCCGAAACATTATTACCGATGCACAGTTGTCTGATTATGCATATGGAATAAATGCACTTGTAAATAGTCATGAAAATGTACTATTTTCTTAGCACCCCCACGTATTGGTCAAGCCCCACCGTATCACCCGGAGAGAGAAAATCCTGGCGCCGTGCCTGGAGTGTAATGTTTACTGTTAATTTTTGTTTATTTCACTGTTTATTTCACTTTGGTTTATTATCTACTCCACTTGCTTTGGAAATGTTAACATATGTTTCCCATGCCAATAAAGCCCCTTGAATTGAATTGATACTCTCAATGTAAGACCCTGTAGGCTATGCCTGCTCTCTAACAAAGCAGAGTAAGATCGAAAAAGTATGGGCTTGCCTTGGGCTCTGTTTCAAAATATAACTTTTTTATATGACAGCGGTTCCACAAGTTGCCGTGACGCAAGTTGTGTGGGAAAAATATAATTAGTATTTTATTCTGTTATGTTTCATTATATTCTTAGAATACTATAAAATATATGTGTGTTGACTGTGGTTAGGGTAGCCTAAGTGTGTCTTGTCTGTTTAATGAACATAATAACTATTGATTTCATGTGCATGACGCTGCCATGTAGCATATAGGCTGTACAGGCCAATAACATAATTCAACTCACAATATGCCATTCTATTCTTTTGAAAATAGATTTTATTAGTCTTATAATGTTTCTGAGGACCTGCCTAAAACCAATGAATAATGGGTTTATTTGTGATTCAATGGATCTATTAAAATAGAAGCCTTCCCACATTGCCCCACGTCTGCTCCCACTCCTGCACTTGCTGGCATGTGCACAGGAGATACAAAAGGCTTATCCCGGTAAGAATGTGGTGAAAATGGGACTGTATGAATTAGGCTCTAAAAAACATATATATTTTTTTACAAGCCAAATACAGTAAACTCTTCCTGTAAAGGTACCAGTCACTACAAAGATACAGGCGTCCTTCCTAACTCAGTTGCCAGAGAGCGAGGAAACCGCTTAGCGATTTCACCATGAGGCCAATGGTGACTTTAAAACAGTTAGAGTTTAATGGCTGTGATAGGAGAAAACTGAGGTTGGATCAACAATATTGTAGTTACTCCATAATACCAGCCTAATTGACAGAGTGAAAAGAAGGAAACCTGTACAGAAATAAAAATATTCCAAAACATGCATCCTTTTTACAATAAGGCAGACAAGTAATACTGCAACAAATGTGGCAAAGCATATTCACTTTTTGTACTGAATACAAAGTGTATGTTTGGGCAAATCCAATACAACACATTACTGAGTACCACTCTTCACATTTTCAAGCATAGTGGTGGTGGCATCATGTTATGGGTATGCTTGAAAACCTTAAGGACTGGGTAGTTCAGGATAAAAAATAAACGGAATGGAGCTAAGCACTGGCAAAATCCTAAAGGAAAAACTGGTTAAGTCAGCTTTCCACTAGACACTGGAAGATGAATGAATTCACCTTTCAGCAGGACAATAACCTAAAACACAAGGCCAAATCTACACTGGAGTTGCTAACCAAGAAAACAGTGGATGTTCCTGAGTAGCCGATTTACAGTTTTGACCTACATTTGCTTGAAAATATATGTGAAGACCTGAAAATGGTTGTCTAGCAATGATCAACAACCAATTTCACAGAGCTTGAGGAATTTTTAAAAGAAATAATGGGCAAATGTTGTACAATCCAGGTGTGCAAAGTTTTTAGAGACTTACCATAAAAAGACTCACGGCTGTAATCGCTGCCAAAGATGGTTCTAACATGTATTGACTCAAGGGGGTTGAATACTTATCTAATCAAGATATATCACATTTATTTATTTATTTACAAATGTTGGCATTTTTCTTCCACTTTGACATTAGTGTTTTGTGTTGATTGCTGGCAAAAAATGACACCTAAATCAATTTTAAAAACACAAAATGTGGAATAACTCGAGGTGTGAATACTTTCTGAAGGTATTGTATATACCTCACATGCGACCCATGATAAGACTATGCAATCAGCCTATTAAAATGTTTATCGGAGAGAGAAAGAAAGAGTGTATTTTTACCAGTACATGTCAGGAACGAAAAAGAGAAAGAGAAGGAATCTGAGAACCCTTTATAACATCTGACTAGTTGACCAATAGCATTACTGTTGAGTTAACTGATTAGAAGTTATCAGACCTACAGGATGTAAAGACAACAGAAGCTCTCCTTCTCGTTTATCTGCGTTGTTTGTAACTTTTTGTTACTCTTTTTGTACATAATGTTGCCGCTACCGTCTCTTATGACTGAAAATAACTTCTAGACATCAGGACTGCGATTACTCACCACGGACAGGCAGAATCCTTTTTCTTCCTTCACGACTCTGACAAGCTCGAGGCGAAGGATATACGGCTCCCTCGGGAACAGGCCCCGACCCCCAGTGATCTGCGTGAAGAGGAGAAAGAGAGGCCGGAGAGCGGGCTGCCTTCTGACAAGTCGGAGGCGATCTAATAAACCGCCACTCCCCTCAATTCTGCTAGCAAACATGCAATCTTTGTACAATAAAATGGACGAGTTATTGGGAAGATTAAACTACCAACGGGACATTAAAAACTGTAACATCTTATGCTTCACGGAGTCGTGGCTGCACAACGACAATATCAACATACAGGTGGCTGGTTATACGATGTACCGGCAGGATAGAACAGCTGTGTCTGGTAAGACAAGGGTTGGCAGTCTATGTATTTTTGTAAACAACAGCTGGTGCACAATATCTAAGGAAGTCTCAAGCAATTGCTCACCTGAGGTAGAGTTTCTCATGATAAACAGCAGACCACACTACCTACCGAAATAGTTTATTTTCTTTCTTTCTAGCCGTTTACATACCACCACAGGCAGAGGCTGGCACTGAGATAGCATTGAATGAGCTGTATTCCGCCATAAGCGGACAAGAAAACGCTCACCCAGAGGCTGCGCTCCTAGTAGAAACGGAATCCAGGGAAACTTAAATCATTTTTACCTAACCTGGACCACCTAGAGTCCACACACAAAGATGCATACAACGCTCTCCCTCTCACTCCATTTGGCAAATCTGACCATAATTCCATCATCCTGAGTCCTGCTTACAAGAAAAAATTAAAGCAGAAAGCACCAGTGATTAGATCAATAAAAAAGTGGTCAGATGAAGCAGATGCTAAGCTACAGGACTGTTTTGCTTGCACAGACTGGAATATGTTCCGGGATTCCTCTAATAGCATTGAGGAGTACACCACATCTGTCATGGGCTTCATCAATAATTGCATCAATGACGTCATCCCCACAGTGACCGTATGTACATACACCATCCAGAAGTCATGGATTACAGGCAGCATCCACACTGAGTTAAAGGCAAGAGCTGGCGCTTTCAAGGAGCGCGATTCTAACCTGGAAGTTTATAAGAAATCCCGCTATGCCCTCCGACGAACCATCAAACAGGCAAAGCATCAATACAGGACTGAGATCGAGTCGTACTACACCGGCTCTGACACTCGTCGGATGTGGCAGGGCCTGCAAACCATTACTGACTACAAAGAGAAGCACAGCCGTGAGCTGCCCAGTGAAACGAGCCAACCGACGAGCTTAACTACTTCTATGCTCGTTTTGAGGCAAATAACACTGAAACATGCATGAAAGCACCAGCTGTACTGGAAGACTGTGTGATCACGCTCTCCGCAGCCGATATGAGTAAGACCTTTAGACAGGTCAACATTCACAAGGCCGCAGGGCCAGACGGATTACCAGGACGTGTACTGCGAGCATGTGCTGACCAACTAGCAAGTGTCTTCACTGACATTTTCAACCTCTCCCTGTCTGAGTCTTTAATACCAACATGTTTTAAGCAGACCACCATAGAGCCTGTGCCCAAAAACACTAAGGTAAACTGCATAAATGACTACTGACCCGTAGCACTCACGTCTGTAGACATAAAGTGCTTTGAAAGGCTGGTCATGGCTCACACCAACACCATCATCCCAGGAACCCTAGACCCACTCCAATTTGCATACCGCCCCAACAGATCCACAGATGATGCAGTCTCTATTGCACTCCACACTGCCCTTTCACTCCACACACCTGGACAAAAGAAACACCTATGTGAGAATGCTATTCATTGACTACTGCTCAGCGTTCAACACCTTGTGTCAACACCTTGACCCTGTGACTAAACACCTCCCTCTGCAACTGGATCCTGGACTTCCTTACGGGCCGCCCTCAGGTGGTAAGGGTAGGTAACAACACATCAGCCACGCTGATCCTCAACACAGGGGCCCCTCAGGGGTGCGTGCTCAGCCCCTTCCTGTACTACCTGTTCACTCATGACTGCACAGCCAGGCACGACTCCAACACTATCATTAAATTTGCAGATGACAGAACAGTGGTAGGCCTGATCACCGACAACAACGAGACAGCCTATAGGGAGGTGGTCAGAGACCTGGCTGTGTGGTGCCAGGACAACAACCTCTCCCTCATCGTGATCAAGACAAAGGAGATGATTGTGGACTACAGGAAAAAGGGGACCGAGCACACCCCCATTCTCATCGAGGCTGCAGTGGAGCAGGTTGAGAGCTTCAAGTTCCTTGGTGTCCACATCACCAACAAACTAACATGGTCCAAGCACAACATGGCAGTTGTGAAGTGTGCACGACAAAACCTATTCCCCCTCAGGAGACTGAAAAGATTTGGCATGGGTCCTCAGATCCTCAAAAGGTTCTACAGCTGCACCATCGAGAGCATCCTAACTAGCTGCATCACTGCCTAGTATGGCAACTGATTGGCCTCCGACCACAAGGCACTACAGACGGTAGTGAGAATGGCCCAATACATCACTGGGGCGAAGCTTCTTGCCATCCAGGACCTCTATACCAGGTGGTGTCAGAGGAAGGCCCTAAAAATGGTCAAAGACTCCAGACACTCACATTATTGTGTGATAATATCATAATTTAATACAATTATGAAACTATTCAGATGTTTGTAACACTTTGTTACTAAACTCTGCTTCAAACGGTCTCAAAGAATGTGATATCTAAGTCTGTGGTTCAAGGAAGAAGTAAGCATTCACTCTTAGTGCTCTCTCTGCTACCACACGGCAAGCGGTACCGGAGCACCAATTCTAGGTCCAAGAGGCTTCTAACAGCTTCACCATAAGGCTCCTGAACATCTAGTCAAATGACTACCCAGACTATTTGCATTATCCCCCCATCTTCACACCACTGCCACACTCTGTTGTCATCTATGCATAGTCACTTTAATTTACTCTACCTACAGACATGGCCAAAAGTTTTGAGAATTACACAAATATTAATTTTCACAAAGTCTGCTGCCTCAGTTTGTATGATGGCAATTTGCAAATACTCCAGAATGTTATGAAGAGTGGTCAGATGAATTGCAATGTCCCTATTTGCCATGCAAATGAACTGAATCCCCCGCCAAAACATTTCCACTGCATTTCAGCCCTGCCACAAATGGACCAGCTGACATCATGTCAGTGATTCTCTCGTTAACACAGGTGTGAGTGTTGACGAGGACAAGGCTGGAGTTCACTCTGTCATGCTGATTGAGTTTGAATAACAGACTGGAAGCTTCAAAAGGAGGGTGGTGCTTGGAATCATTGTTCTTCCTCTGTCAACCATGGTTTCCTGCAAGTAAACACATGCCGTCATCATTGCTTTGCACGAAAAAGTGCTTCACAGGCAAGGATATTGCTGCCAGTAAGATTGCACCTAAATCAACCATTTATCGGATCATCAAGAACTTCAAGGAGAGCGGGTCATTTGTTGTGAAGAAGGCTTCAGGGCACCCAAGAAAGTCCAGCAAGTGCCAGGACCGTCGCCTAAAGTTGATTCAGCTGCGGGATCGTGGCACCACCAGTACAGCGCTTGCTCAGGAATGGCAGCAGGCAGTTGTGAGTGCATCTGCACGCACAGTGAGGCAAAGACTTTTGGAAGATGGCCTGGTGTCAAGAAGGGCAGCAAAGAAGCCACTTCTCTCCAGGAAAAACATCAGGGACAGACTGATATTCTGCAGAAGGTACAGGGATTGGACTGCTGAGGACTGGGGTAAAGTCATCTCTGATGAATCCCCTTTCCGATTGTTTGGGGCATCCGGAAAAAAAGCTTGTCCGGAGAAGACAAGGTGAGCGCTACCATCAGTCCTGTGTCATGCCAACATTAAAGCATCCTGAGACCATTCATGTGTGGGGTTGTTTCTCAGCCAAGGGAGTGGGCTCACTCACAATTTTGCCTAAGAACACAGCCATGAATAAAGAATGGTACCAACACATCCTCCGAGAGCAACTTCTCCCAACCATCCAGGAACAGTTTGGTGACGAACAATGCCTTTTCCAGCATGATGGAGCACCTTGCCATAAGGCAAAAGTGATAACTAACATCTGAGTTGTTTGGATTCAAAATTGGAGTTGTTGACCAGTAGCATTACTGTTGACTTAATTTCCAATCAGATGTCAGACCTACAGGGTATAAAGATAGCAGAACCTCTGCTTCTTAGAGGTGAGACAAGAGGGGGTTGGTGAGATTATGCAGAGAAAACTATAATAATAATAATATATGCCATTTAGCAGACGCTTTTATCCAAAGCGACTTACAGTCATGTGTGCATACATTCTACGTATGGGTGGTCCCGGGAATCAAACCCACTACCCTGGCGTTACAAGCGCCATGCTCTACCAACTGTGCTACAGAAGGACAAAACTGACTTCCTAAGACAATACTAGGGAATTATTGCATACAGTGTAAAGAGTCACTTTGGGGGTTGGGCTGTCCTACACCTGCAGTACTTTTTTTTGTAGAGTACACTTGAGGTATCGGCCTCTATGAAGTGAACTCAGAGTTTGGCTTTGCACCCCCCCCCAAAAACCAATGAGCTTCTTTGAGATGGATGCAACACCTTTATACCTTCATATCGATGCATCTGCCCATTTGAAAGTCTTCGTAATCCTCTTGTTCTGTGGCATTTTGCTGCGTAGAGTGACAGAGCTACAGCGATAGGAGAGGTCATGTTTGGAAAAGAGCATTGGTTCAAAGTGGAAGGGATGTCAGACTATAACGAGTCTAGTATGACCCGCCGTTCTCCTACTCACGTTGACTCACTGGTGGTTATCAGTATTAGTAGCTAAGTTTCGAATCCAATTGGCGAAAGATTTTCATGCAAATATAAAAAATTCTACATAAAAACAATAAGCGCATTTTCCCACCAGAGATGTTTTCATCAAATTGACTTGTTGCAGATAAAAGGCTGTGCGTGATGATGTGGCGCACATAAAAAGAAAAAGGGAAAAAGTACGAATAGTGTCTGCACTCACTACTGTAAGTCAATCTGGATAAGAGTGTCTGCTAAATGACTAAAATGTAAAATGTAAAACAATTATAACAATAACTTTTTCTGTTAAATAGCCATGTACTGAATAAAAAAATGGAATATATTCGGGACTTTTTGTCGCAAAAAAAAGTTGTACTGTATAGCAATTGTGCCTGCTCAGGTTTTGGCAAATGTGCTCCAGCCAACAGCTTCATCACAGATACAGTGGGGTGTAGCCTATATGATGAGATTATTATGGACAAAAGAGCAAGATTATTTTTATTTGTCAAACGGCAGTCAAGCATCAATCATGTCATCAGAATAAAACCCTTGATAGTTATTGGAAATGAGCATCACGCTCATGTGCACTTTCAACCCCCAGTGAAGTATTTCATCTGTAGCCTAAAACTGCATATTTTCATGAGTCATAGTATGAGGACCACACATACATACCATTTCATGACTCCAAGTTTACGGCGATATATTGGTTATTGTATCAATATTGGCTCATAAATATCATTTTACAGACAGATCCCACCATGTCTAATGTATTTTGTTTTGTCGACATTTGGAAAGTTTACCGACAGGCCTGTGGTGAATGTTGACTTGGGGCTTATTTAAATCAAAGACTAATTGCAGAATATTTTCAATAAAATGTCAAAAGCAGTTATTACCACCATATACATAAAAAAATCAAAGTTATTATTGGATCTGAAGAATATGGGTTTTGAAGAAACACTGTAGCAGATAAACTCCTATTGTTGATAGATCATCCAATTTCACAGTCATTGTATATTCACAAATTCTGTATAATCATTGCTGTGATGAATTGGATGTCTACTCTTTAAACACACAAATTACAACAGCATACCAACCCACTTGTAAAAAGTGTAATCTCTTAGGAACTTCAACCTGTCCGAACCAGTACAAAACAACTTATTTGACTGACTCTGTAAAATGCGACCTCTGTTGTGAAGAGCTCTCATGTCTCTCTCAAGTCTCCACTCTGTCCCTGAAGAATGTGTAATCCCTCTTTGTCTATGTAAGCCTCTCTGTGCCTCTCATTGTAAATCCTGCCACTTGGGTTTTCCCATGTAATGGAAGTATTTCATCCTGCCTTTTCCCCTCATCTCTCCCCAGGATTGTTGAAATCTACAGCCGTCGACTGCAAGGTACTTCCATACTTTTTAATAATCAATTTATACACTTGATAGTTGACGGACAATAAAATGAGCTGCACCTAGAGCTTTTGTGTATTTGTGTATTTTTATTGTTGTTTTATGTAACATTTTACATTAAGTTGTTCTTATACCTGTACACTTACACTGTAATTACTACAGTAACAACATTTGAGTAATTCCATTAAAATTCTATTACTTTTTGGAGATGGTCAGTTGGTTGACTGGTAACAGTGTTGTTGTTGGAACCTAGAACAAACCTTATAACCAATAACCTGCCATGAACCTACCATGTCATAGGCGATGATGTCAGAGGTTTGACTTTGCTCTTTGACGTTCTCTGAGTTGGACCTTGTTTATCCGTCTGTTCTCTTTCAGTTCAAGAGCGGTTGACCAAACAAATCGCTGTGGCAATCACTGAAGCTCTGCAGCCTGCTGGGGTGGGCGTCGTCATCGAGGCAACGTATGTCTCTTTCTCCCTTTTTGGTTTTTACACTCACCACTGATACTAACAGGCCCATACAGACAGACATTAAAGATACACTATGGAATTTTAGTTGCTAATCGTTTGTCAATTTTTTTCTGGAATGTAGGCTGGATGGTGCATACACACAAATTAATATTAATACATAATCTCACAAATCCTTAGGAAAACCATATGCTTTTGCTCGTAAGGTGTGCTCTTTCTGTTCAATGTGTTCATTTCTGGACAATATTTCTGTCCATTTAGGTGTACCCCATTAGGTAAAAGTACCTTATTGCCTTTTTAAAATGATGCAATCATGGCCGTCAAAACACAAGCACGCACAAATGAAACCAAAGATAAAGAAGGAGGCCGCATCTGGACAATCTTCAATGTGTCATTAACCGAATATTTCCCATACACCCAAATCTAATAACTATAACAGTCATGGATAATGATGCCTTTCTTCCTCCCTTCTTCCTGCATGCAGTCACATGTGCATGGTGATGAGGGGGGTGCAGAAGATGAACAGCAAGACTGTGACCAGCACCATGCTGGGGGTGTTCCGGGAGGACCCGAAGACACGGGACGAGTTCCTCACCCTAATCAGGAACTGAGAGGGACGGCTGGCCCACAACCCTGCTGCCCAGCCCAGCACAGACCCCTCTCCCTGTCGCCTGCCTGGAGCTAGAGCTGTCCACACAGCAGTTTTGGTACGAAGCCTAGTCCGGGCTTGCAGAGTGTATGTGAGTTGTGTGTATGTGTGTGTCTATCCCTACACCCCCTTCCAAATAATCACACACATCACATGGTCGCATGACATAGCTGTCTTGTGTGTGTACATGACAGTCTTACTAAACGGTGTCTGTCAGCTGGCTTAACCTAAAAATGAATTGTTTGGATCAATGATTAGTGTTTCTTATGGTTACTTAATTTAAAGGACTTTGATCCTGTTAAAAAACATTTTTTGTTGTTGTAACTTTTCATTAGATTGAACCTCCAAGTACGGTAAACCTACGTAGAAACATCCTAACATTAAAATCAATATCTTTATCCAAAGTAAGCTAGGCCCAGTAGGACCATATGTCAGTTTAACTTTTTTATTTATTTTATTGAAGCTTTATTTAACTTGGCAAGTCAGTTAAGAACAAATTCTTATTCACAATGACGGCCTACCAAAAGGCAAAAGACCTCCTGCGGAGACGGGAGCTTGGATTAAAATGAAAATATATATATAAACATAAGACAAAACACACATCACGACAAGAGATACAACACAACACTACATGAACTTGAGCCAAACCAATTCAAAAGTGCCAAGTGCCCTTTTCACATGGCATCATATTCCTGCTCAAGCCAAATGCATCAAACCCATTCGTCAAACAATCAACACTTTGGTCAATCTGTCAGCTGGTTACAAGGCTCAGTCCTGGTCTACTGTAATTATCTTTAACTAGTGAAGGAAGGAGTGCAAAATGCTCGCTTTCAAATTTGGTAGTCACTGCTTTAAATACAGTATACTGCACCCTGCAACTTCAGGGAACTAACAATGATGGCTTTCCGAGGGTTAACTGAATAAATCCTATACAGGATCGGTGTCCCCCCGGGGAACGGTTGAGCTGACGTAGGCTAATGTGATTCGTATGAGGTTGTAAGTAACAAGAACATTTCCCAGGACATAGACATATCTGATAGGGGCAGAAAGCTTAAATTATTGTTAATCTAACTGCACTGTCCAATTTACAGTAGCTATTACAGTGAAAGAATACCATGCTATTGTTTGAGGAGATTGCACAGTTATGAACTTGAAACTGTATTAATAAACCAATTAGGCACATTTGAGCAGACTTGACACAACATTTTGAACAGAAACGCAATGGTTCACTGAATCAGTCTGAAACTTTGCACATACACTGCTGCCATGTATTGGCCAAAATCTAAATTGCGCCTAGATATATATTGGCTTTTTTATTGCATTTCAAAGATGATTGAACAAAAAAAACACTTTTTTCTATGTATTATCTTTTACCAGATCTAATGTGTTATATTCTCATACATTAATTTCACATTTCCACAAACTTCAAAGTGTTTCCTTTCAAATGGTATCAAGAATATGCATATTCTTGCTTCGGGTCCTGAGCTACAGGTAGTTAGATTAGGGTATGTCATTTTAGGTGGAAATTGGAAAAAAAAGGGTCCAATCCTTAATTAACTGTGGTGTTCAAATTATGTGATGTAATGTCACTGTTAGTTTTGCATTTGTTCTATAACCAAAGGACCAAGGTTTCCAAGGGTGCAGTTAAAGTGACTGGACGATCAGGATGATCAGACGGGCTTAAAAAGTGTCCATTTTAGGTCACCCTGTCTTAATATGGACACACTAGATTATTCGCTAATAGTCTCACTCACTATTGTAGTTATTTGTTGAAAATGTCACAATAGTACAGATTCACAGACGTGTGACTGATATAGTCTGCTTTCTCTGTATCCCCCAAGTGGGCATTTCGCCATTCAGAGAGGATTTCTATTGGGCACCCCTTTGTATCTCTCTGTAAGTCGTATAGGCCTACGTGCGTGTGTATTTGTTTGTGTGCGGCCAGCCCAGTATATATTCTGTCCTTCTGCCTTACTGATTTTTTCACTTGATAAGTAGAGTTCACTTCCGACGATGAATTTGAAGAGACTAGACTCAAAGGAATCAGCTGTCTCCACTCATCTCTTGGAAAAGAAACACGTTTTACTCTCTTACCCTTCTAATGTCAATTCTGTTACACTTCTAAATATCTACGTATGTCTGTATAAATGTTTCAGAATTGTAGTTACCTTTTTAAATGTAAAAAATATTCTGCAGTTTACAGAGTACATTACATCCCTCTTTGCTACGTCACATATATTGTATGTATGCAATTTCATTTATTATCTCAGCAAATTAGGGATATTAAAATATAGTAACCTACATGAAAATGACGTACAGTGTTAGGATAAATAGGTTAGCAAGGAACATATATGCTGATGAGCGGTATATTTTTTAATTTATTGGAAATATATAACACTCATATTGAAATGGGGAGGTTTTAACCAATGTGATTTGATCATTGGGGTTCTGTGTGTGTGTTTGGAGTAGATGAGCACTATAGTCAGTCAGACAGCTTCTGCATCGTCTCTGTGGCCTTCTTTAGGAGGATTTGTTCTTTGGGTTCCTTCACTACTGTCGTTTACATTACACTTCTTACTGTGTTCATTTGAAAGAGTTTTCAACAAAGGAAAATAAATCTGTGTGAACTAGGAACATGGGTACTGTGCTCTTATTTGTAAAGCCCCGTTTATACCTGGTGGTGACATGCCTGTCCTGATCTTGTCCACATTCTGATTGGGCTCATTTTTAGACCGGTCTAAATAATTAAAATAACTGGTTGTGATCACAGGATGCTAGCATAATATGCTTAGTGCTTAATGCTGTGTTAGTAACCAAGTGGGAATTTACATAATACGACCGGGAAATATCCACTTGAATAGCCCTCCAAC
The DNA here is from genome assembly GCF_023373465.1 of Oncorhynchus keta. Taxonomy (NCBI): domain Eukaryota; kingdom Metazoa; phylum Chordata; class Actinopteri; order Salmoniformes; family Salmonidae; genus Oncorhynchus; species Oncorhynchus keta. The sequence continues at coordinate 48,030,457 of NC_068455.1, forward strand.
TGATAATTTACTAATGTGCTCCCACATGCTGACCTCTGACTTCACCTACTAAGGAAATCACCTCTTACACAAGTTTCGGCAGTTAAATGCAACAAAACATTATTTATGAAAAGCAATATTTATTTTATTTAACCTTTATTAAACTTGGCAAGTCAGTTAAGAACAAATTCTTATTTACAATGACGGCCTACCCCGGCCATTTGTGCATCGCCCTATGGGCCTGGCTCCCAAGTGGGTGAACTATGCCCACCCATGGCTGCACCCCTGCCATGTGAAATCCATAGATTAGGACCTAATGAATTTATTTCAATTGACTGAAATCCTTATATGAACTGTAACTCACTAAAATCTTTGAGCATATTGCATTTATTTTTGTTCAGTATAGCAATATGGTTTTTGAACACAAATTCTAAGTTCCTGTCAAAACCACTATGCAGATGTCGGCTACAGCGGATCTGATTGAGTAGAGCCCTTAGTTTATGGTTTACGCAGCTTGTTGGCCATTAGCCAATCAGCGTTTCTCAACGAGTTCAAAGCACACGTATGCATCCAACTCGTAAATTCCCACCTCCCACTTGGTTACGAACACAGCATAAGACAGACACCCAGATAAATTAACATTGGAACCCGTCTCTTGGCAACAGGTTTTATGAATGTGCTTCAGTTCCTCTGATTCATGGAATTTTTGGATGAGCAGCCAGTAGAATCGTCTCCTGCTATGGTGTGACCTCTCAGAATGCAAGACGTATCACTTTCATTAGAAATTGAATTGAGTAAAAAAAAAAAAAATTATCCAGACAATTTTACAAGTTATTCTTTAATCTTTTTTTTTTTCTGTGGTTATCACAAAGACGTCAAGCATTTTAACACAGACCCCACAAAACATTCAGTATCTTTCACTCACACACTTAACAGCTCTCCCATTCTGACTACATTTACACAGGAGTCTCCATAGGTCCATGTAGAACAGGACAGATGACCATCTACACTTCCTCTCACTAGCCAAACCCTGCCCGACGCAAGTAGCCAGTACAGGAACACAGAACCTGAGACAGGCTTTTGGCCGGGCATCAGGGCCGAATAACAGCAGCCTCCATTGGACCGGGTCATGTCATGTCGCAGCATTTCTGGCACATTTGACAAGATGTATTTTACAGTTACAGCATGATGCGCAAGCACACTCTTTCTCACACACAACATATACATCTGTTTGTTGTACAGACGGGTACAATTCATAACTTCATATCAGCATTGAAAATACCTACAGAGTATAGAAACCCCAAAAACCTGCTGACAACACAAGGCCAGCCAGAAGAAGACAAGTGTTCCATATCGTTTTTGTCTGAAAACGTGACACCAACAAGACAAGTTTCAAAGTGTCCTAGAGGAGCTCGTATGCAGTTTGGAGGATGCCACCATGTAACTGTCAACATAGCTCTAACTGGGTTGCTTCATGTAATAATATTACAGTTTTCTAATGTCCATAGAAAATTATTTACATTTGGGGTAGATGTCTAGAGTACAAAAAAGGCACTGCCATTTGTTATTCAAAATATGACTTCCCAGCCTTGTGCATGCATTTCTAAAATGACTCCTCCCCCCCTTTCTTTTCTTGTTTTTTTTGGGGGGGCTTTTGAGTTTTATTCTTCAACAAACATTTTTTTTTTAAAATATATATGTAAGCCTGCAGTCAATACAGGATATTGGCTCTTCGATAACAAAAACAAAACAAATGAAAAGTACAGTAACGTAGTAGAACCTTTGTTACAGTATGGATGATTTCGAGTTCACCCCCCCCCCAAAAAAACAAATCTCGGCATCGAATAATTAAGCGATATTTAACTAATGTGCAGTCTATGACAAAAAAACAGAGTAGTAAAAAAAAGAGCGTCAAGTCATCATTTACACTAAAAGAAAAATAATATATTTGGAATATTATCATCTAACTGTTAATACTGCAGTGTTTTCAGCAGCTCTCTCTCATCTCAGAGGGGAGGAGCCCTATAGAGTCTGGATGCACTTTGGAAAATAAAAAAATAAACCCTTTGAGGAGTCGAAGTCTGATCCACAGCTGCAGCAATATATGAACGACACCGACTGTTTACTGTTTCTGTTTACTGCCTCATCACTCTCTCATAGGCACATATTGTAGCGTACACTACATGCAAACACACAACCTCATGGGAACTAGTGAGTGTGTACATCCCCACCCTAGCATGCTCTATCCCCTGCCCTGCAGTTGTTGCCAATCTTATGGATGGGCTACTTCGCTTAGCCTTCCACTGTGATGTCATCAAGAACCACACAGGTGGTGGTTAGCTTAGTAGGCACTGGTTGACCATTCCCATATGGCTAGCCCTGAACCTTTAATACGCATAGCAAAAGTCTATTAGCTGACAAAGTAGGTTGGGCCTTATCCCACACAAATAACCCCAGATGAACCACGTCTCTTGGCAATGTGTCAAAAGGGTTGTCACCCTCTATCCAGTTTGTTTTGCTGGTGGCTGGATCAAAAAGTGAACTTTGCGAACAGAGCATCGAGGGGGTAAACATTTCTATCAAAGAGCACACGCAGTATTCAGTCATTTGGCCAAACAGGATATGATAAGCATTCACAAAGCGTCAGAAAAAACACAAATCCCAAGAAGACACTTGTTGCGTGTCTATCCTCCACTATCAAAAACAGCAATTTGCGATTATAATGTAGTTCAAAACAAAAATAACTATTATTTGAGATGTGCTTATGGTCACCAGCCATAGTAAGTTAATACATATGGTACTTTAAATAATACATCTAAACGAATACAATAAATCAACTCTGCAACAGTAATAGAAAAAAATAAAAAATAAATAATGATTTGAATCTGCTAATAATAGTATTGATTTATATGGCAGTGGCAAGTGGCTCTAACTACCATGTACTGTGTATCCACTGATGCACGTTGCATCGGTGTAACAATACATACTGTAATGCTGCCACTAAATATTTTCCAAAGCCATGCCACAAAAGGGTCCATGCCAATTCATGCATTATGCACCAATCGCCGTCCCAGTTAAGGCGTTTTTAGTGAGCGCACTTCCTGAAGCGGTGACGTATGGCTGACATTTTGTCAATAACAGGTTACAGGTTTGACTGGGTGAGGTTGTCAGTTGTCAACCCTACCTTTTGACAATATGGTTCAGTCCAAGAACTTCAGTTCAATGTGCACTAGGGGAGTGGGCTGTAGTTCTTGTGGCAGAGAAGGGGGGTTCTCCGCCGGCGAGAAAGGGTGCATTTGGCATGAAGCTTGTTTCATTTCACGACTCGAGTTCACCTCCCTTTCTCTGAACTGCAAAACCCTGAACTTTCCCTTTCCAAACCCTTTGCTTCTCCCCACTGATGAAGGTCTATGGCACATACTTGGCATTTTTATTGCTGCACCTATTGGAATTGTTATTGATGGATTAGCTGTAGTAAAATATCACGGCACCAAGTGCAGAACAAGAAAACAAGACTCTTTTTAAGAATAAAAAAATTACAAAATAACCCTCACAAAAACACAATTTTGAATCGCTCCAAATTGATTCCAACTTGGGAAAAACCAACCAGTATGCCCATTCAGGCAAAAAACATCAGCATGACCTTCCATGCACAAAAAACCCATACAGAGCCGAAATGTTATAAACTAAACTTTTAAGAGCTTATTTTAACATTAACCTAACCTTATAGTCGGTCATGCAGATAACAACGAACAGAGGATACATAGAAAGAATAAAAAACAATAAGAAATCAAAGTGCCTGGACGTCGGTAACTGCTTTTGGCCACCAGGTGGAGGTAAGTACTAAAAAAAGAGCAATCTCGGGGAGTAAAACTACTTTTAAACCCTTGCTATGCTGCTTGAGGGAAAGGAAACCTCCGCAGCAACCTTCTCATTCACTATGGATACTTCCTGATTCTCCTCTGTGTACATCACTGGTTAGCATTCTCTCCTTCCTCCTTGATTCGTCTCTTACTTCCTAGTAAGATTGGGAGCGTATAGCATAAAACATGCAGCGCTATATCATCTACCCTGGACTGAAAACAAACAAGTAATCCTCATTCTAGTTCACAACAAGACCCATTGAAAATACTCCAGACCCACACTGACTAGCCCTAATTATAGACTAGGTCACACAACATTGTGCACCTGTTACAGGAACTTCGCTCCAGACAAAGCCCAAGCAAATGAACAGCAACTTTCAATGCATAGTCTGCAGGTACAAAGGCTAAAATAAAAACAATTAAAAAACACACTACCGTTCAAAAGTTTGGGGTCACGTAGAAATGTCCTTGTTTTTGAAAGAAAAGCACATTTCTTGTCCATTAAAATAACATCAATTTGATCAGAAATACAGTGCAGACATTGTTAATGTTGTAAATGACTATTGTAGCTGGAAACGCCTCACAAGTTCTCAACTGACAGCTTCTTTAAATAGTACCCACAAAACCCCAGTGAAGAGGCGACTCCGGGATGCTGGCCTTCTAGGCAGAGTTGCGAAGAAAAAGCCATATCTCAGGCTGGCCAATAAAAATAATAGATTAAGATGGGCAAAAGAACAGACACTGGACAGAGGAACTTTGCCTAGAAGGCCAGCATCCCGGAGTCGCCTCTTCACTGATGACGTTGAGACCGGTGTTTGCGGGTACTATTTAATGAAGCTGCCAGTTGAGGACTTGTGAGGCGTCTGTTTCTCAAACTAGACACTCTAATGTACTTGTTCTCTTGGTCAGTTGTGCATCGGGGCCCCCACTCCTTGTTCTATTCTGGTTAGAGCCAGTTTGAGCTGTTCTGTGAAGGGAGTAGTACACAGCGTTGTATGAGATTTTCAGTTTCTTGGCAATTTCTCACATGGAATATCCTTCATTTCTCAGAACAAGAATAGTCCAAAGAGTTTCAGAAGAAAGGTCTTTGTTTTTGACCATTTTGAGCCTGTAATTGAACCCACAAATGCTGATGCTCCAGATACTCAACTAGTCTAAAGGCCAGTTTTATTGCTTCTTTAATCAGGACAACAGTTTTCAGCTGTGCTAACAAATTGCAAAAGGGTTTTCTAATGATCAATTAGCCTTTTAAAATTATAAACTTGGATTAGCTAACACAACGTGCCATTGGAACAGGAGTGATGGTTGCTGATAATGGGCCTCTGTACGCCTATGTAGATATTCCATTAAAAATCAGCTTTTTCCAGCTACAATAGTCATTTACAACATTATCATCTACACAGTTTTGTATATAGATATATATATAGGTATATATATAGATAAACACACATATATATACATATATATATATATATACATATATACACACACACGTGTATGTGTGTGTATATATAATATGTCATTGGCTGGTGTATAAGATGAGTTTACCCTGAACTTTACCACAACTCTGCGAGGCTATTTTCTTTTGTCTCGTTTCAAATCAAAGTCCCTGCCCCTGACATGAATCCATCATCGCTAAAGTCCTCTTCTCCTTCCAAATCACTTGGCAGAGACCATCCTGTGTTTCTCCACTTTCATTTCTCCTCCTCCCATCTCTCCTCATGCCTCTCTTTTCCTTCTACACACCTCCGCCGCATCCCTTTCTCTTTTTAGCATTCTCATTTTCACACACGTTGGCTCTTGGTAAAGGAACAAAAGCAAAAAAACAAAAAAACAATGAATAAGTCCGTGGTAATAATGATAGCTACTGTGGGACGTTAGTCTATAAAGCGACTAGTACGGGTAGTATGTCACTGCTTTCCAAAAAGTTATAAAAAAAATTCAAGAGATAACATTCATACCTGAAATGTATAAATGTTTCGGTACCCTTGATAGTAGCATCTTGTGTAAACAATACATGTATAAATGCTTTTTTTCTGTCACCTATACAGAGCATAGGGTTCTCCCAAGCCTTTTGAAAAATGGCCTCCCTAAAACTCTCCCAAACAGTGGGAGGAAAAGCCAAGGCTTCTCTCACAAAGTGTCCCATATTGTTTACTTGGCTTGTTTGTTTTTGGCTCAGTGACACCAGGAGAAATGCTGACTGGTGTGAACTGGTGTGTGGATTGTGTTACTGGTTTGTAACTGGGACTGGGGGTGAGGGTAGAGAAGGGAACAGAGTCTGAAACTCTGTAGCATGATGTACTACAATACCCATAATGCACAACCCCCCCCCATTTCAACAGAGCCATTCGGTTGTTGGCTGAGGCCGACCCCAGTGATGCTACAGTATATCTCCCATAGCCCGGCAGAGGGCACTCCTCAGACACTGTTGTGGGTAGTTATACTGGGTGCGACACTGTGAGGAGGGGAGTCTGTACTGCCTTATCTGTCACTGAAGCCCAGATTCTCATGAGAGTGCTGGGGCATAGCTGTGTTTTGTCGAGATGGTAACATGCCAATTTGCTGCTGTGTTAGCAGTTTTTCACAGTCTGGCTAATCGTGGCGTGATTTGGAGCTCGCCCACCTACCCGAATGACCTCTCCCATTGGCTGTGGGGGTGCCTGATGGGCAGGTGGGGTGTGTGTGTGTGTGGGGGGGGGGGGCTTTGGGTCCAGCTCAGTCTCTCCTGGTCTCCTTCAGGTCCTCCTCAGATGGTGGATGTGCGGTCGACTCCATCTAGACACACAGAATCGAGGGACATGGGACAAACCATCACATAGGAATGAGAATAACACAACTGGACAAATATAGATGTAATGTTTCAAAGACAAAAAACAACTGTTGCATCTTGCTTGGCTGGACAAACAGAGAGGACCAAATGTTTGTCCCGGGTTGTGTCCCAAATGGCACCCTATACCCTAAATAGTGTACTACTTTTGACCAGGTCAATGGTCAAAAGTTTTGCACTATAATGACAATAGGGGGCCATTTGGGACATGGTCCCAGTGGTTCAGACAGAGTGAGCGATGAGTCAGCTGAAATCCCTGCATTACTACATTCATCGGAGGTATGTGCTTTGCCGTACTGTAGCACAAGTTGAGCTGGGTATACATGCTGGATGTGCTTCTACACAGCAAATGTGTGTGTGACCAGCAGTACCGGAAACCAGAGGCAGTCATTGGGGGAGGTTAGAGACGCACGATGGACTTTCTTTGGGTCTTCGGGCTTTAGAAATGCAGTAAATATCATAATGCACCCTATAGACCAGTTTCATAAAGACTTGCTATTACTGGAGTTCCTGTGTGGCCCAGGGTCTCATGACATGGGTTGCATCCCAAATGGCACCCTATATAGTACACTGCACTGGTCAAAAGTAATGCACTATAAAAGGAATAGACTTCCATTAAAGTCATATATAGGCCCAGTTTCAAATGCACCCTTACACTCGGCGCAAGTAGGCAAAATGCTAATTACTCCACCTTTCCCTCTGATAGGCTAGATGAAACTTTCACCGTATTGGATATACATCCTTTCAGATCTACAGAACAGCCTAGAAGGTTTGGGGATGGAAGCATGTCAATTAGGGAAATTACATGGCAACTTCCTGTCAAATTGGTCAAAAGAAGAGAGAGAGTTTGATAATTATTAGAGCTGGACGTGGTATTGCTGTATTTGAGTATGCCAGAGCTTTCTATTGGACATCACTTACTCTATTTGTAAAGAACGGCTCAGGGGCATTCCATTCACCATGAGTACTTTCCTTCTAATTTCTATTCTGTCCATTCAGTATGTTTCAGAGAGGAGAAGGGGCGTAGGGGTACAGCAGAGAGGAAGGGTCCTGTCGGAGACTGGCATTCCTCAGCTTCCCACCTCTACTCTGGGGCTGTGTATGTGGGCATGACCAGTCCACGCAAAAATATACACACACACAGTGCTGCTTGTCCACCCCAGCTCCGTGCCGAGCACCGAGGGCTACTGTCTCTGCACTGGTGAGGCCGGGGAGAGAAAAAAAACCCAGCCCCTTTATTCAAAGCTAAACTCCACTTATAATGGGAACGGTTACTGTGTTTATCCATCTCCCTTCCCGTCTCCTCCTCTCCTCGTGTGGATTCATTGTGAAGTCACACCCTGGCTACATTAAAATGGTTCAAATATTATTTGATTAGCTGGAATTCCAAAGTTGTCTGTTTTTTTCTGTGCATGTGTATATGCTGTGTAAACAAAGTAGTAAAATACTGGAGTGTAGTGAAGGAGTGTGTGTGTGTGTGAGAGAGAAAGAGCGACAGAGAAAGTGTGTGTGAATCTCTGTGTGTGTGCGAGCGCACGTTTTTATAAACCAAGGGGTACAGTAGATTTATACAGTAGTGTGTGTGTGTGTGTGAGTATTAACAAAGTCCAATAGTAACTGGAGTGTATGTGTTCATGGTAGTTGTGGTGCTCTAACCTCCCAGAGCGTGCTCCGTCATACTCAGACACAGAGACTCCAGCCGGTTGTTGATGTCTGGTTCAGTCACCGGCACCTGGAGATCTGGAGATCATCACAACGTTACAACAACATACACACATACACACAACCAACTACCTGGAGTACAACACAACAGACACACAACAAACTACCTGGAGTACAACACAACAGATACACAACCAACTACCTGGAGAACACCACAACATTAAAACAACATACACACAACCAACTACCTGGAGAACACCACCACAATGTTACAACAACATACACACAACCAACTACCTGGAGTACAACACAGACACACAACCAACTACCCGGAGAACATCACAACATTAAAAGAACATACACACAACCAACTACCTGGAGAACACCACCACAATGTTACAACAACATAGACACAACCAACTACCTGGAGAACACCACCACAATGTTACAACAACATAGACACAACCAACTACCTGGAGAACACCACCGCAACGTTACAACGACATACACACAACCAACTACCTGGAGAACACCATCACAACATTACAACACACAACCAACTACCTGGATAACACCACCACAATGCTACAACACACAAACAACTACTTGGAGAACACAACCAACTACTTGGAGAACACCACCACAATGTTACAACAACATACACACAACCAAGTACCTGGAGAACACCACCACAACGTTACAACACACAACCAACTACCTGGAGAACACCACCACAACGCTACAACACACAAACAACTACCTGGAGAACACCAACACACAAACAACTATTTGGAGAACACAACCAACTACCTGGAGAACACCACCACAATGTTACAACAACATACACACAACCAACTACTTGGAGACCACCACAACATACACACAACCATCTACCTGGAGAACACCACAACAACGTTACAACAACATACACACAACCAACTACTTGGAGAACAACCACCAACTACCTGGAGAACAGCACCACAATGTTACAACAACATACACACAACCAACTACCCGGAGAACACCACCACAATGTTACAACAGCATACACACAACCAACTACCTGTAGAACACCACCACAATGTTACAACAACATACACACAACCAACTACTTGGAGAACACCACCACAATGTACAACAACATACACACAACCAACTACCTGGAGAACACCACCACAATGTTACAACAGCATACACACAACCAACTACCTGGAGAACACCACTACAATGTTACAACAGCATACACACAACCAACTACCTGGAGAACACCACCACAATGTTACAACAGCATACACACAACCAACACCTGGAGAACACCACCACAATGTTACAACAGCATACACACAACCAACACCTGGAGAACACCCCCACAATGTTACAACAACATACACACAACCAACTACCTGGAAAACACCACCACAACAACATACACACAACAAACTACTTGGAGAACACCACAACATACACACAACCATCTACCTGGAGAACACCACAACAACGTTACAACAACATACACACAACCAACTACTTGGAGAACAACACAACCAACTACCTGGAGAACAGCATCACAACGTTACAACAACATACACACAACCAACTACCTGGAGAACACCACAACAACGTTAAAACACACACAACCAACTACCTGGAGTACAACACCACAATGTTACAACAACCAACGTTCACACAATTTACCACGGAGGGGTATACTACAAACAGAATCAATGAGTTAGCCAGATAACTTTGATCAACTATTGATTTTCTGGTTCATTAAGAAAGTTGAAGAACTTGACTGGCCTGCAGAGCCCTGACCTCAAACCCATCGAACACCTTTGGGATGAATTGGAACGCTGACTGCGAGCCAGGCCGAATCGCCCTACATCAGCGCCCGACTTCACTAATACTCTTGTGGCTGAATGGAAGCAAGTCCCTGCAGCAATGTTCCAACATCTAGTGGAAAGCCTTCCCAGAAGAGTGGAGGCTGTTATAGCAGCAAAGGGGGGACCAACTCCATATTAATGCTGATTTTGGAATGAGATGTTCGACGATCAGGTGTCCACATACTCAAAAACAAACGTAAGCAATATTGAAAATATGATGTTTTAGTGAAATGTTATATCTGTTTGGGCTTCTTGTGCAGTTTACAAATTATTTGTAATTATGTTCCGGTCCCAGTCAATAATAAATCATCCCGTGGCTGAATGGAGTGGTTGATCCCTGATCTAAAGGTCTCAATCCTATAATACCTTAACCTTTCCTGACATCTATAATACCTTAAACTTTCTTGACATCACCACCCCAGTTAGCAACGGACAAGAGGGAATTATTGTGGGATCCAAACCCCTGTGTCATAACAATCACCTCCACTCAACCACACCACTTGTGCCGTTCTTAATCTGATTACACTACACCGCCAATTAACAAACTGTTTCCACATTACACCCTATCAATACAATACCCAGTCACTTTGGTTATTCGCACCAGGGTGGTTTGGCATGCGTGTGGTCTGTGTCTACTTCTCAAGTCTAAAGTCACCTGTTCCGCCACAAGGGGGACCCCCAACCTCCCAAAAAACCTTAGAAGTGACAGAGGGTCAAATGCTTACTTGCTAGCCGAGCAGCCCCCTTACTTCAACTGTGAGCTCCTATCACAGGGGGATATCTAGGCTAATGGTCTTTAGCTGCTACTGCCTGCCTTGCCCAGGGTGGCTGTGAAAATCCCTTAGGGGTATAGAGAAGAGCGGAGTTAGGCACTCGCCACCCCTCAGACAGACAGAACAGTCCGCCACCGGCTATTTTTAGTTCTCAAATCCTGTCCCCCTCCACACACACACTCGTGTGCTCACATGCTTGTGCGCAATTATTATTTTTTTTGTATAATTTAAAGAAGAATCAAATAATCAATAATTTAAAGAAGGGAGAGATGGAGGGTGAGAGAGAGGGAGTCCTAGCTCGGCGAGGCCGAGACAGAGCGAGAGAGAGAGACGAGAGAGAGAGGCAGAGAGAGAAAGCGAGGCAGAGAGAGAAAGCGAGGCAGAGAGAGAAAGCGAGGCAGAGAGAGAAAGCGAGGCAGAGAGAGAAAGCGAGGCAGAGAGAGAAAGCGAGGCAGAGAGAGAAAGCGAGGCAGAGAGAGAAAGCGAGGCAGAGAGAGAAAGCGAGGCAGAGAGAGAACGAGGCAGAGAGAGAACGAGGCAGAGAGAGAACGAGGCAGAGAGAGAACGAGGCAGAGAGAGAACGAGAGACAGGCCGCAGAGAGAGAACGAGAGACAGGCCGCAGAGAGAGAACGAGAGACAGGCCGCAGCGATTGTGCGAGAGCGAGAGAGAAGGGAATGTGTGCCAGGGCACCCCAGCCACCCTGCACAAAGAGACTCATTGTAACAGTCCGCTGACTCTTCTCTCTCTCCGTCCTTCCCTTCCTCCTTCTCCGTCACATACTGCTGCATTCCCTCTTACCCCCTGAAACTACCCTCCCCCTTCTTCCTCTCCATTCTAAAAAAAGGGGGGGATACACTTTGGTTCACCATGAAAGACAGGCCGGAGGAGGAAGTCCCCGCTGTCATATTGATGTCCATTTTTGTCCTGCGGCTACAGCATCCAACCGTTACCGAGCAGAGCATTGACTTGAATGGGAATGTCTGTTCTGGTTATTCTATTTTTATGAGCCTGGCCAGCATTGGGGGTAATGGGACCAGTGTATCAGATGCTGTAATCTCACACACACACACACACACACACACACACACACACACACACACAAGTCTTGGGTAAAGCTCCCTGCAATACACCATCATCCTCAACACACTGCATTTAACACTCCAGGAACAACATCTCTCTCCAGGTTAACAAAGAGGAAGGTACTGAGGATGCTAGGCTGCTAAGAGTTTATGGAGACAGATGGAGAGGGAGGGAAAGAAGAAGACAAAAGTGTAAGTTTGAAAAAAAGAGGGACAGGTTAAGATAAAGAGAGCAACGGAAAGAGAGAACGAGTTACCTTGTACAGTAGGGTAATGTGTAACTGTGTGTAGGTTTCTCTTACCAGACTGCTGGAACATGACCATGGTGTGTGGCGTGGTGTGGACAGGCAGGGAGCGGGTCCTCTGCACTGAGCTGTGGGTTCGGCTTGGCATGCTGTTACTGCCCCCGGGGTTGGCGAACCAAAGACCCTGTTGGACAAACTGATAGTCAGACAGGCAGCCACAACAGACAGGTAGGCTGGAGACTCTTTGGATCATTACAGACCGAGACTCACACACACGCCAGTATATGCGGATCATTATAAAAACTGGCACAACAATTCAAATGGGTGCAACAAATCTAACCACGAACAGACATTTCTGGGAAATATGTTAATAGTGGCAGCTCATCCACTATGGCATTAGGGGCTGGCTGTGCCCCATTTCTGATTGGTCAAAAAACAAAAAACACCCCCACATATATTCTCACACAACACACGCGAAACTAGTGTGGTTAATTTGTGTACATTTTACATTTTCAAATATGTCCAAAACAAGCAGTCTGGTTACCTATAGTCTGCAACAGCGAACTGCTGCGCAGTCATTGGATTGCATAGCCAGCTATTACATTGAGACGACTGCAATGAACTTGTAAATTAAATCATGAGTCATTGGAAACCAGGGACCTGACGTTCACATACAGGGGCGGCAGGTAGCCGTGGTTAGAGCGTTGGACTAGTAACCGAAAGGTAGAACAAGGCAGTTAACCCACTGTTCCCTGGTAGGCCGTCATTGGAAATAATAATTTGTTCTTAACTGACTTGCCTGGTTAAATACATTAAAAAAATACAGTCAAAGACCGTGGGGAACCTTCTTGCGGATCTGGTAGGATAAAAAAAAAAAAAAAGTCTCTGTGCCTCCCCCGCATGGACACTAGCTACTGGCAAGTGGACACTAGCTACTGGCAAGCTAGCATACAGGTAGATAGACTTGTTCAGCATGCCAGCTAGCAAGCTAACTAAAGTTACCGGCGAACTCATTATACTTGTGACATTATGCTATCTAGCTGTCCCCCGTTAGAGAATAAATATGAACTTGTTCTTGTTGCGTTGTCCCTGTGCTTTTGTTAACGATGCACTCGTCGTGTTGACTGTGCGCTGCTCGTTAAAAAAAATAAAATATTTTGGGTATCAAAATACCGCCCGCCCGGGTATTTAGCCAATCAGCGGCCGCCTCTGTATGTTAATGCCCCTATGACACCACAGTTATATGACATACAGTTCTGAACAACGTTGGCGATACTTGAAATGCCCCACACCTTGGCACCCAGGGAATTGTAGTTTCAGATCCTTAGACAAACTACAGAGTTGTAATGGTGGTATAAATCCTAATTTATATTGATTTAATTCTCATACACACACTTGACTGCAGAATGGTACCGCGGTAGCACTGGTAGTATACAGCTTAAATGTTGTGCAATGTACATTTTGGTTCAACTCTGATGAAAATGGACTTGCATACATTTTCCTAAAATCTGTTTTTTTTATGGGACTTTATCACGTAACTAACTGCACACCCGGGGGTGTGGCTTTATAAGTGTGTAAAACTAGGGAGGGCACCCCAGAAGTGTTACCTCTCTAGCCTATAACTCCTGAGCCATTATACAGTCAACCTTTGATTTTTCTCTCCACGTTTAGCCTCAAACTACTGACACTCTTTAACTGCTCGGATTCCTCTCTAACCTGCCTATTATACATTCAACCTTCTCCTGCTCTCTACACTCTCTCTCCCTACTCCCTCTGTCCGTCTTGCTTTCCCCCTTCCCCGGCCCTCCCGTACAGAGGGCCAGCGAAAAAAAGGAAATGCCTGAGCACTGTTCTCACTGCCTCTGACGAGCTCATTCTCTCTCTCCCTCCTTGTCGCCCATCCCCCTTCACCACCGACTCCCTAACTATGACTCACCCTCGCTCTCTCCTTTCTTTTAATACACACCTTTCGATCCTGTCCAAACAAACTGTCTGACAGAGAGAGTGTGCGAAATGTGGAGGAAGTGGTTTGGAATTTCCTCCCATTGTAAGGATGCCTAGAAAAATGCTGAATGGGAGCGGAGCAGACGTGTGCGAGTGCCAGGTTAATCACTGCTGCAGACGAGAGGACCGTTCCACTCAGCAGTAGTGATGTCGGGCCTGTAGATGCCACTTCACCCGACACTTTGCTGTTGCGTTTTTCCCCCTTATGGTTGTGTGGTCCCATGACTGTTTTTTTACAACTCTGTATTTCACAGGGAGGGATCATTCGTGACAGATGCTGAAAGAGGGAAAATGTGGCTAGGTTTGGACTACTTCTCTGTGTGGTGGGACGATTCCAGACACGTGATCAAGTAGTGGTTCTCGCACTCTTTCCTTTCTCCAGTTATTATATTACCCCCTAATGTATATTTAAGGAGTAAGGCCAGAGGGGAAAGAAGATACCTACTCGGTTGTCCAACTGAACGTATTCAACTGAAATATGTCTTCCGCATTTAACCCAACCCCTCTGAATCAGAGAGGTGCTGGAGGGCTGCCTTAAATCGACATCCACGTCTTCAGCGCCCGGGGAACAGTGGGTTAACTGCCTTCCTCAGGGGTAGAACGACAGATTTCTACCTTGTCAGCTCGGTGATTAGATCCAGCAACCTTTCAGTTATTGTCACAACGCTCCTACCCACCAGGCTACCTGCCGCCCCTAGGTGTGGTATATGGCCAATATACCACGGCTAAGGGCTGTTCTTACCCACGACGCATTGCGGTAACCAGTTTATAATAGCAATAGAGCACCTCAGGGTTTGCGGTATATGGCCAATATACCACGGCTAAGGGCTGTATCCAGGCACTCCGCATTGAGTCGTGCATATATTGCTGTGGTATATTGGCCATATTGCTTAAATACACAGCTCCTCTTGAGACTGAGAAGACAACAATACCTTTGGTTTTTCATCTGGGGCCCTTTGTATCATGACCCAATATTGTAGCAAACCAAATTGACGCTGACGAGGATTGTTTGTCTTTTCATTGAGAGGTAGACAACTCTGCAATATGACATCACCGAACAAATCCACATGAATGCCCAAAATGGAGATACGTGCGCTTAATTCAGACCTCACGCATTGATGCCAATCGGAGACTTGAGCACTGCCCACTATGTGATAGACGAGGCTAGGAGAACGTTAGATCGGGGCGTCCCCAACTGACTGACATCACCAAATAAATAAAACATCTACATCAATTGCCTGGGCTATGGGTGGAGGCCAAGTGCCTATTGGCTAGGAGAAAGTCAGAAGTGTCTCCACCTGTCGTCCCTGCTTGAGGCCAGTGGGGGTGCTGCTGGCGTTATGTGGCGTGGGTCCCAGCAGGCCCAGCCTGGCGCCGGGCAGGCTCCGAGAGGGCATCTGGAACTGGCGGAGGCTGCGACGGGCCGCCGACACGCTGCTGCTTCCCCCCACGCAGCCTGCCGTGGGGAGAGAATTGGACTGGCTGAAGCCACGGCTACTGCTGCTGCTGCATGGGGGGAGAGAGATAATGCTCTGATCATCATTTGACCTTTTTCCCAATATTTTGGAGACTGTTAGGAATCAAAGAAGGTAAAGTATTTTGTGACAACAGTGTGTCACACTCCCTCTGTGTGTGTTTCGCCCTCTCTCTCTGTGCATGCGGGCGCCACCCTTTCTCTCTTTGTGCGCGCGTCACCCCCCTCTCCGTTCGCGCGTGCGAGCGTCCCCCCTCTGTTCTCTGTGCGCCTCACCCTCTCTGTGCGCCTCACCCTCTCTCTGTGCCTGTGTGTGTGCACGGTCTATAACCTACCTCCTCTGTGCCCGGTAGCCGGCCATGTCCAAGAGGGTCTTCCTGGGGAAGGTGCGGATCAGCTTCTGCACCTGTTGTTTCCACGACAACAGTCGCTTCTTCTGCGTCTCTGTGAATGCCTGCGGTTGGAGAGGGGGGTGAGAGGGGGAAGGAGGGGTTGCAGGGCCAAAGAGAAGGAGAGAGCATGACTCAGGGTTTGGCAGTCAGAACATAGAGACGTTCTAATGTGATACATTTCACCCTGGAGCTAAATAAGGGTCTGAAGAAGTGTATAAAGAAAAGTCTTGTCAGTCAGGTGTGTCTGTGCGTGTATACCTCGTGAAGAAGGCACTTGTCAATGAGCTGCAGGTAGGAGCTGATGTTCTCTTCGTCGGGCCTGGACACCAGGAGCTGTGTGCAAACTGGAGAGCGAAAGAGAGGAGAGGGTGAGGCAGGGGCACTTTGATGACACAGAGAGGGTTTGAGCGAAGAGGAAAGCTCAGGGGAAACCTGGCCCCACTGATTTCCATCTTCCAAATTTGTTCTGATATGGCCACTGTTTCCTCAGCAAATAACACTGACTTGGTAATGGAGAGGAAAGGAAGTCAAGAAACCAAAAGGCCCCATACTAGAATGTTCCTTTATACCACCCCTACCCACTACCATTAGTCCACTTTTGATGCAGTCCCAAAAAGTGTGAATATCAGCATTACAGTTTTCAAGATATATCGCTTTCAGTCTCCTGATGCCCAAAATGAAGTAAACACAAAAAGCCTATAATGTTGTCTTTTGCGTCATCAGACTTTTCCAGGAAGTAGACACATGCTTTTCCAGGAAGTAGACACAGGCTTTCTGTCAGGCTAGCTCTGACGCTCTCATGTGCAAAATAATGATATTTTGAGACCACATCGATGGTGGACTGGTGAGCAAGATATGAAAATCGTTTTTTGATTTAAATACCCCCTTTATTTTGACCACTGTGATCCCAGGTGTTCAGTTTCTTTCAGTGCAGTCTCTCAGCAGCACCTACAGCAAATGTGTTGTGCGTAGGACAACGTTACGTCAACTTCACTTCCCAACCTACGGGACTAGATCCTCTGTACCTTTGCCCATGACGCGGGTGAACTGGCCAGGGATGTCTCCATCGGCGATGAGTGTGGTCCCCGTCTCCCCCTCCCCTCCTCCCGGGGCGGCGCTGCTCTTCCCCTCTGGGCTCAACAGGGGCCTGTGTGCGGTCGAGGAGGGAGAGCTGGGGGACGACTCATCACTGGCCACCGCCTTGATGGGCGTCAGGATCATCTGGTGGAGCTCGGCGAGAGGGCCACGCAGGTTACCGCCCTCCAACACATCCTGGGAGAGAGAGGGAGAGAGTGAAGGGGAAAAAGAATACAAGAAAGTGATTGAGAGAGAAAGTTAAGAGAGTGACAAGAGAGAATAAAGGAATGAGAAAGGAAAGAGGTCACAAAGATGAGGGAAAAGAGAGGAGTGAAAAGAAAGGAGAAGGTAGGTGTAGCAGGGAGGAAGTCAAATCAGCATGATTCATATGAAGTCGCTTCTTTAACATCGAAGACGCACATCAGCGGCTGGTACACGTGGAGGCCTGCAAGATGCTAATTGTGTTTATGCTAATTAACGGTCAATTACCGTGAGACCGGCAGTATTTTGCATGACATTAACCGGCATACCACCACAGCCCTAGATGATACCAAAACAGTTCCGGACCATTACAGTAAGGGAGGCAAATATGCACATTCCTATTCAGAGGAGAAGCATTCTAGAAGTCTATGTCAGAGTCCTCTCTACACCAGCAGCTGTCAGGTGGGCGACGGGATACCAGCCATGAGATGACGAGGGAAAGTAGTTCCAAAAATACACGCATGTTTCGCTCCTATCCTGTCTGCTTCTCAAAGTGAAAGGAGAGCTTCCAAGGGCCCTCACTTGTTCACAACGATATTGCTTATACTGTACCTGTCAAATCCTCTTAGATTGCCACAAGTGTACAGGGTGTAGGGTTTTAGAGGTTGATTTGGGATTGGGCCTCCAGACATAGTAGAAGCTTTTTGACAATTCACTCAACCTAAAAGTTGACAACTTGCACCACTGACCTTCTCTAGGCAACGCAGCATTTTCTGACGCTCCTTCAGCTTCTGAATGCTGATCACTATCTTGTGCCGTGCCCCTTTGGTGACATTCTGCAGAAGAAAAACACAACGACATGTCAAATACACAGTGAAACTATTAATGAATCACTCAAAGTGTTGAAACTGAAAATGTCTATCATTTTACTTAAAGCCTGTAGTTATAACTTTTATTTTTTATTTGACCTTTATTTAACTAGGCAAGTCAGTTAACACATTCTTATTTTCAATTACGGCCGAGCAGTGGGTTAACTGCCTGTTCAGGGGCAGAACGACAGATTTGTACCTTGTCAGATCGGGGATTTGAACTTGCAACCTTTCGGTTACTAGTCCAACGCTCTAACCACTAGGCTACCCTGCCGCCCCAATGATTTTAAACTTGTTATAAGCACGAATGAGCCGTTATAATGTCTTATTTGTAACGCTTAAAATACCGGTTCATGTCAGCTCTTTGAAGGCAGTGACTTTCAATGCCCTAACATTTGCTGTTGCATTCCTAGTACATTTTCCTTAGGTATTCCCATAGTTTAAGCCATCTATGCTCTGGTTACTACTGACCTGTGATTCCAGCTGCTGTTCGGTCAGTGACATCATCTCGTCATAGGTCATAGTGGAGAAGAGCGCTGCATATTTGTGCAGACGGAGGCTTTTCAGCCAGGCTGGCACATCTGTAGGCACAGACACACACACATCAGACCAATGTCACATGTCTAGGGCACAGCTGGAGTAAGTCAGGGACCTATGACATCACAGATGGGGTAGTGTCCTCCTTTCTGGTAATCCCTCTCACCATTAAAACTGGCCTAATGGCTCAGGGGTGTCCCAAATGGCACCCTATTCCCTATTAAATACTTTACTTTAGACCGGTGCCCATAGAGCTCTGGTCAAAAGTAGTGCACTATATAATGTGGCATTTTGGAACCCTGCAACTCTAACCTTTCCTGTCAAGGCTGTGACGTAAACATTGATACAAGAGACCCTCATATTTTGGTCGCTAGCTGAGAGAGTTTTGGTTCTATGACCATTAGTTGACTAGAAGCGTAAAAAGGAAGATTATACCGCTCGCTATGGTTGTTGTGTGGTGAGAGTGCAAATGTCCATTCACTTAGCGGTCTTTCACTTTACTGCTTTAAAAATCATGTTTCATTGCCACTTCATAATTGGTAAGGCTCCAAACAAAGAATAAAATGGCCTTTCTTTCAAAATCTTTGACCCTAAGCCAAGACGTACAAATCTAGAAACCGCCACTGTTAGCAGGATGGACCGTTCAGGACCCATATTCAAAGCGTCTTGGCGTAGGAGTGCTGATATACGATCAGTTTGTTTTATATCGTAATGAATAAGAGTATACGAACAGGACGACGGACCTGATCCTTAAAATCAGCACTCCTACGCTGAGACACGTCTGGAATATAGGTGATGGATGGAACGCTTCGGAGAACTAATGTTTATATTGTTAACGCTTAGCAATGCTTAGTAATCTCTACTCAAAGAACTCTGGTGGGAGTTGACTGTAAATATACTGGTGTTTTTTTATTAACCCCCAACAACCACAAACAGGCGAGTCATCTCACTCTTCCTGTAGATAGCTACGGTGAAGTTAAGTTCAGGGTCATGTTCATTAGGCACCCAATGGAAGAAAATGGACTGAAACAGGGAGGGACCTGGACTACGAAACACAAAATGTTCCATTTCAGTTGCAAAACGTTTTCAAACATTGTGTGCCCTAATGAACATGACCCAGAAGACGACTTGGACGCTCTGTTAGTTATCTTTCGAGAATTTTACTTGTCAGAGGGGGATGTGGTGCCAAGAAACGTTACTGTACTGTATGCAGGCAGGCAGGGACTGTTCCGATTTGAATGTCAGTCTGGATAAGGGACATTTGCTGAACTAATACGTGTCAATGGTAGTGAGGGTCAAGCAGTGTTTCCCCTACCATTGTAAAGCTGGGGCAGGCCCCCCTGCCCAACTCTGTTGGTCCCCAGAGGGCCTGGATGTTGCTTTGGGGGCCTTTGCGCCACGCCTGGACAATAATCTAAGGGAAAGACTGGGGTAAAGAAGTGGGGAAACTTGTGAAAATGCATCAGCCGGCATCAACTATAAAGCCCCCGACTCCATTTATGGAGTGATATTAATTCCAACCTACATTTGATCTGAATTTGAATTTGTATTCATAAATTGAATTAACTTGTGCAATGCAAAGTAAAAAAATATTGAATTCAAATTCAGAATACAAATTCTAAAATGATTAAATTCTGATAACATTTCTGTTGGCACTAATATCACCCCATACACCTTTCCTCACACACACTTTTCTCAAAACCAAATAACCAAACCATTCACACAACTATCCCAATGAAAAACCAACATCAGCTTAAAATGAGAGTTAAGGCTATCACTCAACCAAAACCATCATTTTCATGATGTCACGTACATTTGGCTTCAGGGTTATATGGGGTATATGAACCAGATGTCACTGTATGTGTCATGTCCTGAGACTGAGCATGCGACAGGGTCTAAAAGAAAGCCACCCCTGAAAGATGTCATCGGAGACGGACTGGAGCATGTTTGCTTGTGTCCTGTCTGTGCCCCGCCGTTGCTACTGTAGTCAAGACTTATCCGAGCCCTTAACATGAGCGGCAGTGGTGCATAACAACTTAAAATACCATGCGACAGGTGTCTTGTTTCCTGTTGCCACGTTCACTCAAATATGTGCACAGACAAGACATCAGAGATAGGTCTAATAAGTGATGAAACCATAGAATGTGATATTTTGAACTATGTACAAAAAAATTAAAATAAAATCTACAAAGTAC
This sequence comes from Oncorhynchus keta, assembly GCF_023373465.1. NCBI lineage: Eukaryota > Metazoa > Chordata > Actinopteri > Salmoniformes > Salmonidae > Oncorhynchus > Oncorhynchus keta. Next base: position 48,051,519 of record NC_068455.1, read on the forward strand.
CATTGATGTGACCAATGTTGTGCTTTTCTGTAGGCTACATTCAGAATTATGTGACAACAGATGGGATGTTCATTTCTATGAAAGGGAAGCTGGGGGAAGGGGTGGCTTGTGAACACCTGGAGAAAAGCAAGTTGCTTGTTTGATCACTACACTATAAATTGAGAATTGATATTCTCCCATAATGTTTTCCAGGAACTCCTTTCAAACCATATGTTTGGTGTGTGAGGGACTGTTTCCCAGAAAGGAAGAGCAAGGCGGGAGATGTGGTTTCTCGCAGGGTGAAGCGATCTGTTTCGTTTGGCCAGTTTTTTTTGTGAAAGATCACTCATGACCCCTGGTAACCTCTGGATCAATTGTTGATTGATTGGTTTGGTTGCCCGCCCCTCCCTCAATTACACCTTTTCAATATTAACCTCCTCAGACCAGGACAAAAGCTCTGTTGGACTGACACTGAGACTGATATTTAGAAGTTTTAACATTTTAAATCAATGACCAGATCACTACACTACAAATCTAACTGCCAAAAGCAGGGGGGGGGGGGGCAGCATTGGCCACCTCAAAACAAACAATCGATGAGGGACATGCTGAAGTGAACACCCTCCACTCCGCTAGTCCCCAGCCCCCATGGTTGCCTCCTCAATGCTACTCTGTCCACTGTGCCTAAGCTACGCATGAAAGCAGTGGAGTACCGAACTCACCCCTCATGCAGCTGCCCTCCTCGTGGAATGTGCTGCTGCGGTGCAAGCCTCCTCCATCCTCCAGGTGCTCACTGCCGCCACTGCCCGACGACGCTACGCTGCTCTGAGGGGAGAGGGGAGCGTGGTGAGGGTCGGTGGGGGCCAGCCCCAGCCCTCCTCCTCCTCCTCCCCGGGGACCGCGCAGGTCCTCCTGGGAGATCCAACCATGACCCAGGCCCAGGGCTTGGCCGCCCGACGAGGAGGAGGAACTGGCCAAGGAGCAGCCGCTCATCGGGGGGGTGAGGGACACCGAGCGCTTCAGGGGACTGTGCTGCCCGCCGCCACCGCCGGACAGGACTGCAAGATACACACAAGAGACAGGGGGAGGCCCAGACTGTTAGAAAGGGGCTCAGCGGTCTGTTTACCATGATACTACTACGACAACACACTGTGTTAGCTAGAGAACTAGTAGGGACATATGGACAGATGGGCATGGTGAGGCCCAGACCAGACATGAGCCTTAGCCCCCTGCTCAACTTTGATACTGTAATCAATGTAGTGATGACAACACCCATTCACAATACACGGTTCTCCAGCCAGAAGTCTCTGTCTGCACCAGAGGGAAGTAGGCTAGTGGTGATGGAGCTCTAGTTAGAAGTGAAAGCAGCTTTTCAGTCAGAGCGTCTGGACTATGGAACACACAGCCAATCAGTGTGAGAGAGTACAGTACCGTTGCTAGCTTTCAGGAACGCCTGAAAAAGTGGCTAAAGGCAAACCAGTCATGTGAACATGAAGGCACTTCGACTCAAGATTTCAGATACTGTAGGACCAAGAGACATTTAAACACTGATGTAATATTATAATTACATAGTCTATTGTTGTGTGTGTGTGTGTGTGTGCGATATACAGTTGATGTCGGAAGTTTACATACACCTTAGATACATTTAAACTCAGTTTTTCACAATTCCTGACATTTAATCCTAGTAAAAATTCCCTGTCTTAGGTCAGTTAGGATCACCACTTTATTTTAAGAAAGTGAAATGTCAGAATAATAGTAGAGAGAATGATCTATTTAATCTTTTATTTATTTCATCACATTCCCAGTGGGTCAGAAGTTTACATACATTAGGTCAAACATTACGGTAGCGCGTCCACAAGCTTCCCACAATAAGTTGGGTGAATTTTGGCCCATTCCTCCTGACAGAGCTGGTGTAAATGAGTCAGGTTTGTAGGCTTCCTTGTTCGCGCACGCTTTTTCAGTTCTGCCCACAAACTTTCTATAGGATTGAGGTCAGGACTTTGTGATGGCCACGCCAATGCCTTGACTTTGTTGTCCTTAAGCCATTTTGCCACAACTTTGGAAGTATGTTTGCGGTCATTGTCCATTTGGAAGACCCATTTGCGACTAAGCTTTAACTTCCTGACTGATGTCTTGAGATATTGCTTCAATTATGTCTAACTACTTTTCCTGCCTCATGATGACATCTATTTTGGGAAGTGCACCAGTCCCTCCTGCAGCAAAGCACCCCACAACATGATGCTGCCACCCTCGTGCTTCACGTTTGGGATGGTGTTCTTCGGCTTGGAAGCCTCCACCTTATCCTCCAAACAAAACAATGGTCATTATGTCCAAACAGTTCTATTTTTGTTTCATCAGACCAGAGGACATTTCTCCAAAAACTATGATCGTTGTGCCCATGTGCAGTTGCAAACTGTAGTCTGGCTTTTTTATAAGCGGTTTTGGAGCAGTGGCTTCTTCCTTGCCGAGCGGCCTTTCAGGTTATGTCGATATAGGACTCGTTTTACTGTGGACATAGATACATTTGTACCTGTTTCCTCCAGCATCTTCACAAAACAGATGTATTATTATTATATTATTATATTATATTATTATTATATTATAGATGTCCTACCCAACTTGCCAAAACTAGAGTTTGTTAACAATACATTTGTGGATTGGTTGAAAAACTAGTTATAATGACTTCAACCTCAGTGTATGTAAACTTCCGACTTGAGAGAACAAAATTACGTGAAAACCCCTTTCAAATTAGTGGATTCGTTGCTGACAGGTGTATATATAAAAAATAAAAATCGAGCACACAGCCATGCAAGTGACTTTCAACGTGGCACAATCATAGGTTGTCAACATCAAATGTCTGCCCTGCTTGAGCTGCCCCGGTCAACTGTAAGTGCTGTTATTGTGAGGTGGAAATGTCTAGGAGCAACAACGGCTCAGCAGCAAGGAGGCCACACAAGCTCACAGAAAGGGACTGCTGAGTGCTGAAGCGTTTAGCGTGTAAAACTATGTTCTCGGGTGCAACACTCATTACCGAGTACCAACCTGCCTCTGGAAGCAACTTCAACACAAGAACTGTTCGTTGGGAGCTTCATGAAATGGATGTCCATGACCGAGAAGCCACACACAAGCCTAAGATCACCATGCACAACGCCAAGCGTCAGCTAGAATGGTGTAAAGCTCGCCGTCATTGGACTCTGGAGCAGTTGAAACGCGTTCTCTGGATTATTGACGGACAAATCTGGGTTTGGTGGATGCCATTAGAACGCTACCTGCCCGAATGCATAGTGCCAACTGTAAAGTTTGGTGGAGGAGGAATAATAGTCTGGGGCTGTTTTTCATGGTTCAAGCTCGGCCCCTTAGTTCCAGTGAAGGGAAATCTTAATGCTATAAGGCGGCAGGGTAGCCTAGTGGTTAGAGCGTTGGACTAGTAACCGGAAGGTTGCAAGTTCAAATCCCCGAGCTGACAAGGTACAAATCTGTCGTTCTGCCCCTGAACAGGCAGTTAACCCACTGCCGTCATTGAAAATAAGAATTTGTTATTTGTTATTAACTGACTTGCCGAGTTAAATAAAGGTAAAATAAATAAAAAAAATTCACTGACATTGTGGACGATTCTGTGCTTCCAACTTTGTGGCAACAGTTTGGGGAAGGCCCTTTCCTGTTTCAACATGACAATGCCCCTGCACACAAAGCGAGGTCCATACAGAAATGGTTTGTCGAGATCGGTGTGGAAGAACTTGACTGGCCTGCACAGAGCCCTGACCTCAACCCCATCGAAAACCTTTGGGATGAATTGGAACGCCGACTGCGAGCCAGGCCTAGTCGCCCAACATAAGTGCTTGACCTCACTAATGCTTGTTTTATACATAGATATTTTAATAGTGTGTTACATTGTAGCATTGTATTGATGTACTGATGTTGATGGTTCTCCTCCCAGGGACTACAGATTAACTTTTGCTATAGCTAAATCTGGTGCAATTACATGGTCCCTGACAAATAAACAAGCATGCTGCATACTCAAAGTTGTGTGGTTAGGGGGCTAGCTACTGCGGGTGGGGTGGTGGTGGCGTAGGGTGTTGTATTACGAGAATCAGAATCCCGCTTCGAGTCAACACAGCCTGCCTTGTGTTCAAACGGAGACCTAGAGAAGACGGAGACCTAGAGAATCACTTCCGTTCCTAGGCCGACATTGTAAATAAGAATTTGTTCTTAACTGACTTGCCTAGTTAACAAAAAAGAAACTAGAAGCCAGGTCACACAAAACCTGTCCCATTTGTGAGTGAGTGACATATATATAATATATATGTCACAGACCTTCCAGAAGAAGCTAGAGCGGGCACTCTGGCTGAGAAGGCAAATGAGATGATGTACAGGAGAGCACTTGGTGCCGCCCGCCAGTCTCTTTCTCTACCTATATGCGGCACCACTAACTGTGTTGGCTTGGCTATGTATAGGACTTCACGGGCTGATTTAAAATAGTTTCCCAGCTAACATTACATGCTCCAGTCCCTAAATATTAGCCATTTTCCTTACATATAGACTCTCCACAAAGGCTACCTTACATGGGTAAGGGATGGGGCTAGGGAGGTACAGTGCGGTAAAAGATGGGGAGGAATGATTTTGTGAAAATTATTATACCAAAAGGTGAGGACAACAATTCACCTGACAAGACTGAATCCAAACATTACTCTGGTGATTTTACGTGTATTTTATATTTACTGTACTTTGACGCATTTGTTGATAACTATATCTGAAAATACTCTGGATATTCCTGGAAAATGTGACTCATTTCAGGAAACTAGTCATGTGTCGCACGTCACTACTTCACATGAGAGGTATTTGAACACGTATTTGAAAGCGTTTTTTGTGGCAGAAATGCCTTTTGGAACATGTGAAATTTCACGTGCCTTAATAACAAACGTGTAATGCCATTTGTAAATACGGATACAATTATTAACTTACAAGCCTAGTTGGTTTAGCCACAGAAAAAGTCAGAAACCTTCACGCTATCCATAATTGGCTGAGATAGTAGATGGGCTGGACATCCCGAGAGAGGAGTTGGATTGCAAGACACACACAATGGATTGGTCTGCCATGTAGCATGCTTCTGTCTATAACATGAGCTTCTCAGCGTGAGTAGACAATCCATTCAACTGCAGCTTTTTTGAAAGATATCACGAAGAACTGCAATGAAGAAGTTGATCGAGTTTTGAAATCAGCGGAATGCCTGGTGGAGGCAGAGTATGATAGCTAAGGAAATTCTGGCGTTTAATTGCAAATATGGGGTGGGAGTCGAAAAGAGAAAATACAGAAGGCTGTTGTATAAAATGGATTACATCTTCAAACTAAGGGCAACCATGGCATCCGTGACAGAGAGGGAGAAGCGTTCATCCATGTATACACGGGTAAGATCTTACATGTTTCTAATTTTGTCAGAAAATAATTTATTGCAAGTTATAGCGTACAGTTAGCTAGCCAGGTAACGTTAGCCGGCTGACACACTTGCTAACGTTACGTGTGTAATCTGAGTAGTAATATTATTTGTATCTCAGAAAGCAATTTGCATTGGTAGTTATAGCTAGCTAGCTAACATTAGGCTAACATTGAACCTAGTTGGTTAACTTTAGTTATCCGCAGATTCATGCATGGTTGTAACATTATGGTTAATTTTTTAGCTAGCTAGCTACATGTCTAAACAAGGCGGCACTATGCAAGTAACCATTTCACTGAACTATTTACACCTTCTGTAACCTGGGCATGTGACAAATAAACGTTGACTATATTTGATATAGTGTGTGTTTACCAGAGACAGTAATGCGAAGAACAACATGACCAGCACCAAAGTCAAATTAGGATATAACGTTAGGCCAACGAGTGTCCAAGTTCTAAAATCATGCGGGAGAATGCCCTGCTTTTATTTCGTCACACTCACAAGTTAACATTAACTTAACGTTAGTTTCCAGAATGTTAGCTAGCTAGCTAACAAAAACATTGTTTAGAGAGTTGCTTTTAGTTGCCTGGTTTTCTAGATTGACATATCCTAAATACATTTTTAAGCGAATGGGCTTGTTGCCAGTTGTGATATTTTGGAACACCATGCTGCAGATGTCATGCAGCATGTCGTTTTTGTGCTTATACTTTTTCAAAACGGACGACAATAGAATATTTGAAGACAACTGTCTTCAAACATGTCAATAGAAGTAGTATAAACCAGCCTTTAGTCTGAAACTTTTGGTCGTTTAGTACATGGTCTCACATGTGAATCCTTTTTATTTTATTTTATTTATTTAAACTTTATTTAGCCAGGTAGGCGAGTTGAGAACAAGTTCTCATTTGCAACTGCGACCTAGCCAAGATAAAGCATAGCAATTCGACACTTACAACACAGAGTTACACATGGAATAAACAAAACATAGTCAATAATACAGTAGAACATTTTTAAAAAGTCTTTATACAGTGAGCACAAATGAGGTAAGATAAGGGAGTTATAAAGCAATAACTAGGCCGTGGTGGCAAAGTAATTACAATTAAACACTGGATTGGTAGATGTGAGGAAGTAGAATATACAAGTAGAGATACTGGGGTAAAAAAAGGAGCAAGATAAATAAATCAATCAATATGGGGATGAGGTAGTTGGATGGGCTATATTACAGATGGGCTGTGTACCGGTGCAGTGATCTGTGAGCTGCTCTGACAGCTGATGCTGAAAGCTAGTGAAGGAGATATGAGTCTCCAGCTTCAGTGATCTTTGCAGTTCGTTCCAGTCATTGGCAGCAGAGAACTGGAAGGACAGGCGGAATTGGCTTTGGGGGTGACCAGTTAGATATACCTGCTGGAGCGCGTGCTACGAGTGGGTGCTGCTATGGTGACCAGTGAGCTGAGATAAGACGGGGCTTTACCTAGCAGAGACTTGTAGATGACCTGGAGCCAGTGGGTTTGGTAACAAGTATGAAGCGAGGGCCAGCCAACGAGAGCGTACAGGTCGCAGCAGTGGGTAGTATATGGACCTTTAGTGACAAAACGGATGGCACTGTGATAGACTGCATCTAATTTGTTGAGTAGAGTGTTGGAGGCTATTTTATAAATGTGTTAGAGGAAATTATGGTTGAAATGACTAATTATGTATACATTCCAATCAGAACTGACTAGTCCAAATGCTATAATGTACTGTACATATGAATTTTCCCTCTTGCTTCCATTCCCAATTGTATATCATGTAGTCAGGAGTTTAGTAACAATGAAGGTCTGTTCCTTAGTTCATTCATTTGTACAAATCTCCAGGTGGCAGGGACGGCCTATCTCCTGACTGTCTAGAATGATGATTTATACTGACTGACCTTGAGACCTCAGGAGTGGAGCGTAGGCTCGAGAGCTAGAGGGCTGACGTCATTTTCACTTTATAACCTGTGGAAATGTGTATGTGGCAGTACTCTCTTGAATTAAACGCTGTTACCTGGCTTTTAAGACTGGTCTCAATCTACTTCATGCATAATTAATGAACTTACAAATCATTAATGAAATAGAAAGAGTGCGAATTTGGTTTTGGCTACAAAACATATAGGAATTTAAAATTCCACTAACAAAATTACATCGCCGAAGTCGAGGATCGGTAGGATGGTCAGTTTTACGAGGGTATGTTTGGCAGCATGTGTGAAGGATGCTTTGTTGCGAAATAGGAATCCGATTCTAGATTTCATTTTGGATTGAGATGCTTAGTGTGAGTCTGGAAGGAGAGTTTACAGTCTAAACAGACACCTAAGTATTTGTAGTTATCCACATATTCTAAGTCGGAGCCGTCCAGAGTAGTGATGCTGGACGGGCGGGCAGGTGCGGGCAGTGATCGGTTGAAGGGCATGCATTTAGTTTTACTTGCATTTAAGACCAGTTGAAGGCAACGGAAGGAGAGTTGTACGGCATTGAAGCTTGTCTGGAGGTTAGTTAACACAGTGTCCAAAGAAGGGCCAGAAGTATACAGAATGGTGTTGTCTGCGTAGAGGTGGATCAGAGAATCACCAGCAGCAAGAGCGACATCATTGAGAGAAGAGAGAAGAGAGTCGGCCCGAGAATTTAATCCTGTGGCACCCCCATAGAGACTGCAAGATGTCCGGACAACAAGCTCTCCGATTTGACACACTGAACTCTATCAGAGAAGTAGTTGGTGAACCAGGCGAGGCAATCATTTGAGAAACCAAGGCTGTTGAGTCTGCTGATAAGAATGTGGTGATTGACAGAGTCGAAAGCCTTGGCCAGATCGATGAATACGGCGGCACAGTAATGTCTCTTATCGATGGCGGTTATGATATCATTTAGGCATAATGTACAGACAAAGGTATGGTAGGATGTGAATACAGTGGGGGTAAACCTGTGCATAGAGTGACGATGAAAGAGATAGTCTCTAGAAATATAATTTAAACCAGGTGATGTCATCGCATGTGTGGTAGGTGGAACTAAAGTGTTAATTAAGGCGTATTGAGCAAGGCTACAGGCTCTACAGTGAAATAAGGCAATATTCACTAACCAAAACAGCAATGGACAAGACATATTGACGTTAGCGGGAGTCCAGTGAGTGTCTTCAGGCAGCTAGCAAGTTAGCAGAGGGACCTTGGAGGGATGTTGCGACGAACGAAAGTCTGTTGTGGCCCCCCCGTGCTATTACGTTGGCAGACAGATCAGCAGGGCTCCGTGTGGAAAAACCAGGCCAATTGGCAAAATAGGTATGGTGGCCAAAGCATTTGTCCGATGTGCTCTGGACAGCTTGCATGCTAACGGATGGGCATACAGGGGACGATGCGACGGCGGAGCCAGTTGAGAAAACCCCCTCACGCAAATCACGTCAGTGGTCCAGTTGTGATGGGTTGCCGGGGGTCCGGGTCAGTTGGCAAAACAGGTATTGTAGCCCAGGGAGTGGCTGATGGGCTTCTTTGGCTAGCTGGGAGATGGGCCTGGCAGGGCTAGCTCCAGGCTAATTGGTTCTTGCGTCGGGACAGGGACGTTAGCCAGGAGTGGCCACTCGGATAGCAGCTGCGATGATTCATGTGAAGAATTTTCTTTTAAAAAAGGTTCAGAGGTTGCGGTAGGAATTCGGAGATATGGAGAAAAATAAGTCAGATTTGCTCTGGTTTGAGTTGCGTTGTGCAGTTGTCCGTGTTAGAGGTAGCTGATGACCGCTAGCAGTGGCTATCTGACTACTAGCTAGTTAGCTGACTTGCTTCTGTTGAAGACGGATCAGCAGGGCTCCGTGTGGTAAACCAGGCCAATTGGCAAACTAGGTATAGTGGCCAAAGAATTTGTCCGATGGGCCTCTTAAGCCAACAGTTCGACGTGCTACAGACAGCTGGCGGGCCGCGGCTAGCTAGTAGCCAATTAGCTGGCTAGCTTTTGATGGGAGTTCTGGTTCTTAAGTATTAAAATAGCAGATCCGTACCACATTGGGTGAGGCGGGTTGCAGGAGAGTATATTTAGTCCATCGATGGAAAGTGATATTAAAATATGAAAAAACTTGGACAACAAGGAAAAACTGTTTACAAGGGACAAGACAAAAACACATCTGACTGCTACGCCATCTTGGAACAAGGAAGAGATGGGTGGGGCTTTAGAGGGTGTGAACAATGCTGAATGGGTGTAGACAAAAAAAAGAGAGCTCTCCAACACATGTATCAAAACATTAATGGGCGATTTTCTCAAAAGTGGGGTTACAAGTTGATTAACTTTCAAAGCAGAATTACTTTCCCTTTGTCCCTCAACTGTAGTGTATGATATACCATTTTCTAGCTCTGAGACTTTTATCCAATGTATAAAACAACATTTCAAATGTTGCTATATAGGACCGAATCCAGGTGGTTGGTCACAAATGTGGGGCAGGCACAACATCATAAAAAATAATGACAAGGGTTTGAGTGAGAGGACTAACTGGTTTCTCCAAGTGGCCACATACACCTCTCCAAAGTGGGCACAGTTCCTAATAAATGTCAAAGCACTTTAATAACTCAAAGAAGAGTCTTCAACTAGAAAGGTGCTTTCTTGAGCTGTCCTAGCTGTGCCGTTGAGAAACTAGAGCGAAAACACAGTTTTTTGGTTTGAAACACAAACCTGTATCCCGGCCATAACATTTTACAGTTGTTGTTTACACAATCCAAAAACGGTCCACTGTAAATCTCAATCTGGGTCCGATGGGCATCATTTGAAAACCTGTTATATTGCCAATATGACTAGCTAAATTATAAACTATGCAATTCAGGGAAACCGATCATAATTTTGGTGACCATAAAAAGGAGTCATGAGTGCATTCAGGTGCATGTGCCACAATGAAGAGAAACCAGCTGTTCCGGACGACTGTGTGATCACTTTTAAACAGGTTAACATTCACAAGGCCACAGTGCCCGAGGGACTAACAGAACCCATAATCAGAGCATGCGCTACCCAGCTGGCAAGTGTCTTCATTGACATTTTCAAACTCTCCCTGATCCCATCTGTAATACCTACTGGCACTCCTGACTGGCAATGCACAAACAATGCTTAAACATATATAAACAATATAGTTATAGAGATAAACTCAAAATACCAACATGTGAGAAAAACTGTACTTTATTAATGTTTCAATGGAACCAACCAAAATCATTCAATTATTTAATACAAAATACATTTAACCAAAATCAAGGTTTCATAATTATTGGCACTACTCATTTAGTACTTAGTGCAACCACCTCTGGCAAGAATAACAGCATGGAGTCTTTTCCTGTAATGTTTGACAAGGTTAAGGAACACATTTGGAGGGATTTTGGACCATTCCTCTTATGCAGATCCTTCACTTTTTTTCTTATGCATCTCCTTTCCCCCTTCTGATGACCAGGTGGCGAATCGCATCTCTGCATGTCTGGCAGACATATCTGTGTGGATGACGGATCACCACCTCAAGCTGAACCTCGGCAAGACGGAGCTGCTCTTCCTCCCGGGGAAGGACTGCCCGTTCCATGATCTCGCCATCACGGTTGACAACTCCATTGTGTCCTCCTCCCAGAGCGCTAAGAACCTTGGCGTGATCCTGGACAACACCCTGTCGTTCTCAACTAACATCAAGGCGGTGGCCCGTTCCTGTAGGTTCATGCTCTACAACATCCGCAGAGTACGACCCTGCCTCACACAGGAAGCGGCGCAGGTCCTAATCCAGGCACTTGTCATCTCCCGTCTGGATTACTGCAACTCGCTGTTGGCTGGGCTCCCTGCCTGTGCCATTAAACCCCTACAACTCATCCAGAACGCCGCAGCCCGTCTGGTGTTCAACCTTCCCAAGTTCTCTCACGTCACCCCGCTCCTCCGCTCTCTCCACTGGCTTCCAGTTGAAGCTCGCATCCGATACAAGACCATGGTGCTTGCCTACGGAGCTGTGAGGGGGGCACCTCAGTACCTCCAGGCTCTGATCAGGCCCTACACCCAAACAAGGGCACTGCGTTCATCCACCTCTGGCCTGCTCGCCTCCCTACCACTGAGGAAGTACAGTTCCCTCTCAGCCCAGTCAAAACTGTTCGCTGCTCTGGCTCCCCAATGGTGGAACACACTCCCTCACGACGCCAGGACAGCGGAGTCAATCACCACCTTCCGGAGACACCTGAAACCCCACCTCTTTAAGGAATACCTAGGATAGGATAAGTAATCCTTCTCACCCCCCCCCCCTCCCCCTTAAAAGGTTTAGATGCACTATTGTAAAGTGGCTGTTCTACTGGATGTCATAAGGTGAATGCACCAATTTGTAAGTCGCTCTGGATAAGAGCGTCTGCTAAATGACTTAAATGTAATGTAAATGCATCCAACCCGGAAGCCAGCTGCAGCCGCACGGAAACACCGTACACCTAGCGACCTGGTCAGCGTGCACTGCGCCTGGCCCGCCACAGGAGTCGCTAGTGCACGATGAGACAAGGATATCCCTACCAGCCAAACCCTCCCTAACCCGGACGACGCTAGGCCAATTGTGCGTCGCCCCATGGACCTCCCGGTCGCGGCCGGCTGCGACAGAGCCATAGACCACTGCACCACACATTTTGCATCTCCTGGCTTCCACACAAGCCACTGATGCTGACCTTTGGAACAACTACATTTTTAAAAGTATAATAAATCCATGTAATATAGCCTACACCTTTACAATAAATCCATTCTTTATTTTAGACAGGTCTAAATAAAAATCAACCATGTTTGAAAATATCCGGACTTCTGGGACTGCTCAAAGACGGGACTGGTAACCCTCAGATTGTGCCTCTAACCTGCTCACATTAAACAAGCGTCGATGAAGACCGCGCACCCTGAGTAGTCAACAACATGGGTATTTTGTTTCCGATTCAAAAAAGTTGTCTGGGACAGGTAAATAAGGGCCAAAATCATGTTGTGTACATCTGGCTTAATCTTAAAGAGCGTGTGAATTTTTTCAGCTTTTTGTTAAAAATCGCACAAAATTTCAACGTCCTGCTACTCATGCCAGGAATATAGTATATGCATATGATTAGTATGTGTGGATAGAAAACACTGAAGTTTCTAAAACTGGTTAAATCATGTCTGTGACAATAACAGAACGTGTGTAGCAGGCAAAACCCCAAGGAAAACTTAAAAAACAAAAAATATCCCTCCGCCAGTTCTCTGTATTGTCTATGGCAAGGGAAAATAGATAGCGCCCAGTTTACAGTTCCTACAGCTTCCACACGAAGTCGCCAGTGTTGGGAATTGGGTTGAAGTTGTCACTCTGAAATTTCCCCTGATGTTGATCCCTGTACAGGGACAGCAGCCATAACAAGTTTGTACAGTCGTGGCCAAAAGTTGAGAATGACACAAATATTAATTTTCAAAGTCTGCTGTCTCAGTTTGTATAATGGCAATTTGCATATACATCAGAATGTTATGAAAAGTGATCTGATGAATTGCAAAGTCCCTCTTTGCCATGCAAAGGAACTGAATCCCCAAAAACATTTCCACTGCATTTCAGCATTTCCACTGCTGAAGGACCAGCTGACATGTCAGTGATTCTCTCGTTAACACAGGTGTGAGTGTTGACGAGGACAAGGCTGGAGTTCACTCTGTCATGCTGATTGAGTTTGAATAACAGACTGGAAGCTTCAAAAGGAAGGTGGTGATTGGAAACATTGTTCTTCCTCTGTCAACCATGGTTACCTGCAAGGAAACACGTGCCGTCATCATTGCTTTGCACAAAAAGGGCTTCACAGGCAAGGATATTGCTGCCAGTAAAATTGCACCTAAATCAACCATTTATTGGATTATCAAGAACTTCAAGGAGAGCAGTTCAATTCTTGTGAAGAAGGCTTCAGGGCGCCCAAGAAAGTCCAGCAAGCGCCAGGACCGTCTCCTAAAGTTGATTCAGCTGCGGGATCGGGGCACCACCAGTACAGAGCTTGCTCAGGAATGGCAGCAGGCAGGTGTGAGTGCATCTGCACGCACAGTGAGGCAAAGACTTTTGGAGGATGACCTGGTGTCAAGAAGGGCAGCAAAGAAGCCACTTCTCTCCAGGAAAAACATCAGGGACAGACTGATATTCTGCAAAAGGTACAGGGATTGGACTGCTGAGGACTAGGGTACAGTCATTTTCGCTGATGAATCCCCTTTCCGATTGTTTTGGGCATCTGGAAAAAAGCTTGTCCGGAGAAGACTAGGTGAGCGCTACCATCAGTCCTGTGTCATGCCAACAGTAAAGCATCCTGAGACCATTCATGTGTGGGGTTGCTTTTCAGCCAAGGGAGTGGGTTCACTCACAATTTTGCCTAAGAACACAGCCATGCATAAAGAATGGTACCAACACATCCTCCGAGAGCAACTTCTCCCAACCATCCAGGAACAGTTTGGTGACGAACAATGCCTTTTCCAGCATGATGGAGCAGCTTGCCATAAGGAAAAAGTGATAATTAAGGGGCTCGGGGAACAAAACGTTGATATTTTGGGTCCATGGCCAGGAAACTCCCCAGACCTTAATCCCATTGAGAACTTGTGGTCAATCCTCAACAGGCAGGTGGACAAACAAAAACCCACAAATTCTGACAAACTCCAAGCATTGGTTATGCAAGAATGGGCTGCCATCAGTCCGGATGTGGCCCAGAAGTTAATTGACAGCATGCCAGGGCGGATTGCAGAGGTATGGAAAAAGAAAGGTCAACACTGCAAATATTGACTCTTTGCATCAACTTCATGTAATTGTCAATAAAAGCATTTGACACTTATGAAATGCTTGTAATTATACTTCAGTATTCCATAGTAACATCTGAATAAAAAAATCTAAAGGCACTGAGGCAGCAGACTTTGTGAAAATTAATATTTGTGTCATTCAAAACTTTTGGCCACGACTGTACATACTAACATGCGTATGAACGTATGGAGACCGTTCCATAGTCCCTCCCACCCAATTTCATTGTGGGGGAAGAATAATTTTTGGGGTCCAGTCTCCAAATTAGGGAATATTTCTAGTCAAACTTTCAAGCTTAAAAGTCCCTATCTAACTAGGCAAGTCAGTTAACAAATTCTTATTTACAATGACAGCCTACCCCGGCCAAACACTCCCCTAACCTGGACAACGCTGGGCCAATTGTGCGCTGCCCCATGGGATAGAGCCCAGGATCGAACCAGGGTCTGTAGTGACGCCTCTAGCACTGAGCTGCAGTGCCTTAGACCACTGCCCCACTCAGGAGCCGCAAAAATACTTATCAGATCTAGAGATGGGGATTCCTAAACACTTCTTGGGTAGTCTAGAACAGTCCAATGACTTCACTGGTTGAAATGGTTGAATATAAAATCAAACTAGAGAAAATTACTTAATGTGGGTATAAGCTAAAATTCTTTCTAACCTAACCACTTTGGCTGACAGTAAATTTACTTGCGTTGGGGTGAGGATTATTAGGGCCACATTCAGTAAGCAAACATTGTGGATTGTTGCAAATAGAAATGTCATGAATAGAGCGGACATGATTCTACATATCAGGCATGTTTGTTGTACGTGAGATATCTCTATCTGAACGTTCTACAAAGTTGTGCACAACCCAAATTGTTTTCAGCAATTTAGACATCCTGGCTGATTGGCTGGCTAATCCCACAGGGACCGACCATTGGCTAAAAGAAGGGCAACTCTAGGTTAGAGTTGTGAAATCGTTCCTTTGTGCGATGGACATACTGCTGAAACTCCCAAGCCTAGTCAAAAATAAAAGAGGATCTTGTGCTTGGCCCAGAGCTTTAAATGTGTCCTTATTTATATCCTCAGCTGTCTCCTTCATTGGAGAAAAAAAAATACCAATGCATTCTTCGGCTGGAAATATCCTGCTCTAACCACAGACATGTTCAATCTGACTGGCTTTGGGGTGCTGGAGCACAGTAGGGCCTACACACCCACCTACCGCTTTAGACTTCCACACAGCAGGCAGACATTTTTCTTTCCTTTGTCAGATGTGGCTACTGGCTGGCCGGGTTTGTTTGTTTGGAGTCTGTTTACCTATGTGACGGCCTGACCTCATCTAGAATGTTCTCGTACTGAAAATCGAATCAAATTAGATTTTGTCATGTGCTTAGTTAACAATAGGTGTAGAAAAACGCAGAGAGAAAAAGTTGTAGAAAAATAATACCATGAGAAGCTAGGGAAGAATAACTTGGATGATGACAGATAATGGCACCTTCAGACCTATAGTATTGGGTTAGGGTCAGGCTTGGGTTTAAGTCCTATTAGAAATCGTTGCAGATAGAAATATCACAAATAGAGCTGACACGATTCCTTATTCTCCATAGAGAGGCATGATATTTCTATCTGAACATTCATTCAAATACTTCAGAAGTCACAAAACTGCAAATCCCGGCTACCTGGCACTCCAGACAGGATAAAAAAAATAAAAAAAAAGAGTATTAGAAATATTTCAAATAGTATTTTAGCCCAGGTCTGGTCAAACGGGAAGACCCTTTATTTGAAACGGTTGCTAATACACTAAAGAGGTGTAACATGTCATTGTAAATCCCACTAAACTATAATTTCAAACAGTCCGGAGGTGAGTTAAATCCCTTTAATAAAGACCACCCTCTTGTCAGTAGCATTCAGGAACCCTGATTAAGCACATGCAACTGCTGAGCATGCTGCTAAGAGTGTGAGTCTTCAAATACAAAAACAACCATAAGTGGTGGAGAAGGCCACGGCTCGACGCAGCTTCCTTTCCTCGTCTCCTTTCATTCACCACAACTGACGGTGAAAAGCCTGGGTAGCTTTTCAAACTTAATGACTTGCTCTTTGCAAGATAAGCCAGATTACTACTGTTATGCAAACAGGGTGTAAACAGGGCTTTATGAATTCAATTTAATTGATTGGACTGCTTTCAGATCAGTGCTGATCCAGAAAGAAAGTAAACCAGGAGAAGACACAAGGGAAGGAAGCTATGTCAGACTTTTGGGACGTAACCTACAAAAAGCAGGAAATCGAAAAAGAGCCACTCACTGCTCCCGCCCGTGCCAACCGTGTTGATACTCCCAGGCACCGAGGAGGACGGGTAGAGTGCCAGGTGCCCGCCATTCTCACACCCTCCATGCCCCTGCTGCTGTTGGTGCCAACCACTGCCCAATCCCGAGTCCCTGGACCCCTGCCAGCCGTTGAGCCTATCATCCGAGCCGTAGCGCTGGTGGTGGTACAGCTGACCCAGGTGGCTCCCTGAGGAACTCCAACTGGACCCCGACAAGGAGTGTGTCGAGGGGGGCGTTTGATGGAGTGAGGCCGGGACGGGGGGTGGCCGTTCCAAAGAGTCACCCCGGGCAGCGGCGCGCTCCTCCAGATGGTTGAGCCAGAGGGCGAGGGCGGCGCGGTCGTCCAGCGAGGTGGCCGGGTGGATGAGGGCGTAGGAGAGGAGCTGCCGTGACTCTTCAAGGTGGCGGCCATGGTCGATGGTGTGCGCCAGGATGCGGGGGAGGAGGCGCATGTACTCGCCCTTGGCTTCGACGTTGCCCGGCTTGAGCAGGGGCAGGTGGGTGAGGACCAGGGAGATGACGCGCTCCTTGGGCTCGCCCTGCCACTGGCTGATCACCACTGGGGGAGGAAGAGAGGAGGGGAGTGGAGAGAAAAAAAAAGAGAGAGGAAGGGTTAGTACAAAAATCTACAGTACTTTGCATTTTGCAGATAGCAATGTGTGTGAGACTATCCCTTATCCAGCAAGTCAGAACATCAATTCTGTTCCACACAATATCTTTCGGTAGAAATGTTCTGTAATTGCCTTCGCACTGGGCTGAGTGAAGCCCGGGATAGACCCATGGTGTTTGTATTAGCTTGTTCTCTCTAAGGAAAGAGGCAGGGTGGATTTGGCCTTCGGTTCGACAGAACTCCAGGCAAAGCCACTCTCTCTTCACATTCCAACAGATTCTCAACTTATCCCCAACATATTATGGGAGCTGGAAGAAATCTAAGTATTCAGGTATTCCCAAACAATTGTTGTGGGAGCTCTTGCTTGTAGGAAATCCAGATGCCTTCCCCAACCTTAAACAGGACTTGACAGGAACATAAAATAATCAATAACCTGTTTACAACCACACATGATGGTGGGCAGACGGAGAAAGCAAGGGGTGGATGGAAGAACGAGAGGCGATAAAGGACAAGATTGATTAAGAGGTGTAAGCTTTTTATTTTCCTCTTGTTCAAAACGCCACGTTCAAATTCTTTAAAAGTGCACCCCCTCCTTCCTCTAAGTAATCACGGGTTAGAAATGAATGGACAGGTGAAAGCCATGTGGAGTTCACTTGTCCAATTATGCCTAAATCAGTGATAACATCAAGGAAGAATGGACAATAAAAGGAATATCTAGAAGTCGAGAGTGGGTGGGTAGGTAGTTAATTGAGCCCTAGGCACTGTGGTTACTATACCTATTCTGTGAGGTCGTGGAGCCTATTGTTGTCTCAGCACTGCAGCCGTGAGAAGCATGAGTCTCAGAAACATTGCGTCATTCCTATCAGATTGGACAGAGGCTATACATACATCCGGGTTGAAGCTGTGGGGCTCAGGCCTGATCGACACCGAGAATAGAGGAGAATGTATTGTAAGAGTAGAGGATACTGCAGTCGGCCCAGGGGTTAACTTCCTGTTTAGGGATCGGGATGTGTGCATGTTTGTGTGACCCTTTACGTCATTGGTCAAACATAACAGGCCGGGCAGATGTAGGCTACTGTAGTCCTCATCTCTAATTCTGATACATGACAAGAGGGAATAGATAAATACTAAATATATCTAAATAATAAATGATAGAATAATACTACAGTACACAGTATTCTCCAGAGGTCACAGCTTTGTCACAGAAACAAAGGTTTTGTCCCAAATGGCACTCTATTCCCTATATAGTGTATTACTTTTGACTAGGGCCCATAGGTCAAAAGTAGAGCACTATATAGGGAGTAGGGTGCCATTTGGGACATGTCCTGAGTACAGAGGCTTGTTTAGGAACGAGGCAAGGCTAACTCCTTGTTTAGAAAGCACACAGATGTCACCTAATGGGGACCACAGGCAGGCGGCTCTTTGGCTGGCCTATGTTTAAGTGTCCCCTTCAGTAGCTTGGGCTTTTTTTTGGCACTGCAACTTTTAAAGTTCACGCGCCCTGACGGCAAGAGAGAGAGGAGGTAGAAAGGGAGACAGAGGGGAAGAGGAGAAAGGGATGCAGTGTAAGGAAAGGAAAGAGTGTGCGAGAGAAAAAGAGAGCAACAAAATAGTGGGAAAGAGAGAGGGAGTGAGTGTGAGAGGACAATGTGATCTTTTCAATCAGAACACATGTACGCTTACAACCATGCCCAGGGATAAAACACTCAAACCTGAGTCTACACTGCTTGCTTCAGGACCAAGTAAAGATGTTTATTTTTTATTTTATTTTTATTTCACCTTTATTTAACCGGGTAGGCTAGTTGAGAACAAGTTCTCATTTACAACTGCGACCTGGCCAAGATAAAGCACAGCAGTGTGAACAGACAACAACACAGAGTTACTCATGGAGTGAACAATAAACAAGTCAATAACACAGTAGGAAAAAAAATAGTATATACATTGCGTGCAAAAGGCATGAGGTAGGCGAAGAATGACAATTTAGCGAGTGATAAATGATCAGAAGGTAATGTGCAGGTAGAGATACTGGTGTGCAAAAGAGCAGAAAAGTACATAAATAAAAACAGTATGGGGATGAGGTAGGTAAATTGGGTGGGCTATTTACCGATGGACTATGTACAGCTGCAGCGATCGGTTAGCTACTCAGATAGCAGATGTTTAAAGTTGGTGAGGGAGATAAAAGTCTCCAACTTCAACAATTTTTGCAATTCGTTCCAGTCACAGGCAGCAGAGAACTGGAAGGAAAGGCGGCCAAATTAGGTATTGGCTTTAGGGATGATCAGTGAGATACACCTGCTGGAGCGCGTGCTACGGGTGGATGTTGCCATCGTGACCAGTGAACTGAGATAAGGCGGAGCTTTACCTAGCATGGACTTGTAGATGACCTGGAGCCAGTGGGTCTGGCGATGAATATGTAGCGAGGGCCAGGCGACGAGAGCATACAGGTCGCAGTGGTGGGTGGTATAAGGTGCTTTAGTAACAAAACGGATGGCACTGTGATAAACTGCATCCAGTTTGCTGAGTAGAGTATTGGAAGCTATTTTGTAGATGACATCGCCGAAGTCGAGGATCGGTAGGATAGTCAGTTTTACTAGGGTAAGTTTGGCGGCATGAGTGAGGAGGCTTTGTTGCGAAATAGAAAGCCGATTCTAGATTTGATTTTGGATTGGAGATGTTTGATATAAGTCTGGAAGGAAAGCTTACAGTCTATCCAGACACCTAGGTACTTATAGATGTCCACATATTCTAGGTCGGAACCATCCAGGGTGGTGATGCTAGTCAGGCATGCGGGTGCAGGCAGCAAACGGTTGAAAAGCATGCATTTGGTTTTACTAGCGTTTAAGAGCAGTTGGAGGCCACGGAAGGAGTGTTGTATGGCATTGAAGCTTGTTTGGAGGTTAGATAGCACAGTGTCCAAGGAAGGGCCAGAAGTATACAGAATGGTCTCGTCTGCGTAGAGGTGGATCAGGGAATTGCCCGCAGCAAGAGCAACATCATTGATATATACAGAGTAAAGAGTCGGCCCGAGAATTGAACCCTGTGGCACCCCCATAGAGACTGCCAGAGGACCGGACAACATGCCCTCCGATTTGACACACTGAACTCTGAAAAGTAGTTGGTGAACCAGGCAAGGCAGTCATTAGAAAAACCGAGGCTACGGAGTCTGCCGATAAGAATATGGTGATTGACACAGTCGAAATATAGGGATGTTATCTCTGGAAGAAGGAGCACCAGCATGTATTCAAGACCATCTACAGTATCTGCAGGTGTCAACAAAAGGGCAGGGGGCGGCAAGTAGTCTAGTGGTTAGAGTGTTGGACTAGTAACCGAAAGGTTGCTGGATCAAATCCCGAGCTGCCATGGTCAAATCTGTCGTTCTGCCCCTGAACAAGGCAGCTAACCCACTGTTCCCCAGTAGGCCGTCATTGTAAATAATAATTTGTTCTTAACTGACTTGCCTAGTTAAATAAAAGGTTACATTTTAAAAATATATAAATAACCTGGGAATGAGAAGATGTAGGTGTATTTTCTCATAGAGTGATGCCCCAGTGCTGTACCTACTGCCTATGGCTGGACTAAAGGCCCAGTTTATCTCGTAATCAAGTCCTCATGACCCCCTGTAACGCCCCTCACCTCCCCATTTATTGCTTTCACTATCCACTGACTCTCCAATCCTACGGTCGCTCTCATCCTTCTTTACTTGGCCTTCCTCTCCCTCCACCTTCCCTTTCTCATCCACTCCCCCCCTCTCTCGCTTTCTCTCTCTAAGGGGTTAGTTGTGCATGAGAGCAGCAGGCAGCTAACACAATAGCCTACTCATCTCTGGGATTCTCACTTCCCCCTCTCCCCCTTCACTTCCTCCCTGCATTCACATACAGATGACATCCAAAAACAGCTTGAGACCACAAGTCTTCCTCTAAGTGTCACTTTTCTTCATCTATTCCTTGCCTGTCCGGGAAAAGAGCGACATTGATCACACTTTATTGAAATGGGATTATGTTACGTGCATCTTTGAACGGGTATCCATTCATCTTGTGCTGTGAGACACACACACAATCAACAATGTAGAATACAAAAGTCCTGAGTGCGCACGTACCGACCACACACACACACACACACACACACACACACACACACACACACACACAGGACAGGTGAAAAGCAATATGGAAAACGCCCTCTGGGAATTTTCTTACACATCACCATTACAGTTACAGTACAAAGGTAAGAAGACGAGACTCAAATACCACTAGAGATGAACCCCCGGGGGTTGGAAGGAACAAGAGTCAACAACAGCTGGACGAGTCTCAGTGGATGAGAACACTTCCTTTACAAAAGAGGGGGAAATAAGGAGAAAGAGAAACCTGCCCAGACATTGCCTGTCAAGAGGTCAGTTTACAGCGGTCAGAGGTCAAAGTGTGGTCACTAGGCTAGGGAAACAAGCCACGAGTGAACCCAGAGGAATGCAACAAGGAGAGAGAGTTTTGAAGTCTGTGGCAGACTTCTCCTCTGCTTTCCTCCTCCCTCTATCCCCACCCTTGCTGACCCCTCAGGGTAGTGTTAACCTCATCCAAGTCCAGCAGAAAAGGGAGAGAGAAGAAAAAATCAATTAAAAAGCAGAGCAGACACTGTTGAGGGGCTGTAGAAGTAGAAAGGAAACAGTGAGATGCCGCTCCTTACCTCCCCTCACTGGGCCTGAGTCATCGCTCCCTCAGTCTCTCCCATTCCTAGTCATTTTTGTCTCTCCCGCTGAGATGTCAGTCTCTGAGTTTCTCACTCTCTAATAGCTCCCTCTGTGCTCTCCAACCTAACTCTGAGGGTATGGTGACTGGCCTTAACAGAGGGAGAGGTCATTTCTGGGAATGTGTGGATCACATTCACAGTATCTCCAAGCCCCCCCGTCCAGTCAAAGGATTACCCTCCTTCAGTCAGCCGGACTTGGGCCTGTTCTCTCAACTAGACAATGCAGTGTTGCCTGGTGAACTCCACGTGGCACCCCGGCCCAGCAAACAAAACACTTTTTCCGCTGTCGCAGAGGGTGTGGCTTTCTAAAATTCCTGCATTGGGCCATATTTGGTTTCTTTCTCTTCAGAAAGAAACCACATTTTCTCCCCAAAATACGATAAAAAGAATTGTAATACAAAAATTATGCTAAATGAACATAGGGGAACAGGGTGTCATTTGGACCAGCAGCCATGGCACTCATCAAAAAGGGTGCGTCCTTCGCTCAGTGTATAAATACAGCCGTGTTTTTCCACTTGGGTCACTTTGCAGAGGCATGTGGTTCTCGCACTTCCTGAGCTCAGCCCAACCGTCTCCCTGCAAGTCTGGTGCCACAAACCCCACGGATGATACAGAAGAGACAGTTATCAACCATAGAAATAAAAAAAATCAGGGTTAGAGGTTCCAAGCTCTTTCTTTGGATTAGATTCCTATGAAACCAAGCCCTCATACAGGTCACCACAGGAAGGAAAAGGTTTGTCATCACCACCAACACCGTAGATCATTTTACTTGCCGGCAGAGTAGAAATGACAAAGAGACAGACAACTCTAAACAAAATAGACTCTTCAAGCCCACTCCAAAATAAATGATGCCTATAGATAGGGAGGTCTCTGCTTTAAGAAGGATTACAAAAATGAACTTAGGAGTTTTCAAATGGTCGTCATGGCAGTGGGAAGCCAGGTTGTAGGCTAGGCTACGTCACAATAAAAAATAAAAAACATCCCGCACTGTAAGTCAGTCTGACCTGGCTTCACCATCACATGGTCCCACTTCGCTCAAGCTGCCTGAGCTGTGACAAATTACACATCTTGCAGTGGTTGGCTGTCCTTCATAGACAAGCAACAGCTTTGGTTTGTGAACTCACACAGAGACAGACAGAGCACACACATACACACGAGAAAGACACAGGGAGAGGTATAACATCGAGAGAGAGAGAGAGAGAGAGAGAGGTGGTCACTGGGTCCATGCCAAACCCATTACATAGCCAACTAACTGTTCACAGGAAGTGTCCCCTTTGAATTAAATCAAACTTTGAGACATCAAATGTCAGAGGGTTGGATGCAAATTCAGCAGCTCGGGAAGCATAACTTCTGTACAGATACAAGACAGACAACCACTTCTTCATCTATTGTCCATCCAGGTGTAGGAATTATGTTGAGTCACCGTGGAAAATTAGTTGCACAAGTGGTTTTTATAATTGGCTGAGATGACACACACACACACACACACACACACAGACAGGGAGAGACTGTCAGACACATGATTACCCTTGTTCTAAAAATAGTTCTGGTCAACATCACACACAGTCCCAACAACGCCGGGCGGGAGAGAGATAACACCCTATTTATACGAGACCAGAAGAGCACATCAACCCGAAAAACATCCAGCCAGCCACCACACATTGCGTGCACACCAAACACTCCATATGGCCCCCAAAAATGCCATTATTAGCCCGCCACTCCCCCACCACAATGCTTTGGGCCACCATCCACCCAGCGCTGCCTGTTTTCCGTCTGAAGTTTACCTCATGGCTGAGTTTAGAGCCAGGTTTATGGGGCCTAACCCTACGGTCCTGTATTTATCCTGTCAGCAAAACAAACAGGTCCCGGGGCCCTCTCCGCGCCCGCCACGCTACCGGGGGCATTTTTAGAGTGTTGAGTCAATAGGGGGCGACTCGTTCTATTCAACACAGCGTATTCCTGTAACATTTGCCTTCACAACGTGAGATTTAGCCTTTAGCCGCAGTTACACTACATGGCCAAAAGTATATGGACAAACCTTCAAATGAATGGATTCTGCTTTTTTCAGTCACACCCGTTGCTGACAGGTGTATAAAACCGAGCTCACCACCAGGCAATCTCCACAGACAAACATAAGTAACAGAATGGCCCGTACCGAAGAGCTCAGTGACTTTCAACGTGGCACTGTCATAGGATGCCACTTTTACAACTCTGGGATTCTCACTTCCTCCCTCCCTCCTCTCCCCCTTCACTTCCTCCCTGTATTCACATATAGATGACATCCAAAAACAGCTTGAGACCACAAGTCTTCCTCCCTCTAAGTGTCACTTTTCTTCATCTATTCCTTGCCTGTCCGGGAAGAGCGACATTGATCACACTTTATTGAAATGGGATTATGTTACGTGCATCTTTGAACGGGTATCCATTCATCTTGTGCTGTGAGACACACACACAATCAACAATGTAGAATACAAAAGTCCTGAGTGCGCTCGCACGCTCACATACTCTCCTCGTCTCCTCTCCTGCATCTACACTGATCTGAAAACACAGGACAGGTGAAAAGCAATATGGAAACCGCCCTCTGGGAATTTGCTTACACATTATCATTACAGTACAAAGGTAAGAAGACGAGACTCAAATACCACTAGAGATGCACCCCCGGGGGTTGGAAAGAACAAGAGCCAACAACAGCTGGACGGGTCTCAGTTTAGCCTTTAGGCGCAGTTACACTACATGGCCAAAAGTATATGGACAAACTTTCATATTAATGGATTCTTCTTTTTCAGCCACACCCGTTGCTGACAGGTGTATAAAATAGAGCACACCGCAAGGCAATCTCCATAGACAAACAGTAGCAGAATGGCCCGTACCGAAGAGCTCAGTGACTTTCAACGTGGCACGGTCATAGAATGTCACTTTTCCAACAAGTCAGTTTGTCAGATTTTTGCCCTGCTAGAGCTGCCCCGGTTCAACTGTAAGTGCGGTTATTGTGAAGTGGAAGCCTAAGACCACCATGCGCAACGCCAAGTGTCGGCTGGAGTGTTGTAAAGCTCACCACCATTGGACTTTGGAGCAGCTATCTGGAGAGATGTATCATGCTTCACCATCTGGGTTTGGCAGATGCCAGGAGAACGCAACCTTCCCCAATGCATAGTGCCAACTGCAAAGTTTAGTTGCGGAGGAATAATGGTCTGGGGCTGTTTTTCATAGTTCGGGCTAGGCCTTTTAGTTCCAATGATGGGAAATATTAATGCTACAGCATACAATGACATTGTAAATGATTCTGTGCTTCCTTTTTCATATACCAACTCTGCCTGAGACACCCTCGCAGAGTGGGGTCACGGCAAAATGGGTTGGTCTGTACTTTTACCCACACAGAGAGAGAAAAATACTGTGTGTTGGGCCATGGCAAGAGACCCACTGTGCCACCTACACCCACGACCAACAACTCAACAGGATTTTCCAGGCGTGGAAAAGTAACGGGACGAAGGAGGGTAAAACTTACAAAATGTCAACTTTGGAAAAGGCAATTCAGAATGAGACGAAAGACCAAGTAGGGGGGTTGGAAGCCTTCTACAAAAGAAGGAAAGAAAGACGAGAGGGGGGAATGAAAGAAAAAAATAGGGAAAAAGGTTTCCCAGCCATATCCCTCCCTTCCCGAATGGACTCTCCAGCTCAGCAGTGAGGAATGTGCTGGCATACCACAGGTCCTAGCTGAAGAATGCAGTTATCGAGCAGGGCCAGAGGTGATGCTATATCCCCAAACCAGAGCTGATTAGACAGAGGTTCTCTTTGAAATCTCCCCCCCCCACACATACACTTGCTCCAGTCCTCTGTAGCCCCAGCACCTACCATAACAACCAAACAACTTATAATATGTTCCACAGAATGGAGAGGGAGAGAAAGAAGAAAAGTGGGGGAGAGAGAGAGTAGGCTATGGAGAAGGAAAAAATGGAGGTACTACCCGTGTCCCAATACAAATAGAAGGCTTCCTCTCATTCTCCACCATTGACACATGTACCTGAAAAGACTGGATAAGTCACTACAATCTAACTTCCACCAGAAAGTTTGTTCCATATCAGTGGTTGTTGGGAGGAAAAGGGACAAGGGAGGGAAACTAACATACACCAGTATGTAGGGACAAAGCCAATGTACAGTACCAGTCAAAAGTTTGGACACACCTACTCATTCAAGGGTTTTTCTTTATTTTCTACCATTTTCTACATTGTAGAATAATAGTGAAGACATCAAAATGACGAAATAACACATATAGAGTCATGTAGTAGTCCTTCTGTAGGGTCATTTAGTTCAGCTAGTTCAGCTATCATCCAGCTGTGAGCCCCTGATAGTTCAGTTCGAGAGAGACACAGAGAGAGAGAGAGGAGAGGAGACACCAGTGCAAATGGACTGGGCTGACTCCGTTTCTAAGTATAGCAGCAGACAGGGCTGGCTTCCCGAAAGTATACTGAGCTGACACGCTAACTTGGGAGTGAGGTTTCTCCTAAGAAAGACCAGGGCTGAGGGAGGGAGGCAGGGAGAGACAGTGTGTGTGTAGGAGTGAGCTCATCATAGGCCTCCCGCCTGGCTCACCCTCTCCACAAGTGGTGACGGTACGCTGCAGGGCTAGGTCGACAGGCACCCACAGGCCCAAAACCCAGAGACTTGCATCGACTTGGATCCGGGTGAAAGGTGAGGTAGGAGAATGTGTGGGTGTGTGTGAGAGCGAGAGATGGGAGACGTGAAGAGGGCAAAAAAAACAATGAAAGAGGTTAAAAGGGCCGGAGAGAGAAAGGAAGCAGGAGGGATGGAAAGAGAGTGAACAACAAAGAAAGAAAAAAAGTGAGCGAAAGAAAGAGGAAGAGAGTAAAACAGAGCAAGAAAATACTTAAAGACCTGGCCTGCAGCACTTCTAAAGAGCCAGCCAGCTAGGCAGGAAGAACTGTACTTTAGTGACCAGGGTCCCTTGCTAGGCTAATCTGAAGGCTTCAGCCCCTGACTGATCCACTGACACAGGAGGTAATGAGCAGACAGACAGGGCCCTGTCTCGAGCTCAAACAGAGAGGAGAGGGAAGGAAAAAGGAGGGGGAGAGAGGGAGGAGAGTGAGACCATGTGTGAAAGAGGAAGACATTGTGAGACAGAATAGGAAGAGATTTGTTTGTACAATTTTATAGTAAGAACAATACAATTTAACATAGCTGAATAAAATAGAAAGGATATTATTCCCCAAACGATTTCAAAAGTGTGCACCCCGCACATTCTGTGTTGAGCGGTTAACAAAACAAACAGGTCCTCCTTTATGCTTAATTTTGAGTTATTTATGCAATTTTAGTTGTTTTGATTACTAATACATTCTAAGGCTGCATGATGCGACTAAGAATCATGCTAGCCCCCCAAAATAATTTTCTCCGATCACGGATAATTACAAAAAAAAAAAAGTCATAATCGTCTCCAGAAAATTTCCCATTTCTGTTACGATACTCGTTTAGTCCGACGACTCGGCACACCTCTAGAAGCTACCATAGCATATTTGCCAGCTTTAGCTAGTCAAGGTTCTAGTAAAATTATGAGTTATTCGTGCTTGTCATTCGTGTTTGCATGATTCTTCATCATGTCAGTCAGTCAAGTGAGGTGTTACGTGGTCTAATTAACTCAACTGGCTAGTCTGCCTGTCAGTAAAGAGAAGTGTTCAGATTGGATAGAGTGAAGCTATATATTTCTGTCCACTTCCTTCATAATTTCATCCGATTGCTGCTGCCTCTTGTTAGCTTGCTACTATGATAGATCAAAAAGCAAACTTGTCTGCCTGCTGTATAGGTTAGGACACAGACACATTGGGGAAGCTACCAAATCAAATCAAATTTTATTTGTCACATACACATGGTTAGCAGATGTTAATGCGAGTGTAGCGAAATGCTTGTGCTTCTAGTTCCGACAATGCAGTAATAACCAACAAGTAATCTAACTAACAATTCCAAAACTACTGTCTTATACACACACACACAAGTGTAGGGGGATAAAGAATATGTACATAAAGATATATGAATGAGTGATGGTACAGAACGGCATAGGCAAGATGCCGTAGATAGTATCCAGTACAGTATATACATATGAAATGAGTATGTAAACAAAGTGCCATAGTTAGTGGCTAGTGATACATGAATTACATAAAGATGCAGTAGATGATAGAGTACAGTATATACGTATACATATGAGATTAATAATGTAGGGTATGTAAACATTATATTAGGTAGATTTGTTTAAAGTGGCTAGTGTTATATTTTACATCATTTCCCATCAATTCCCATTATTAAAGTGGCTGGAGTTGAGTCAGTGTGTTGGCAGCAGCCACTCAATGTTAGTGGTGGCTGTTTAACAGTCTGATGGCCTCTCTCGGTCCCAGCTTTGATGCACCTGTACTGACCTCGCCTTCTGGATGATAGCGGGGTGAACAGGCAGTGGCTCGGGTGGTTGTTGTCCTCGATGATCTTTATGGCCTTCCTGTAACAATCGGGTGGTGTAGGTGTCCTGGAGGGCGGGTAGTTTGCCCCCGGTGATGCGTTGTGCAGACCTCACTACCCTCTGGAGAGCCTTACGGTTGTGGGCGGAGCAGTTGCCGTACCAGGCGGTGATACAGCCCGCCAGCATGCTCTCGATTGTGCATCCGTAGAAGTTTGTGAGTGCTTTTGGTGACAAGCCGAATTTCTTCAGCTTCCTGAGGTTGAAGAGGCGCTGCTGCGCCTTCTTCACGATGCTGTCTGTGTGGGTGGACCAATTCAGTGTCTGTGATGTGTATGCCGAGGAACTTAAAACTTGCTACCCTCTCCACTACTGTTCCATCGATGTGGATAGGTGGGTGTTCCCTCTGCTGTTTCCTGAAGTCCACAATCATCTCCTTAGTTTTGTTGACGTTGAGTGTGAGGTTATTTTCCTGACACCACACTCCGAGGGCCCTCACCTCCTCCCTGTAGGCAGTCTCGTCGTTGTTGGTAATCAAGCCTACCACTGTTGTGTCGTCCGCAAACTTGATGATTGAGTTGGAGGCGAGTGTGGCCACGCAATCTTGGGTGAACAGGGAGTACAGGAGAGGGCTCAGAACGCACCCTTGTGGGGCCCCAGTGTTGAGGATCAGCGGGGTGGAGATGTTGTTGCTTACCCTCACCACCTGGGGGCGGCCCGTCAGAAAGTCCAATACCCAGTTGCATAGGGCAGGGTCGAGACCCAGGGTCTGGAGGGTACTATGGTGTCGAGCTGTAGTCGATGAACAGCATTCTCACATAGGTATTCCTCTTGTCCAGATGGGTTAGGGCAGTGTGCAGTGTGGTTGAGATTGCATCGTCTGTGGACCTATTTGAGCGGTAAGCAAATTGGAGTGGATCTAGGGAGTCAGGTAGGGTGGAGGTGATATGGTCCTTGACTAGTCTCTCAAAGCACTTCATGATGACGGAAGGGAGTGCTACGGGGCGGTAGTCGTTTAGCTCAGTTACCTTAGCTTTCTTGGGAACAGGAACAATGGTGGCCCTCTTGAAGCATGTGGGAACAGCAGACTGGGGTAGGGATTGATTGAATATGTCTGTGAACACACCAGCCAGCTGGTCTGCGCATGCTCTGAGGGCGCGGCTGGGGATGCCGTCTGGGCCTGCAGCCTTGCGAGTGTTAATACGTTTAAATGTTTTACTCACCTCAGCTGCAGTGAAGGAGAGGCCGCATGTTTTGGTTGCAGGCCGTGTCAGTGGCACCGTATTGTCCTCAAAGCGGGCAAAAAAGTTATTTAGTCTGCCTGGGAGCAAGACATCCTGGTCTGTGACGGGGGTGGTTTTCCTTTTGTAATCCGTGATTGACTGTAGACCCTGCCACATACCTTGTGTCTGAGCCGTTGAATTGAGATTCTACTTTGTCTCTATACTGACGCTTAGCTTGTTTGATTGCCTTGCGGAGGGAATAGCTACACTGTTTGTATTCGGTCATATTTCCGGTCACCTTGCCCTGATTAAAAGCAGTGGTTCGCGCTTTCAGTTTCACGCAAATGCTGCCATCAATCCACGGTTTCTGGTTTGGGAATGTTTTAATCGTTGCTATGGGAACGACATCTTCAACGCACGTTCTAATGAACTCGCACACCGAATCAACGTATTCATCAATGTTGTTGTCTGACGCAATACGAAACATATCCCAGTCCACGTGATGGAAGCAGTCTTGGAATGTGGAATCAGATTGGTCGGACCAGCGTTGGACAGACCTCAGCGTGGGAGCTTCTTGTTTTAGTTTCTGTCTGTAGGCAGGGATCAACAAAATGGAGTCGTGGTCAGCTTTTCCGAAAGGAGGGCGGGGCAGGACCTTATATGCGTCGCGGAAGTTAGAATAGCAAATGATCCAAGGTTTTGCCAGCCCTGGTTGCGCAATCGATATGCTTTAGCTGGCAAATTTTACTAGAACGCTAGCTCGTTTTCTAATTTAAAAGAACAGATTGCATGGAATGTCTATGCATGGAAAGTCTATTCTGTAGATGGTAAGTACCCTTGTAAGGTTACATGATTCAACCAAGCTTAATAGGCTTACAATGACAAGCACGAATGACTCACAATTTTACTTTTTATTGTGTCAACTTTTTTATTATTATTATTGATGGTTAAGTTAATTGACTCATTGTAAAATGCACCGTTTATTGATTTAACAATTTAAAAAGTATTTATTTGATGTTAACCATTTGTGAACCAGTTTTTGCTATTGGGCCTGGGCATCAGACTCCAGAACTCTTTATTGCAGAGTTGTGTCAATAAGGTGGTATGTTTTCAATTTGCCAAAACGTATGTGCTTTGGGCAGGCTGAAATATGGTTCATTGGGATGCTATCAGAAACTTTTACATTTGTAACAAGCATGGTAACAGACATTCACTGTTACACCCCAGTAATTACAGAATGCAATTAGCGTAACTATGAATTATAACTACAACACTTGTTCCAGAGTAACTACATATTTAACTACACTGCAATAAGGCCCCCTTAAAATGAAGTGTTACCAGGATCAAGTCAACTTAACTCCTATCTGCAAGTGCATGTGTGTTTCCCTCAAAGTTTAATTTATATTTATGACCTCCAATCCTGTTCCGAGCATTGGAAATAGTAGCGTAGCCGCGCAGGAGCTAACTATCTATTGAGCTCAGCTGGAAGGACAACAAATTGGGAAACACCTGCTTCTGTCACTAGCCCCAGATCCAGCAGGCCAGCGTCCTCCGTCTGTGTGTGTGCACGCGTTCTCTGTGTGTGCGTTTGTGGTCACTTATTATTGAGCCAGTGACGATGAGCTACACGCTTTCAGGTCACTCTACTTTCTCTTCCACGAGGAAGAGGAAAAGGAAAAGGAAACGCATCACTGCTACCTAAAAGTACATAAAAGTGTGCTATATTCCTTTCTCCTTTCATGTTTCTGACAAATGCTTTCCAGGGAGTGACAATGCACATGACGATATGCACATGTCCCTACCGAGACTTGTATAGGAGGTGTACTAAAAATAATTTAAAACCAACCTGCTTCATCAGACAGACATGGTATGTATCAAGTATTGTAGCAATAAAGCACAAAGTAATTATTCCCTTCCTAATGACAACAAGTCAATTTCTAGAAGTAATTGAGTCGTTCATTGATATCCTTACCATCTCAACGGAAACCCAAGTCAACACATACCCTCCTCTGCTCTCTCGTCACCCCTGGCAATGAGAAGGAGGCGGGTCTAGAACTGAGCAGTATTACCCAGACAAGTCTGGAAGGTGGCTGTAAAAGCAATGAGAACAGGGGGAGCCAGCTGCACTCAGTGACTGCAATTCCAGTCTACCTGTTGGAAACAGCTGCTGTGGCTGTCGTGGACTACTTTGTTGTTTGGCTCAGAATGTCGCAGTCCTAGCTATGTCCGGAATGCGAGCCTCAAGTCCAGCCCAATTGGAGAAGCCCCAGAGCTCTTTTTAAGGAAATAGCTGGGGCCCATTCCGGCCCCACTCTCGACCCAGACTCATTTGGAGAGGTATGATAATTATTTTCCTCTCTGGAAGAAATCTTGATTTCCGTACCTGCTGAGAACAGAGGGAGAAAAAAAAGAGAAAGTAGTTGGATACTTCCGCATAGGTTAGATACCCACACAGGTCAAGTGCGCGCACTCGTATGCATACGTTCTTTTCCCACAGATGTGCCCTCTCAAGGGCTGGCTGATGTGGCATTACCAGGATGGGTCAACCAGGAGCAAAAAGGAATAGGAACCCCAAAATGACCCAGTCAAGACGTCAGTTGAATTGCAAGGCTATATGGCGCCCAGCAATGTACTGTATAGTGTAGTAGTATAATACTGTAATAATAGTGGAACTGGCACTTCACAGCACACCACTGGACAGCTCAGTGGGCTCAGAGGTGAACCAGTGAATGTCTATGTAAACTCAGCAAAAAAAAGAAACGCCCTCCGTGTCAACTGCATTTATTTTCAGCAAACTTAACATGTGTAAATATTTGTATGAACATAAGATTCAACAACAGACATAAACTGAACAAGTTCCACAGACATGTGACTAACAGAAATGGAATAATGTGTCCATGAACAAACGGGGGTCAAAATCAAAAGTAAGTCAGTATCTGGTGTGGCCACCAGGTGCATTAAGTACTGCAGTGCATCTCCTCCTCATGGACTGCACCAGATTTGACAGTTCTTGCTGTGAGATGTTAGCCCACTCTTCCACCAAAGCACTTGCAAGTTCCCGGAAATTTCCGGTGGGAATGGCCCTAGCCCTCACCCTCCAATCCAACAGGTCCCAGAGACGCTCAATGGGATTGAGATCCGGGCTCTTCGCTGGCCATGGCAGAACACTGACATTCCTGTCTTGCAGGAAATCATGCACAGAACAAGCAGTATCGTTGGTGGCATTGTCATGCTGGAGGGTCATGTCAGGATGAGCCTGCAGGAAGGGTACCACATGGGGGAGGATGTCTTCCCTGTAATGCACAGCGTTGAGATTGCTTACAATGACAACAAGCTCACGCCGATGATGCTGTGACAAACCACCCCAGACCATAACGGACCCTCCACCTCCAGAGTACAGGACTCGGTGTAATGCTCATTCCTTCGACGATAAACGCGAATCCGACCATCACCTCTGGTGAGACAAAACGCGACTCATCAGTTTTTGCCAGTCCTGTCTGGTCCAGCGACGGTGGGTTTGTGCTCATAGGCGACGCTGTTGCCGGTGATGTCTGGTGAGGACTTGCCTTACTACAACAGGCCGACAAGCCCTCAGTCCAGCCTGTCTCAGCCTATTGCGGACAGTCTCAGCACTGATGGAGGGATTGTGCGTTCCTGGTGTAACTCGGGCAGTTGTTGTTGCCATCCTGTACCTGTCCCGCAGGTGTGATGTTCGTATGTACCGATCCTGTGCAGATGTTGTTACACGTGGTCTGTCAGCTGTCCGTCCTGTCTCCCTGTAGCTCTGTCTTAGGTGTCTCACAGTACGGACATTGCAATTTATTGTGCTGGCCACATTTGCAGTACTCATGCCTCCTTTGCAGCATGCCTCAGGCATGTTCACTTAGATGTGCAGGGAGCCTGGGCATCTTTCTTTTGGTGTTTTTCCAGAGTCAGTAGAAAGGCCTCCTTTAGTGTCATATGTTTTCATAACTGTGACCT
The DNA here is from genome assembly GCF_023373465.1 of Oncorhynchus keta. NCBI lineage: Eukaryota > Metazoa > Chordata > Actinopteri > Salmoniformes > Salmonidae > Oncorhynchus > Oncorhynchus keta. The sequence continues at coordinate 48,084,985 of NC_068455.1, forward strand.
TAATTGTCTACCGTCTGTAAGCTGTTAGTGTTTTAACGACTGCACCACAGGTGCATGTTAATTAATTGTTTTTGGTTCATTGAACAAACATGAGAAAGTGTTTAAACCCTTTTCAATGAAGATCTGTGAAGTTATTTGGATTTTTACAAATTATCGTTGAAAGACAGGGTCCTGAAAAAGGGACGTTTCTTTTTTTATTAGTTTAGAACTGTAGAGTGGCACATATCAGACCAACCACACAGAAATACAGTGAGACAGAGGGTGGACACGCACAACCCTCTAGAGAAGCGTGTAAAGCACAGAGCAATGGTGAGCGTGCTGTAACAGCTCATCTAGAATGCTGCAGTGACCAAATCGGTTGAACTGCATTCGTGTTCATGTGCATGTGCATGTCTGTGTGTAGCTGTGTGTGAGTCTAATAGAGTCCACTCAGTGCAGATTCCAGCAGGAATGGGAGGTTGAGAGTTCCTGCACACTGCACAGACCTGAAAACATGGCATGAACCCAGGAACCAGCCTGAGCATAGGACAAACCTACAGTACAATATGGCCATTCACTGTTCACTGCGGACAAAGGAACAGTCAAAGACAAGACCGTTCATTGGTCAGTCTGGTACCATTGTCATCGCCTGGGTACAGTACCACTACCTGACTATTATTTTTACTAAAACAAGTACATTGTTGGCTATAACAGAATATTTTTTAAGTCAACTCTAACTTTATGGATGTTAGTTGCAGGAAAGCCTCTCAGAACATGAGCTGCTATCCAAGTGGCTACTCCTGGCTAACGTCTCTGTCCCGAAGCAAGCATAAATTAGCCTGGAGCTAGCCTATGCTAGGCTCATCACCCAGCTAGCTGAAGAGGTCCATCAGCCACGTCTCTGGGCTACAATATCTATTTTACCAATTGGCCTGGATCCCTTTTACTGCCAATACGGAGCCCCACCAATCCTTCACGACTGGTCTACTGACGTAATCCGCCCAAGGGGGTTTTCAACAGGCTCCTCCGTCGCGACTTCCCCTGAATGCCTATCTGCTAGCCGCAGCCCGCTAGCTATCTAGAGCATTTCTGACTGTTAGCTGAAGATGTCCATCAGCCAATTTTCTTGGGCTAAAATAAAATTTGACAATTGGCCTGGACCATTTTACTACACGGAGCCCTGCCGGTCCATCACGACCGGTCTGCCGGCGTAACCGGCCGAGGGGGCTACAATTGACTCCTCCATAGTGACGTCCCCCTAAGGCCCTTCTGCTAGCCCTAGCCCGCTAGCTGTCTGAATCGCCGTGTCTCCAGCCCTCCTAGCCTCTCTCCAATATCAAAATGCCTTGTCCATTGCTGTTTTGGTTAGTGATTTATTTCACTGCAGAGCCTCCAGCCCTGCTCAACATGCCTTAGCTAACCCTTTTTTTCCACCTCTCACACATGCAGTGAGCTCACCTGGTTTAAATGGTGTCTCTAGAGACAATACCTCTTTCATCGTCACTCAATGGCGAGGTTTACCTCCACATCCTACCATACCCTTGTCTGTACATTATGCCTTGAATCTGTTCTTCTCTGATCAGAAACCTGCTCCTTTTACTCTCTGTTCCGAACGCACGAGACGACCACCTCTTTTAGCCTTTAGCCGTACCCTTATCCTACTCCTCCTCTGTTCCTCTGGTGATGTAGAGATTAATCCAGGACCTGCAGTGCCTAGCCCCACTCCCATTCCCCAGGCGCTCTCATTTGTTGACTTCTGTAACCGTAAAAGCCTTGGTTTCATGCATGTTAATGCCTCCTCCCTAAGTTTGTTTTATTCACTGCTTTAGCACACTCTGCCACACCCGGATGTCCTAGCTGAGTCTGAATCCTGGCTTAAAAGAAGGCCACCAAAAACCCAGAAATCCCTAACATTTTCCGACAAGAGAAATGCCAAAAGGGGGCGGAGTTGCAATCTACTGCAGAGATAGTAAGACAAAACTCTGCAGGCTATCTAGGTCTGTGCCTAAACAATTTGAGATTTTAAAAATCCACCTTTTCAGAAACAAGTCTCTCACCGTTGCCGCTTGCTATAGACCCCTAGCTGTGCCCTGGACACCATAGGTGAAATGATTACCGGCCATCTATCGTCAGAGCTCGTACTGTTAGGCAACCTAAACTGGGACATGCTTAACACCCCGGCCGTCCTACAATCTAAGCTAGATGTCCTCAATCTCACAGAAATGATCAAATGAACCTACCAGGTACAACTCCAAATCCGTAAACCGGGGCACTCTCATAGATATCATCCTAACCAACCTGCCCTCCAAATATACCTCTGTGGTCTTCAACCAGGATCTCAGCGATCACTGCCTCATTGCCTGCGTCAGTAATAGGTCTGCGGTCAAACGACCACCCCTCATCGCTGTCTAACGCTCCCTAAAACACTTCAGCAAGAAGGCTTTTCTAATCGACCTGGCCCGGGTATTCTGGAAGGATATTGACCTCATTCCGTCAGTAGAGGATGCCTGGCTATTCTTCAAAGGTGCTTTCCTCACCATCTTAAATAAGAATGCCCCATTCAAAAGAAAATTGAACAAGGAACAACCCTTGGTTCACTCCAGACCTGAATGCCCTTGACAAGCACAAAAACATCCTGTGGCGTACTGCATTAGCATCGAATAGCCCCCGCGATATGAAACTTTTCAGGGAAGTTAGGAACCAATATACACAAGCAGTTAGGAAAGCAAAGTCTAGCTTTTTCAAACAGAAATCAAAGTCAAAAAAGTTCTGGGACAATAAGAGCACCTCCTCCCAGCTTCCCACTGCACTGAGATAAGGAAACACTGTCACCACCGATACATCCACAATAAATGATCATTTCAACAAGTAATTTTCTACGGCTGGCCATGCTTTCCACTGGCTACCCCTACCCCGGTCAACAGCCCTGCACCCCCCACAGCAACTTGCACAGGCCTACCCCATGTCCCCTTCACCCAAATCCAGATAGCTGAAGTTCTGAAAGAGCTGCAAAATCTGGAAACCTATAAATCTGTTGGGCTAGACAATCTGGACCCTCTCTTTCTAAAATTATCCACCACAATTGTTGCAACCCCTATTACTAGCCTGTTCAACCACTTTTTCGTATCGTCTGAGATTCCCAAAGATTGGAAAGCTGCCGCGGTCATCCCCCACTTCAAAGGGGGTGACACTCTAGACCCAAACTGCTACAGATCTATATCTATCCAACCCTGTCTTTCTAAGGTCTTCGAAAGCCAAGTTAACAAACAGATTACCGACCATTTCAAATCCCACCGTACCTTCTCTGATATGCAATCTGGTTTCCGAGCTGGTCATGGGTGCCCCTCAGGCACGCTCAAGGTCCTAAACAATATCATAACCGCCATCGATAATACTGTGCAGCTGTACTCATCGACCTGGTCAAGGTTTTCGACTGTCAATCACCGCATTATCGGCAGACTCAACAGCCTTGGTTTCTCAAATGACTGCGTCGCCTGGTTCACCAACTACTTCTCAGATAGAGTTCAGTGTGTCAAATTGGAGGGCCTGTTGTCCAGACCTCCGGCAGTCTCTATGGGTTAATTTCTTAGGCTCTTTTCTCTGTATACATCAATGATGTCGCGCTTGCTGCTGGTGATTCTCTGATCCACCTCTACACAGACGACACCATTCTGTATACCTCTGGCCCTTCTTTGGACACTGTGTGAACTAACCTCCAGATGAGCTTCAATGCCATACAACTCTCATTCCGTGGCCGCCAACTGCTCTTAAATGCAAGTAAAACTGAATGCATGCACTTCAACCGATCGCTGCCAGCACCTGCCCGCCCGTCCAGAGTACGCCCGTCCAGCATCACTACTCTGGACGGTTCTGACTTAGAATATGTGGACAACTCCAAATACCTAGGTGTCTGGTTAGTTTATAAACTCTCCTACCAGACTCACATTAAGCATCTCCAATCCAAAGTGAAATCTAGAAGAATCGGCTTCCTATTTCGCAAACAAAGCATCCTTCACTCATGCTGCCAAAAATACCCTCGTAAAACTGACTATCCTACTGATCCTCGACTTCGGCGATGTCATTTACAAAGTAGCCTCCAACACTGCATCCAATTTGCTTAGTGGAGTCTATCACAGTGCCATCTGTTTTCTCACCAAAGCCCCATATACTATCCACCACTGCGACCTTTATGCTCTCGTTGGCTGGCACCCCTAATTTCATATTCGTCGCCAAACCCACTGGCTCCAGGTCATCTATAAGTCTTGCTAGGTAAAGCCCCGCCGTATCTCAGCTCACTGGTCACCATAGCAGCACCCAGCCATAGCACACGCTCCAGCAGGTATGTCTCACTGGTCACCCCCAAAAGCCAATTCCTCCTTTGGTTGTCTTTCCTTCCAGTTCTCTGCTGCCAATGACTGGAAAGAATTGCAAAAATAACTGAAGCTGGAGACTCATATCTCTCTCTCTAACTTTAAACACCAGCTGTCAGAGCAGCTCACTGCACCTGTACATAGCCCATCCAATACTGTTATTTTTTGCTCCTTTGCACCCCAGTATCTCTACTTGCACATTCATCTTCTGCACTTCTTTCACTCTAGTGTTTAATTGCTAAACTGTAATTATTTCACCACTATGGCCTATTTATTTGCCTTACCTCCCCTATCTTACCTCATTTGCACACACTGTATATAGACTTTTCTATTGTGTTATTGACTGTACGTTTGTTTATTCCACGTGTAACTCTGTGTCACACTGCTTTGCTTTCTCTTGGCCAGGTCGCAGTTGTAAATGAGAACGTGTTCTCAACTGGCCTACCTGGTTAAATAGAAGTTGAAATTAAACATTTAAATTAAAATGTGGGGAAGGAAGGTTCTGTGTGTCAGGGCGGGAAGTGCTCCCAGTATAGTTCTTGAGCAGGCCTGGCAGAGTGGCGAGTATGTGTGACGACAAAGGAAGCATCCGGCTGAGACCACATGACGGCAGCACTCAGTGGCCCATTGAGGAGAAAAAAACAACTCTACACACAAGTCTGCCCTCTTCTCCCTCAGTCTCCAACAAGAAACTACAGGCCTCAGATTAATTGCACAGTCATAGGCTACTATAAAAAGGTAAATATTAGCATAACCAAGAGCGAATACATTCAGGTAGGTGCTTGTCATTCACAGGACAGTCATATTCGCCAAAGGTAAAATACACAACCTAGTTGCAGTTTGTAAAGAGCCTTTGATCTTGCAGCAGTACTAGTGGCCGTTGAGAATACATTAACAGAGCAAAAGGGTACTTTTTAAAAACTTTTGAACACTGCAAACAGACTAGTCACTCGACAATCAGGTAGACCCGAACAAATGTCAGCTTTCAGCATAACGCTCACGGACACACACACCTCTAAGACCCAAACGAACACTGGTTCGTTCAAGAGACTGGAGGAGTGAGGTCAACCCCAGCCCACCAGAGTCAAAGTCCCCCAGTGTTTCCGCTGCAGTCATTTAACTGTGGCGTTGTGCCACGCAAGGCAAAATCATTGCTGCCACGGAAAATAAATATGGAACATACAGTTTGAAGATGCTAGAACAATCCACATTTACTTTTCCTCTGCAAACAAAACAAGTAATGAATAGAAAACTCAGACAACCTCATAATAGAATAGTGTTCTATGAGAGCTATATATATATATATATATATATATGTATATAAGAAGGAAAGACATTTCACAAATTAAATTTTAACATGGCACACCTGTTAATTGAAATGCATTCCAGGTAACTACCTCATGAAGCTGGTTGAGAGAATGTCAAGAGTGTGCAAAGCTGTCAAGGCAAAGGGTGGCAGCTTTGAAGAATCTCCAATATATATCACCACTTTTTTTGGTTACTATATGGTGTTATTTGATAATTTTGATGTCTTCTACAATGTAGAACATAGAAAAATAAAGAAAAGGTGTCCAAACTTTTGACTGGCACTGTACATCAATGGCTCCATTGTCTCCATCACATACAGGCTGTTATAAATCGGCCTGTAGCGGACAGTCAGTCCTGTCCCAGGCCAACCCCATGCTTGGTGCTCTGTGTTCCCAGCTTGTCCTCTTGATGTCTCAGCAGTGCTTGCAGTGAGTGCACACATAGTTAGTTGGGTTCTGGATGGCGTCCAAGCCGAGCCCAGCTTCTGTATATAATGAAACACACTGTTTAATGCCACCAAGAATGTCCAGCTGCCTCAGGAGAAAGGGCAGGGCTAGGGGCTATATAGGGAAACATCAAATGCTCTGTGTCTGCTGCTTATTCATCAATGGGTGTAGCCAATGTGTTTCACCTGTCGGGACAGAGGGTGGAGACTGAACGATATTACATGCGGAGTCTCGGACACCAAGTGGTGATACGTTCACACCTTCGCTCTAACCATTTTTAGCAGCTGTGTGGTTTGACTGACCGATAGAAGTAAGGTTTCAGCCGTCGTTGCATAGGTGGGGCACCCCTTCCGTTGTTCCATTGGTCTCAACCTAGTAGCTGTGTTCCAGCATATAGCAGTTTAATTTCAACAGGTTTGGGTCGAACCAAATCAAATCTACGGGGAGGGAGATCACATAGCTCCAATTGGCAGCAGATGGTCTACAATATCTTAACACACCCCTCCGTGCAGAATGCTCAACAGAAATTAGTTTCCCAAAATCCATACCAGTCCACTGGTAATGCATCAAAATAGTCCAAAGCACTAAGCACTGCTTCACTTGGAACAACATTTGGCTGCATAAACCATGCAATAAAACTCCTGTTTCTGTAGCATGAGGCAGTTTAAGGTACAACTACACCCCCTAGACAGGACTGCTAGTTTATCGCAGGGCCTTACCCTTAATCTATCTCCTGAATGCCAAGCAGAGACGCATCAGGTTCTTAGTCAGTGTCTCCTGACCCCTCCTGTCTCAGGCTCCAGTATTTATGCTGCAGTAGTTTGTGTCATGGGGCTAGGGTCAGTCTGTTATATCTGGAGTACTTCTCCAGTCTTATCCGGTGTCCTGTGTGAATTTAAGTATGCTCTCTCTAATTACCTCTTTCTCTAGGAGGACCTGAGCCCTAGGACCATGCCTCAGGACTACCTGGCATGATGACTCCTTGATGTCCCCAGTGTCCACCTGGCCGTGCTGCTGCTCCAGTTTCAACTGTTCTGTCTGTGGCTAAGGAACCCTGACCTGTTCACCGGATGTGCTACCTGTCCCAGACCTGCTGTTTTCAACTCTCTAGAGACAGCAGGAGCGGTAGAGATACTCTCAATGATCGGCTATGAAAAGCCAACTGACATCTACTCCTGAGGTACTGACTTGTTGCACCCTCGACAACTACTGTGATTATTATTATTAGACCATGCTGGTCATTTATGAACATTTGAACATATTGGCCATGTTCTGTTATAATCTCCACCCGGCACAGCCAGAAGAAGACTGGCCACCCCTCATAGCCTGGTTCCTCGCTAGGTTCCTTTCTAGGTTTTGGCCTTTCTAGTGAGTTTTCCCTAGCCACCGTGCTTCTACACCTGCATTGCTTGCTGTTTGGGGTTTTAGGCTGGGTTTCTGTACAGCACTTTGAGATATCAGCTGATGTAAGAAGGGCTATATAAATACATTTGATTTGTAATGACTCGGCCGTGCGTGGATTGAACTCCCAATGTAAAAATCTTACCACAAGTTGGAATCAAGAAGTGAATGAATCATATGACCACAGACAAAATATTGATCCATGTGTAAACCTATTCCTCAAGCAGATAAATCAAAAGCACATATTTTGTACAAAAATGTTTCCAGGTCAAGAAAATGGTGTCTGACTTGACGTCAGTACTTTCATTCAGGCTTGACTCACACTACAGTAACTTCAAAAAGTATCCATACCCCTTGACTTATTCCACATTTTGTGTTACAGAAGGAATTGAAAATTGGTCATTTCTCTACACACAATATCCCATAATGACAGTGAAAACTCATAATGACAGTGTTTTTAGAAATGTTTGCAAATTTATTGAAGAGGAAATACAGAAATCTCATTTACACAAGTATTCACACCTGAGTCAATACTTTGTAAAAGCACCTTTGGTGACGATTACAGCTTTGAATCGTCTTGGCTGTATCAGCTTTTCAGGATTTTTTCAAATTCTTCCTTGTAGATTTTCTCAAGCTCTGTTAAGTTAGATGGGGAGCAGGAGTGAACAGCAATCTTCAGGTCTTTCCACAGATTTCAATGCGATTCAAGAGGTAGCGCTTTGCATGCCGGCCAAATATTTAAATTTTTTGTCTCAATACACCACAGAATCTTTTGCATTATGATCGCAGTCATTCACATGCCTTTATGTAAACTCCAGGTGTGCTGTCATGTGTCTTTTTCTCAGGACTTGGTGAAGTACTGTAGAAATGGTTGTCCTGGTAGGTTCTCCCATCTCAGCTAAAAGAACTCTGTAATCCTGTCAGTTCTTAGTCACCTCCCTGACCAAGGTCCTTCTTGCCCAGTTTGGTTATACGGCCAGCTCTAGGCAGGGTCTGGGTAATTCCATTTGTTGGAAACTTTCAACATTCTAGAAATTATTTTATAACCTTCCCCAGATATATGCCTCACCACAATTATCTTGGAGAGCTACAGACAGTTCCTTGGAGTTCATGGTGTAGTTTTTGCTCTGACATGCACTGTCAACTATGGGACCTTATATAGACAGGTGTTTCTAACTAAGTGTCCAAAGAATTGAATTGGCTATAGGTGGACTCCAAGTTGTAGTGACATCAAGGATGATCCAAGGAAATCGGATGCACCGGAGTTCAATTTGGAGTGTCATAGTAAAGTGGTGTGTATACTTATGTAAATGAGATACAGTACTTGTATTTCATTTTCCAAAAATTTGAACAAATGTCATTATGGGGCATTGTGTAGATGGGTGATAATTCAGGTTTTAAACAACAAAATGGGGAATAATTTAAGGGGTATGAATATTTTGAGGGCATTAGTTGGCAGTGTGGTTCCCAATAGTCATTCGGAAGAGCTACAAAGTCACCATTTCTTTCTTTCGGTGAAGTCAAGATTTTGGGCTGCTGTGAGAGTTGGGAAGGGGAAAAATGTGATGTTTGATTCTGACTGTTCAGAGATGAGACTAGAAGGGATTTTGTGTTGCAGGTCCTCTGACCCACCATTTCAGAGGTTCAGTATGAGTTCACAGAACATGGAGCCGAGTGGCCAGAAATAAACTGTTTGCTCATGAGTGGGTGCAATGAAATAGTTCGGCACCCAAACGTGAGACAAGCGCTCTCTTCTCTCCAGCTAGACGACTGGAAGGTGAGATTGATTTATTCTTCAGAAGAGCAGCTGGAAGGAGGAGGAAGGTGAAGAGGAGGGTTGAGGCCGGGGAGAGCAAGTCTGGGGTGTTAGCCACTGTAGAACGGGGGTGTCTGGGAAAGCGGTGGTAATAGTAGTTTCTGGGGTTGGAGGTTCAGCTTCAAATTCCACTTCACCCACTACTACTATTTCACTAATCTCTAAAGTTATGTGGCTCCATCCTGGAGGACATATACAGTGCCTTCCGAAAGTATTCACACCCCGTGAATTTCACATTTTGTTCTGTTACAGTCAGGATTTAAAATGGATTAAATTGATGGCCAACACACAATCCCCATTACGTTAAAGTGGAATTATACTTCAGAATTGTTTCCTAACTATTTAAAACTATAAAGCTGAAAGGTCTTCAGTCAAAAAGTATTAATTCGCATCGAATAGTCCCAGCGATATGCAACTTCTCAGGGAAGTTAGGAACTAATATAATAATATATATATATATATATATATATATATATATATTATTATATTAGTTCCTATATATATATATATATATATATATATATATATATATATATATATATATATATATATATATATATATATATATATATATATATATATATATAGAGGCAGCTAGGAAAGCAAAGGCTAGCTTTTTCAAACAGAAATTTGCATCCTGAAGCACAAATTCTCAAAAGTTTTGGAACACTGTAAAGTCCATGGAGAATAAGAGCACCTCCTCCTAGGTGCCCACTGCTCTGAGGCTAGGAAACACGGTCACCACCGATAAAATCTACGATAATCAAGAATAAGCATTTTTCTACGGCTGGCCAAGCTTTCCACCTGGCTACCCTGGTCAACACCTCTGCACCCCACACAGCAACTTGCCAAAGCTTCCCCCACTTCTCCTTCACTGAAATCCAGATGTTCTGACAGAGCTGCAAAATCTGGACCCCTACAAATCAGCTGGGCTAGACAATCTGGACCCTCTTTCTAAAATGATCCGCCGCAATTGTTGCAACCCCTATTACCAGCCTGTTCAACCTCTTTCTTATCATCCGAGATCCCCAAAGATTGGAAAGCTGCCGCGGTCATCCCCCTCTTCAAAGGGGGAGACACTCTAGACCCAAACTGTTACAGATCTAGATCTATCCTACCCTGCCTCTCTGAAGTCTTCGAAAGTCAAGTTAACAAAACAGCTCACCGACCATTTAGAATCCCACCGTACCTTCTCCGATATGCAATCTGGTTTCTGAGCTGGTCATGGGTGCACCTCAGCCACGCTCAATGTCCTAAATGATATAACTGCCATCGATAAAAGACAGTACTGTGCAGCCGTATTCAGCCGTATTCATCACCACATTCTTATCGGCAGACTCAACAGCCTTGGTTTCTCAAATGACTGCATTGCCTAGCTTCCAACTGCTTTTAAAATGCTAATAAAACAAAATGCATGCTCTTCAACCGATCGCAGCTCGCTCCAGGCAGCCCGACTAGCATTAATACTCTGTACGGTTCCGACATACGTATTTGTAGTTGTCCACATATTCTAGGTGTCTGGTTAGACTGTAAACTCTCCTTCCAGACTCACATTAACCATCTCCAATCCTAAATTAAATCTAGAATCGGATTCCTATTTCACAACAAAGCATCCTTCACTCATGCTTCTAAACATACCCTCGTAAAACTGACTATCCGATCGTTGACGATGTCATTTACAAAATAGCCTCCAACACTCCACTAAGCAAATTGGATGCAGTCTATCATAGTGCCATCTGTTTTGTCACCAAAGCCCCATATACTACCCACCACTGCAACCTGTATGCTCTCGTTGGCTGGCCCTCGCTACATATTCGTTGCCAAACCCACTGGCTCCAGGTCATCTATAAGTCTTTGCTAGGTAAAGCCTCACCCCTTCATCAGCTCACAGGTCACCATAGCAACACCCACCAGTAGCACCCGCTCCAGCAGGTATATTTCACTGGTCATCCCCAAAGCCAACTCCTCCTTTCCTTCCAGTTCTCTGCTGCCAATGACTGGAACGAATTGCAACACACACATTTTTTTTTTTTTAAATCACTGAAGTTGGTATCTTATAGCTCACTCACTAACTTTAAGCATCAGCTGTCAGAGCAGCTTACCGATCATTGCACCTGTACACAGCCCATCTGTAAATAGCCCACCCAAGTGCCTCATCCCCATATTGTTATTTATTTTTGCTCTTTTGCACCCCAGTATCTCTACTTGCACATTATCATCTACACATCTATCACTCCAGTGTTAATGCTAAATTGTAATTATTTTGCCACTATGGCCTATTTATTTACTTACCTCCCTAATCTTACAACATTTGCACACACTGTATATTGCTTTTTGTATTGTGTTATTGACTGTACGATTGTTTATTCCATGTTTAACTCGTGTTGCTGTTTGTGTCGCACTGTGTTGCTTCATCTTGGCCAGGTCACAGTTTTAAATGAGAACTTGTTCTCAACTGGCCTACCTAAATAAAGGTGAAATAAAAAATAAAATACAAAAATTCAACTGCTTCCTTGTGGCAAGCCTAAATATGTTCAGGAGTAAAAATGTGCTTAACCTGTTGCGACGAGCAATGCCGTATCCGGGAGCGTAATTATAGCCTCAAGCTCATTACCATAACTATTCATGAAAATCGCAAATGAAATTAAATAAATATATTGGCTCACAAGCTTAGCCTTTTGTTAACAACACTGTCATCTCAGATTTTCAAAAAATGTTTTTCAACCATAGCTACACAAGCATTTGTGTAAGAGTATTGTTAGCTAGCATAGCATTAAGCCTAGCATTCAGCAGGCAACATTTTCACAAAAACAAGAAAATCATTCAAATAAAATCATTTACCTTTGAAGAACTTTGGATGTTTTCAATGAGGAGACTCTCAGTTAGATAGCAAATGTTCAGTTTTTCCAAAAATATTATTTGTGTAGGAGACATCACTCCGTTTTGTTCATCACGTTTGGCTAAGAAAAAAACCTGAAAATTCAGTCATTACAACGGCAAACTTTTTTCCAAATTTACACCATAATATCGACAGAAACATGGCAAACGTTGTTTAGAATCAATCCACAAGGTGTTTTTCACATATCTATTTGATGATAAATCACTCTTGGCAGTTGGGTTTCTTCTCAGAAGCAAATGGAAAATACACGCAGCTGGAGATTGCGCAATAATTGCGACAGAGGACAGTCTCTTATGGTCAATCTTCCAATGATATGCCTACAAATACGTCACAATGCTGCAGACACCTTGGGGAAACGACAGAAAGTGTAGGCTCATTCCTTGCGCATTCACAGCCATATAAGGAGACATTGGAACACAGCACATTCAAAATCTGGCTCACTTCCTGTATGAAATTTAATCTTGGTTTCGCCTGTAGCATTAGTTCTGTGGCACTCACAGACAATATCTTTGCAGTTTTGGAAACGTCAGAGTGTTTTCTTTCCAAAGCTGTCAATTATATGCATAGTCGAGCATATTTGTGTGACAAAATATCTTGTTTAAAACGGGAACGTTTTTCATCCAAAAATGAAATACTGCCTCCAGAGGTTCAAGAGGTTAACATGTCACATAATAAGTTGCATGGACTCACTCTGTGTGCAATAACAGTGCTTAACATGATTTTTGAATTACTACCTCATCTCTGTAACCCACACATGCAGATAACTGTAAGGTCCCTCAGTAAAAGTGAGTTTCTAAACACAGACTAAACCACAAAGACCAGGGAGGTTTTCCAACGCCTCGCAAAGAAAGGCACCTATTGGTAGACGTTGAATAGCTCTCGGTCACTACAAAGATACATGCGTCCTTCCTAACTCATTTTCCGGAGAGGAAGGCAACTGCTCAGGGATTTTAAATCATTTACAAAGTAATGGCTGTGACAGCAGAAAACTTGATCAACGTGGTAGTTGCTCCATAATACAAACGTAAAACAACAGCCTGTCCAGAATACAAATATTCCAAATCATGAATCTTGTCTGCAATAAGACACTAAAGTAAAAGTGCTAAAAACGTGACAAAGAAATTAAAGTTTCTTTATTTATTTCATTTTAAATTCAGGCTGTAACAAAATGTGGAATAAGTCACAGGGTATGAATAATTTCTGAAGGCACTGTATTATATAAACATTACTTTTGTAAAAGTCCAATATGGTAACCAGCACTTCATGGTTTTGCATTAGTAATGATTTGATGCTGGTCACTAGTGCACTGACTTTTCAATACACTTTGCCCTGGAAAATGGCACCAACAAATACAATATTGAAGCTGTCCTAACATAACTCCCTATTATTTTTCCTTCATCATAATTTCCTAAACCATTACTTTTTAAAATTCCATTTGGAAAGCCCTATTATATCCCCTGCGTTCATGCTCTTACTTTCCAACTATGTTCCATGTCCACATTCCTAGACAATATCCCCATCACCGGAACCCATTTACAACGTCAGCAAGGAATGCTGTTTTCCATCCATGCTTTTTCCATCAGCGGTAGTAGGCCAAGTGAAGGCAGGGGGAGTATGACGTCTGAAATGAGGTGACCAACAGCAGATGATTATAGGCTACAACATGCAGTGAACCAAACAATTGGGAAAGGTGGTAAGCGATAAGCTTGGTGCCAGGTCTGTTTGCGCCATCCCTTAGTTGGAATCACAATGACCACAGGAGTTGGCAAAACAGCACATACAGAACCAGGCAAATAAAAAAGAACAAAAAAAAGATCAGACATGACCACTTCCTGAAGAGTCCTTCTATAGAGACAGTGTGGTCCTCACAAAGGCTGCTCTGACAGCCAGGTCCTCCTAATGTTACAGCTCCCATGAGGTGACGATGCCATCATGTCTTTGCCACACTGAATTATCCTTGCCTCCACCACTTCTCAATGAGCAAGCGGCGCTACCAACACTTGACCAATCCAGCTAGATGTCCCCTGCGGTACTACATTGGAGAATGTGTGTGATGGCACTGCAGACAGCCCTCCATTCTGTCCAGAAAAGAAGATGCTCTTAGATAGAACTGGACAAGAGTGCCATTGCTTCTTAGTCCGGACCAACAAAGCACCTGTTCAGTTTGAAGTGGATATTCCTGGACATATAGATATAGATAGTAGCCAAAATATTAATAGGCTGAACATGACAGTGGAGGATAATAGGACGTGTAGGTGTTGCATCATCTCTTTTTCCAAGAGAAAACTAGGTTTGCTGTGCTTAAGACATATGGAGATGGTGAAAAAGGGAGAGATTCTGAGTATGAGAGAGGGAAGAGGGTTAGTAGAAATAGAAAGGAATAGAGAAACACACACATGCCTGAGCGGTGAGTGCCACAGAATAGCTGCCTGTATGTTAGCCACCCGCCCTTCCTGCCTCCCCTTTACCAGTCAGTCCACAGTGAAAAACGCTCCAATGAAGTCAGTCATTGATAACAGTAGCCCCCCTGTCCTCGCCCAACCCCACCCCGCTACCCTGTCCTGCTCTGCAGTCCGCTTCTGGGACAGAGGTGGGAGGGGGAAGAGAGGGGTAAACACTAGAGGTCTTTACGGGTCCAAAAAGTTGGACCTATTCCGAAATGGACCTGGGGCTTTCCCACCCGGACCCAATATGCATAAATATTTTTGTTAAATATAGGAGACCACTTCCGAACAGACCCGACGACAACTAGACTAGTTCAGTATAGACCTGGTTGGATCCAGATCCGGTCAGAGTCGATTCTAGCGAGGGAAGCAGCAGAGAAGGTATTTTTTAAGCTACTTTATTAACCAGAGCTGATAAAGCACGAGAGAAGGGAGAGAGAGGTGCCGCTCTAGCAGGCGGGAGGGGCCGTACTGTGAGCGAGTGACACAAGAAGGGTGTAATTGCAGACCACAATTTGGGTAGTTTTCTGATATAGGTGTTTCTTGATATCAAGTTATACTCATTGGTCTGTAGCTATTTCTTGTATGTCAGGGACAACAGTTAACAACAGTGGCATTGTAGCTAACCCTTACACTTTTCCCAACCTTAACCTCAGTCTCCTAACCTGCCTCGCCAATTCACATTACCTGCCACGCTAGTTAACCTAACCTGCTATGTCAACAATTCATCTGTGTCGAGAAATCTTCAGCCTCATAACTTCGGATCTGACCAATGGCAGCTATTAATGGCCATTTGCTGATATCAGGGAACATCCATATCAAGAAATTGCCCCAAATTGTCATCTGCAATTACACCACATTTGAGTGACACAGGAAGCAGGCAGGGAGAGACAGCAACCAACCAATCAGACTCGCGCTACAGTAGACTAATAGCTGCCATAGCTAGGTCATTTATCATATGACTACATAGTACCCTTCTTGACTGCATCAAACCGGGAGAAGCTAGTTATGCTAGCTTGGCAAATTGAGGATGTAGTGCATGCACTTTCTCATCCTACAGCTACAAATAAAGTAACAACTCCATTCAGAATATTAAGTAGCAGCCTACCTGTTGACTCTTGGTCGTTGTATATCCTTCTCCTTTAAACACATATTATAAACATATCTATAACTTTAATTCCATCTTCCATTGATTAGATAGATCTTAAATTTTGCCACACAAGGAGGCTCTATGACTGTAGCAGGTGGATCCGTGTGAAGACCTCTAGACCTCTCTTTTTCTCACCAATTTTAAGGTATCCAGTTGGTAGATACGGTCTTGTCCCGTCGCTGCAACACCTGTACGGACTCGGGAGAGGCGACGGTTGAGAGCAGAGGTCGACCGATTAATCCGCATGGCTGATTTTAAGTTGTCATAACAATCGGCAATCTGCATTTTTGGACGCCGATTACATTGCATTCCACAAGGAAACTGCGTGGCAGGCTGACCATCTGTTACACGAATGCAGCATGGAGCCAAGGTAAGTTGTTGGCTAGCATTAAACCTTAAAAAAAATATCTTCAAATAAATCACTAGTTAACTACACATGGTTGATGATATTACCAGGTTAACTAGCTTGTCCTGCGCTGCATATTATCAATGCGGTGCCTGTTAATTTATCTATCATCGAATCAAAGAGAGAAATAGTCGACGCGTCATAATTCCTATAATAACTACAACCTAAAACTTCTTAAATGGGAATATTGAACCACCAGCTATCATATGTTCTGAGCAAGGAGCTTAAACGTTAGCTTTTTTTACATGGCACATATTGCACTTTTACTTATCCAACACTGTGCAGTTTGCATTATTTAAACCAAATTGAGCAATCTTCATGATTTATTTGAGACTAAATAGATTTGATGTATTAAGTTCAAATAAAAAAAGTGTTAATTGTTCATTCAGTATTGTTGTAATTGTCAAGATTACAAATATATATATATATATATATATAAAAAGTGACAAAATAAATTGGCTGATTAATCGGTATCGGCTTTTTTTTTGGTCATCCAATAAATCGGTATCGGCATTGAAAAATCAGAAATCGGTCGACCTCTAGTCGAGAGACATTCGTCTTCAGAAACACGACCTGCCAAGCCGCACTGCTTCTTGACACAGTGCCATCTTAACCCGGAAGCTAGGCGCACCAATGTGTTGGAGGAAAAACCGTACAACTGGTGACCGTGTCAGCATGCATGCGCCCAGCCCGTCACAGAAGTCGCTAGAGCGCGATGGGACAAGGCCTTCCAGGCCGGCCAAACCCTCCCATAACCCAGACGACGCTGGGCCAATTGTACTTCACCTCATTGGTCTCCCGGTCACGGCCGGCTGCAACACAGCCCGGGATCAAACCCGGATCTGTAGTGAAACCTCAAGCACTGCAGTGCCTTAGATCTCTGCCCCACTCGGGCAGCCTAAACACCCCCGTTTAGACAGGACAATGCTCAGCCACTTCAAACTTGATTCGATTGCCCCTCCCAGGTTTGGCCTAAAGATTTATTTTATATCGGGGAGGAGATGTTCCATACCCCAAACAGCCATGTTTGATAGAAAGAAATACTAGATTTAGGTTAAATGACTTGCACTGACCTTCAACTTTCAGATTCGACCAGCACAGCAGTAGGTCTGATAATGCTCTTATGTAGAAACCCAATGAGATACCTATATACACACATACATACACTAACGTTTAAAAAAGTTTGGAGTCTCTTCGAAATGTCCATGTTTTTTTTTAAAGAAAAGTACATTTAAAATAACATAAAATTGATTAGAAATACAGAGTAGACATTATTAATGTTGTAAATTACAATTGTAGCTGAAAACTGCAGACTTTTTATGGAATATCTTCATAGATCTACAGAGGCCCATTATCAGCAACCATCACTCCTGTGTTCCAATGGCATGTTGTGTTAGTTAATCCAAGTTTATAATTTTAAATGGCTAATTGATCATTAGAAAACTTTTTGGTAATTATGTTAGCACAGCTGAAAACTGTTGTCCTGATTAAAGAAGCAATAAAACTGTCCTTCTTTTGACCAGTTGAGTATCTGGTGCATCAGCATTTGTGGGTTCGATTACAGGCTCAAATGGCCAGAAACAAAGACCTTTCTTCTGAAACTGGCAAGTCTATTTTTGTTCTGAGAAATTAAGGCTATTCCATGAGAGAAATTGAAGATCTCGTACAACGCTGTGTTCTACTCCCTTCACAGAATATCGCAAACCGGCTCTAACCAGAATAGAAAGAGGAGTGGGAGGCCCCGGTGCACAACTGAGCAAGAGGAAAGGTACATTACAGTGTCTAGTTTGAGAAATAGACGCCTCACAAGTCCTCAACTGCCAGCTTCATTAAATAGTACCTTCAAAACACCAGTCTCAACGTCAACAGTGAAGAGGCGACTCCAGGATTCTGGCCTTCTTGACAGAGTTCCTCTGTCCAGTGTCTGTTCTTTTACCCATCTTAATCTTTTATTTTTATTGGACAGTCTAAGATAGAGTTGCAAAGAAAAATCCATATCTCAGAATAATAGATTAATATGGACAAAAGAACAGTCATTGGACAGGGGAACTCTGTTTAGAAGGCCAGCATCCCGGAGTCGCCTCTTCACTGTTGACGTTGAGACTGGTGTTTTGAAGTTACTATTTAATGAGCTGCCAGTTGAGGACTTGTGAGGCGTCTGTTTCTCAAACGAGACACTAATGTAATTGTCCTCTTGCTCAGTTGTGCACCGGGGCCTCCCACTCTTTCCATTGTGATTAGAGCCAGTTTGCGCTGTTCTGTGAAGGGAGTAGTACACAGCATTGTATGAGATATTCAGTTTATTTGCAATTTCTCGCATGGAATAGCCTTCATTTCACAGAACAAGATTATACTGACAAGTTTCAGAAGAAAGGGCTTTGTTTCTAGCCATTTTGAGCCTGTAATCAAACCCACAAATGCTGATGCTCCAGATACTAAACGAGTCTGAAGGCCAGTTTTATTGCTTCTTTAATCAGGACAACAGTTTTCAGCTGTGCTAACATAATTGCAAAAGGGTTTTCTAATGATGAATTAGCCTTTTAAAATGATGAACTTGGATTAGCTAACAACATGCCATTGGAACACAGGAGTGATGGTTGCTGATAACGGGCCTCTGTATGTAGATATTCCATTTAAAAAAATCTGCCGTTTTCTGCTACAATAGTCATTTAAAACATTAACAATGTCTACACAGTATTTCTGATCAATTTGATGTTATTTAATGGACAAGTGTTTTTTCTTCAAAAACAAGGACATTTCTAAGAGACCCCAAACGTTTAAACAGTAGTGTATGTGCTTATAGATATCTTTCTCTATTTTAGGTGCTCAAAATAGCAAATCAAATTACTTCAACCTAGTCAAAATCCCAAATCTCTCTGCCAAATCTGAAAATGTAATATCATCGAGTGACTAAAATAAATCCCTCTCTCCCCAGTCTCTTACTCACACACATGCATATAGTCTTGACTTGATGCGGTGACAGGCAGAAAATAAGTTGCATCACTCTGTTCAGGGGAACAAGGCAGCCTCTTCATGCAGTGAAATAAGTAGGTCACTGTGGATTCCTTTCATTAGTACAGTACTTTCCAAATAGTTGCGCCTTTCCACTCAACTTGGAGCTTCCAGCTGCAAATTAACCCTGTGAGGGACACAGGCTTCCATTTCTACCACAAAGATGGATATTTTTCCAACTTTCTCACGACAATAAAAAATTGACAACAACCACAACAAGTGTTGAACTTACACATTTAAAATCTGTCTGAGCCAATAAGCTTATTAGGTTGAGATGATTTTAAAAATTGTTCCTTGCCATCCAGACTTCTGTGTCTGAAGAGATGACAATAAACATGACAATAGATAAGATTCAAACAACTGGCATAGACTTGATATCAGTGTAGACAGAGAGCAAAGACAGTCAGTAGTCATTACATTCCAGAAAGACGTATGTATAGCCACATAATTGATCCATAGACAACATTGCAGCAGCACTGAAACAATGGTCCATTGCTGGGGGCATTGCTGACTGTCACTCTCAGCTTGTTGAGCCAACGGAAGCAGGGTCGACCGCAGGCTGACACAGGTGAGACTGACAGGTGTGGCAATACCCAGACAAATGGCTAAGTAGCTATAAACGGTGTTCCTATAGTCTTGCATTTTTATTTGCTCATACATTCTCCTACAGGACTGCTAATCTGAATGGTTTTAATACAGTGGGTGAAAACAGCAATGAGAAAATATACCCAGTCCATTTACACATCAATTTTCATGACGTAAAAGAAACAAGGAAGGCAGATGTTCAGAGGTACTGGGATGTACCCATTGAGCAGCCGATTTGCTACACTTCGTAGCATCAAGATCCATACAGTCACATTCATGTCCAGTTCACCACTACTGTACAAGTACTAGCCTGGTCCCAGATCTGTTCAGCATGACAATGACCATAAAGAGTTGGCCAAACAGATATGGGACCAACCTACTATTAAAACAAGCTCGTTAAAGCAGTATGATCCCAAATGGAGCTAAACTATTCCTATAAACCCACGAGTTGATGATTTTCAACCCATCCTCGCTGAGTCTTCTCTGCCTCCTCTGATATCTGACAGTGAACACCCGACTAGGGCTTGGGAGTGAGATTTTGCCAAAGAAGCACTTTACCCATTTCCCCAGTATCAGATGTATCTAGTGGATACCATTTTTATGTCTCTATGTGCAGTTTGAATAAACTACTAATTGCTTACTCGCGTTAGCACAATGACTGGAAGTCTATGGCAACACAAGGTGTTGGTGAGGCTAAGAGAGGCAGCCACTGCCCACTATGAACTCTGATGGGAATCACATGCTGCTGTGTGTGTGTGTGTGTGTGTGTGTGTGTGTGTGTGTGTGTGTGTGTGTGTGTGTGTGTGTGTGTAGGGGGAAATGATAACGTATCCATCTTAACAGACGGTTTCTCATCGATGTGTATTAAGGCAGTGCAGACAGACGGTGGTGGTACCAGCTATACAGCTGTGTTTTTTCTCATCACAGCACACCAGCCAGAGCTCACTCTATTTTTCATGAGTCAGTTTGGTTGCCAGGGTGTTTCCATAGCCACGTACCAGCCTGATGCAACAAACCAGCCCCCCCAACTGATTTATCCCCACAGCAGAGCACTGGAGTCGTGTATGATCTGGTGTCCAATTCAAAGATGGTGCGAGGCCAGCTAGTGCAATGACCTCATTGTTGCCATGCCACAATACACTGACTGGGGAATGGGCACCGTTAACCCTTCTCTGTCTGTAGAAGTGTGTAAGGCTGTTAAAGGGAATGACATACCTTCAAATTTGTGTGTGTGTGTTTGTGAAGTGGCATCGGTACCAGAAGCACCAACCCTTCCCAAACGTCAACAGAGCAGAGCCATTGGTAATCATCAACTTCAATGGACAGTCAAGATGGAGATAATGTGCGTCGGTGTGCCTACCTGGGTTATTGGCCTCCCCCTCCAACACGTGGAGCTCGGTGCATTCGACCAGGCTGTGCTCCAGACACAGCTGCAGGAAACGGGCCTGGGTCCGCGACACCCGCTTCAGCAGTGACAGCAGAGCCACCGTCTGCTCACACTCATTCCATCCCTTAAACCAGCTTCCCAGGACACCCACCTGGTCACGAAACATCATGGTCTGGGGGACAGGCACTAAGCAGAATGGGGAAACCAGTTAGAGTGACCCCCCCTGGTGTCACAAGAGAATTAGGTTAACGGAGGTCTTGGTGCTGTGTTGGTTCAACTTTGGTCAAAGCTTGTGTTCCTCTCGCTTTCTCGGGTTGGTTGTGCTCTTCCCTTTGCCTGTTTCTGTTGTTGATGTTGAGTAGACAGCAGTAGGTGTGCTCAGTTCAAGTGGCATTTCATCATCTGGGCTTTAAGCATTGCAAGTGTAGCTTCAGCTTGAGGGGAGCAAGGTGCTCTCCTAGGTGCATCTGCCAAAGGGCGGGGGTTAACAGACGGGAGAGTCAGCTTTCTTCCTGCACTGTCACACCAGTGTTACCCTTGTTGCCATTTTCCACAGGGATCCCCCTTAGACCTGAAATTATGGAAATAAATGGTTGAGAGACATGGTCACACACGCTCACACACACACAGCGTCCCAAAACCCATCCAGCAGTCTTTACTGACCGTGAATACCAAACACTGAGGAAATGTGACAGTGCCTGTTGCTTCAGCAAACATTGCTCTCCGCAGACTTGAAATAGACGATTATTTAAAGAAACTGTTCTCAATTGAAAACCACAATATTAGTGACACCAATTCCTTACTGCAACAAAGCCTGTATGTATCATACTTTTCATCTAAAAGTAGTTACGCTCTACCGTATAGATGCGAGGCTGTGGCATTCAACACCGGGACAAAAAAATATGATTCTCAGTCATTGGAGCAACATCCCGAATGGTATTTCTAAAGAGACGGGCGCTGGTCCCTGATGTTTTAATGTTACAGACTGCTATGTTCAAAGTAGCTATCGAAAACCCTTCTCCGTAGGCTTTTCAGTGGTTTGCGTCGCCCATGGTTGGCTGAATGTGAACTACAATTCCGACACTGTGTTTAAAGGTTTAGAAATAACCATTGTTTGCAAAACATATGAAAGATAAAGGGCATATCAGCAAAAAAAAATATTTCAAAGAAAAAAAGCATCTGTAGCAGTTTTGCACAGAGACATACACTGTGTGTGCCCCCAAGTTGACGAACTACACTTCCTCCCCAGTTACGCTAAAGCCTGTCACATGCTTCCCAGTCAAAGCAGTTAGTGCATATATTAGGACACCATTTTTGTGACGTTTTTGTTAGTTTCGGTGTTCGGAAGGTTTTTCCTTCGGGCTGTTCGAGCACATATTTTTCTTGAGGCAAGTCAAAGTTCATTAGCCGAAGTCTACTCCCCTTCATCAGTGATTGATCAACAGTACTTCTTCTAGTAGGTGTGGGAACATTAAGTGTTTATCATCACATAGCTAGATGTAAAATTGCACAATTAAGGGTGTTTTCACACTTGGTCCCATTCAGACAATTGTTATGAACTCTGTGCGGTTCGCTTAATTTTTGGTGAATGGTTAACATTCCAAAAGGAACTCAGACCCCACAAAAGAGCTCCCGAAGCAAACAGAACTGAGACAATCTCGAGAGGTGGTCTGAGTTCCATTCGCTTGAATTCCATGGACCAGTTCTTTTTTTTAGGGCAATGAGAACACAAAGCTCCCCAGGATTCGCTTGTAATTACACACACTTTTGCCCCTGCCATAACCTCTCACATTGGTGCCACAAGAGAGAACATTTTGATGTGCAGTTTTGTGGGAAAAACGCATGCCATTTTTGGATGTTGATTAGCGATTGTCAAAGACACACAGAAATTACAAAATATGTGTCCAGTTTTTAGTTCCAATTATTTGTTTGCAATATCTGATCTATAAGAGAGCTTCGTAAGCTGTTTATTCGATTGTGGGGTTTGAATGTTGTGAGAAGACAACATATTTGGTAAGAATCACAAAATACTGTAGCATACAAAATCAATTCTAGCTTTTAAGAGAGGTAGTAGCCTACATTGGCTGTACAATTTTCAATTACAGCATTATTTATTATGTTACCAATAATATTTACATGTGTTCTGTATCTGCTGATTACAATTATTACATCTCATCATTCAAAAAATTGCAATCTGTCAGCTTCCAAAATGTAAGGAGGCATATCTAGCTGTCCAAAAAACACATTTTAATGAAATGGCTTGTCCCAGAGTACATTGAGAGAATGTTGGAAAACGATCTTGGTTCCTTTCAAACATAGCAATATGAATGCAAAGAGGACTCGGACCACAACGGGTGCGGCAGGTAGCCTAGTGGTTAGAGCGTTGGGCCAGTAAAGGTTACTAGATCGAATCCCAGAGCTGACAAAGTAAAAATATGTTGCTCTGCCCCTGAACATGGCAGTCAATGCTGACAATGTAAATAAGAATTTGTTCTTAACGGACTTGCCTAAAAAAACAAAATGGGTTACGTGAACTGGCAGAAGAGTTGAGTCCTCATTCAAAGGCCAGTAATATTTCGCTTTTTCTTTTTACCCCAGAGGACTAAGATCGGTTCCTTTAAAACGGACTGTGTGAAAATACCCCAAGACCTTATTGGCAAAAACCTCAAAAGTAATGACAGATTTCTTGATTTATCTTAGCTCATTCAAACTATTTTGAGGAAGTGTTTCTGGCTCAAGGGGGACAAACGGTTTTCTAATTTGTCAAGCAAAAGTATTTTGGGAGTAGCCTAGGACCAAACTGAACCCATGTATGTGGACACCGTCACACACAGGTGTCAGGAGCAAGCTTATAGGTAGCGGTCTTCCAGAAACAAGCGCTGTCACATGGAGATATGGCCGTGTGGGAACACTAACCCTATAAAAAAAGGTGTGTAGTCAAGTCACCATTTGAATTTAGAATTATTTCTCACCGATGTGAAATTTATGTCCCTTTTTCCCAAAAAACTTTACCGCAAGTAAATGTGTTTTAACGTTCAGAACAGTAGATCGAAGCCTATCAGCAAAAAGGCGCTAAAGGTAGTTAGCGTCTATGGATGAGTTATGTTCAAAGCATCGGTGTGCTGTACTATATGATGAAGCATAAATGACTCAATTCCACCACACATGGTTTCGAAAATAGCCTGTAGACTGTATAATCTGTGGACTGCCAACGTCGACGCAAATAACCTCGCATGAAAAGACCGCATTCGTATTCAATGTCGTACCTTAAAATAAAGTCCCAGTGTCAGCACTAACGGGTCTCAAAAACGGCCACTTTGCATCATCAGCATTGGGGCAATCATAGCCCTACATAAGCACCGAGGATAGGCTAGATCATGTGTAAAATGTGGAGGTGATGCGATTCGGAGCGAGGAAAATGAATACTTGGCTCTACATTAAATAGTTGAGTTCAAATGCGGAGTCTAGAACATTCCCAAAATGTGGCCGATGCATAGCATTACTACACTGTATTTCTACATATATTCATACTAGTTTCCATAAACTCCTGAGATCAACAACCGCGCGTTAACCATTCAGACGTTTATTTAAACGCGTAAATATCAACCGTCAATGTCTACAAAATACATGTCCAGCTGGATACATTTGTATTCTCCGAGAGAAAAATTGTTATTGTATCACGTTTTTTTTAAGGTTGGTGCTTAGTAGCACATTTTCTATATTGCAGGTGTCCTACTGGACAGCCAGCAAGAGAGCAGCTCAAACAAGAGTCTCCGACAATTCTCCAGAAGCTTGTTAAAAAGTTGCAAAGAAAATAATTAAAACGTTAGGCTACTCACTTCTAGGCACAGTTGTATCGGTTGTGTTGGTCGCGGGACGGGGAGCGGTGCCCCTTCACTCCGGATCTGTGTGTTTTGCCATCTTGACTAACTATTCTCCCTACAGTTAGGCTTGTTTTACCAGAGGCGAGTCTCGGCATTGCTTTCCACATGCGAATAATTAACACGAAGCATTACGTCAGGGGCTTGGCAGCACAAGGAAGCACACAAATAGAGAATGGAGTTAGGGACAGATCACGTAGCCTAACAGCAACCGAGACAACTGACAGGGACTAGCACATTTTTTGAAAAAAAGACAAGGTTTCCATAGCAAAGTGGACAACATCTAAACAAAAGTGACGATGTGTACGAATGTAAAACAGGGCGGGAGTTGCCTCAATTTGGCCCTTTCACTTATCTGTACAATACCTTCAACTACATTTGTACACATTAAATAATATTGGGTCCAAAAAAAGCCCAATACACGGTGATATTTTTTGTCGGGGTTGAGCAGTAGTTACTAAACTTACAGTATGAAGAGAGGTGATATCAATTAAAGAGGAGTGCCTCCCTATTCATGAAGTTCTTCATTGTAAATGTTTAGCTCTGATGTGTGCATTCCATCCAGCAGAGGGCCTCACCCTCCACCCTACCGTTTGGTTTAATTGAAAGCCCCAAAATATATTTCATACATTGTTTCAATGATAGTATCGAGTTACAGCAATGCAGCAGCTGATACAATGTGTCGAGTTACAGTAGCAGTGAGCAAAATAAAGACATTAAATGCTCTGGTCATACATTATTTATCGGTCTCCTGAAATATCATTTATTTTTGTGTGTGTGTGTAAAACCTTGATGTTTTTAACCAGTTCCATACTGCCAGTTCTTTGATGGTTTGACTACATACATTTATTCCTCATTCATTCATTTATTGATTTTACATGAGCACATGTTACATTTGAACAAAGGTAAAACAATAAACATTTTTGGGTTATGAATGGGGAAAAATAATCCTAAATTGGGCCTCCATAGGGAAGGCTGATTTGACTGGCGAGGCCCACCACTTGTACAGATACATGAAATGCATTCTTGGGCCATTGTTTGATAGCAGTGTCCTTTTCGGTCACACAATGCACCCTTACTGCCTCCAGCTGAGTGTGCTCAATATTGACTAAAAGAAGTGGAGGGAGGGGAAGGAATAGACGTTTTACCAGTGGGGACGTGGACAGTTCTCTTGAATCAGTCAAAAGCTCAAGCCTTCACAAATTGGATTGATATCTGACAAGGTGACAATTGGCCTACAGTTGACCTCTGCATTGAGATATTATAGCATGAAAACTATATCAATTTAAACTTTTAGGGTCCTAAATTATGTGCCGTTTGTTGCTACTTGGCTATCTGCCAAACTTTTCGGTTTTTGCTTTTAATACATTTTCCAATGTCTTTTTTCCCCTCGCTCTACTTTTTTCACCCCTGACGCTTTATCTACCCATTGTTCTACAGGATCTCAACCAGCCAAAAAAGCTAAGTAGTAACATTAACACAATGCCATCTAATTGCAGTTGCTGTACTCATAATATCCTGACACATTCATGAAAATAATTTAAACCGTCAAGCTGCATATTGGACCCAATTCCAACTAAACTACTGAAAGAGCTACTTCCTGTGCTTGGCCCTCCTATGTTGAACATAATAAATGGCTCCCTATCCACCGGATGTGTACCAAACTCACTAAAAGTGGCAATAATAAAGCCTCTCTTGAAAAAGCCAAACCTTGACCCAGAAAATGTTTTTTTTTAAACAATTGGCTGTATCGAATCTCCCATTCCTCTCATTTTTTTTGAAAAAGCTGTTGCGCAGCAACTCACTGCCTCCTCAAAGACAATGTATATAAAATGCTTCAGTCTGGTTTTAGACCTCATAGCACTGAGACTGCACTCGAATGTTAGAAATGACCTTTTAATGGTGTCAGACCAAGGCTCTGCATCTGTCCTCGTGCTCCTAGACCTAAGTGCTGCTTTTGACGCCATCGATCACCACATTCTTTAAGAGATTAGAAACCCTAATTGGTCTACACGGACAAATTCTTGCCTGGTTTAGATCTTATTTTTCTGAAAGATATCAGTTTGTCTCTGTGGATGGTTTGTCCTCTGACAGATCAAATGTAAGTTAATGTTTCTCAAGATTCCGTTTTAGGATCATTATTGTTTTCACTATATATTCTACCTCTTGGTGATGTCATTCAGAAACACATTGTCAACTTTCACTGCTATGCGGACAACACACAGGTGTACATTTCGATGAAACAATGGCAAAGTCCCAAAATTACCTACCCTGGAAGCATGTGTTTCAGACATAAGGAAGTGGATGGCGGCAAATGTTTTACTTTTAAACTCGGATAAAACAGATGCTAGTTTTAGGTCCCAAGAAACAAAGATCTTCTGTTGAATATGACAATTAATCTTTATGGTTGTACAGTCGTCTCAAATAAAACTGAAGGACCTCAGCGTTACTCTGGACCCTGATCTCTTGATGAGCATAAAGAAAATTAAGGACAGATTTTTTCCATCTTATGAACATTGAAAAAATCTAAAACTTTTTGTCCAAAAAGCTGCAGAAAAGCTAATCCATGCTTTTGTCACTTCTAGATTAGACTACTGCAATGCTCTACTCTCCGGCTACCTGGATAAAGCACTAAATAAACTTCAGTTAGTGATAAACACTAGAATCCTGACTAGAACCAACAAATGTGATCATATTACTCCTGTTCCTGTTAAGGCTAGGGCTGATGTCAAGGTTTTACTGCTAACCTACAAAGCATTACATGGGCTTGCTCCTACCTATATCTCCGATTTGGTCCCGCCGTTCATACCTACGAGGACCAAATGGTCACAAAATGCAGGCCTCCTTATTGTCCCTAGAATTTCTCCTATAGAGCTCAATTTTTATGGAATGATCTGCCTATCCATGTGAGAGACGCAGACTCTCGCAGTCTCAAGCTTTAATACTTTATTGAAGACTCATCTCTTCAGTAGGTCCTATGATTTATTGTAGTCTGGCCCAGGGGGTACGAATGTGAATGGAAAGGCTCTGGAGCAACGAACCGCCCTTACTGTCTCTGCCTGGCCGGCTCCCCTCCACTGGGATTCTCTGCCTCTGCCTCTATTACGGGGGCTGAGTCACTAGCTTACTAGTGGTCTTCCATGCCGTCTCTAGAAGGGGTGTATCATTTCAGTGGGTTGAGTCATAGACGTGATCTTCCTGTCTGATTTTGCGCCCCCTCGGGCTCCTGCGGTGGAGATTTGTCTCAGGGTAGTAAATTGGTGGTCTGTATCTCTCTAAGAGTCGTGGGGGCTGTGCTTTGGCAAAGTGGGTGGGGTTATATCCTGCCAGGTTGGCCCTGTCTGGAGGTATCGTCGGCCACAGTTTCCCCCAATCCACCCGTCTCCAATATCTATCCTGCAATAGTCTGTGCCGGGGGGGCTAGGGTCAGTCTTATCTCTGGTGTAATTTTCCTGTCTTATCTGGTGTCCTGTGTGAATGTATGTATGCTCCCTCTCTCTCTCCCCCCCAGAGGACCTGAGCCCTAGGATCATGACTCAGGACTACCTGGCTTTGACTCCTAGCTATCCCAGTCCACCTGGTCATGCTGCTGCTCCAGTTTCTACTGTTCTGCCTACAGCTAGGGAACCCTGACCTGTTCACCGGATGTGCTACCTTGTCCCGGACCTGCTGTTTTTTGACCTTCTCCTCCTCTCTACCACACTTGCTGTCTCGACATCTGAATGCTTGGCTATGAAACGCCAACGGACATTTACTCCTGAGGTACTGACCTGTTGCACCCTCTACAATGGCTGTGATTATTATTTGACCCTGCTGGTCATCTATGAATGTTTGAACATCTTGAATAACAATCTGGCCTTAATGGCCATGTTCTGTTATATATCTCCACCCGGTACAGCCAGAAGAGGACTGGCCACCCCTCAGAGCCTGGTTGCTCTCTTGGTTTCTTCCTTAGGTTCCTTCCTCTCGGGAGTTTTTCTTAGCCACCGTGCTTCTAAATCTGCATTGCTTGCTGTTTGGGGTTTTAGACTGGGTTTCTGTACAGCACTTTGAGACATCAGCTTATGTAAAAACGGCTTTATAAATACATTTGATTAATTGAGATTCATTTGAGTTGAATACGTCTGGGACCATGGAATGCATTTGTTCAGATTTATAATAAAAAGGTATTTGTTGCAGGTTGCAGAATTTATATAATATCCAGTAAAATTGTACTTCTTACTTGAAATCATGACAGTAGTATTGCAATAGTATGTGGTGGAAACAGGCTGTTTTCCTCAATGGATGAACTCCAGCAGGCCTGAGGTTTGGACGCCACCTAGTGGGTATTAAGGCGTCCGCATGCTTCCCATCCAAAACAGTTTATGGCGTGCATAGATTGATTACATTTTGTCACTGTTTTGGTGTTATGCAAGCATTTTTTTGGGTGCTTGTGCACACAAGATTTTTTCCTGAGGCAAGCCGAACCTCGGTAGCCAAAGTCTACACCCCTTTGTCGGTGTTTGGTCAGCAGTAGGGATTCTTCAATGAAGTGTTGGTTGTCATTGAACTAGAGACAATGACACATTGCAACATTGTTGCAAAGGAGGTGCGATGACGCAAAAGCGTAAGAATGGCGGTAAGTTCAGACCGTCAACTCCAGAGTGTATACTGTACCTTCTTCTCCTAAATACAAACCAAGTAATTTTACTTTAGGTCTTCTTGCTCTCTTGAGAATCTGGAAATGGAGTCGGTTGGCAGTGGTGAGCTCTCTGAGTTTGAGCCAAACCAGGATGAAGTGGGCCTACCTGCAGCGACCGGTGTGGTAAAGACTTCCAATGTTTGCCCTGTGAATCCTACCGGAGAAGATTTTGGAATGGTGGGAGTGAGATTTTTGGAAAGAGTGGATTGCTACTTTCTGGCCGAACCATACGTTGTGTCAAGCTGGGTAAAGGGAAAACTGGGAATGGATACATACGTGAAAGTTTCGAGAAGTGGATTTGTTTATTTTTTGTGCATCCTCCACCCAGAGGAAACCTGTGGCGTGCTTTGCTCTCCAGAATGAACAGAGCACCGCTCAAAGGGGTGCTCAGTGGGGTAGCGTTGAGTGTAGAGGTGGATCAAATTAAAAAATAATGTTCCTGGTGTTTGTGACACAGGCCGTTTAGTGAGACGTGGACCCGGTAGCAATGGCAAGTCTGAGAATACCCTGTCTGTCTTATTGAGCTTTGACACAGTGTCTACCTGATTACTTTATATTTTCTATTCTGTCAGGGCATATGTTCCAAACCCGCTACTGTGCTTTACGTGGCAAGGATTCAGACCTGTTGCAGCAGTGTGTAGAAATGTGCAGGAGGGCATAGTCAGAGGGAGTGTACAGTTGGGATAGAGAATGCACTGTGTGTCAACTGTGGGGGTGCCCATGTAGCTGGGGCCGAAGTGCCCTGTGAGAGAAAGACAGGCTGAGATTGCCAGAGTTTGAGTGGGAATGAAAGTTTACTATGCTGAGGTAGTGAAGAGAGTAGAGGATAGCCCAAGGGTGGGTGATTCAATTGGAAGCCCCCCAGTGAGAAGGCCTGAGAGAGATCTAGAGAGGGTGAGTTTTAGTAAGGTTGGATTTCTTTTGTTTATAGCCATGGTGATCAACTTGACTGCGGAGCAGAAATCACAGAAGATACTGTATGTGGTAGTTGCAGCAACAGATAAATATTTTTGGGTGAGATTTTAGTGCAGAAAATCTTCAAGAAGTTTTGAGAGAATAGGGTTACATCCTCCCATGCCGGCGGCCTGGTGTAGGATCGTGTTTTTTTTTTTTGGGGGGTAGTGTATTAGTGCAGGGTTAGATGGTGCAATTTAAGATTTTTTATATGTGACCTAAAAATGTAAATTAGATTTGAGTTAGATGAACTCAGACTATTTTGATTAAGTACACACTTGCTACGGCAACTCTGCTACGGACAAACTGTATTATTGACGCTTTTTTTTCACTCACCCCTTTCCTAACCTTAACCCCAGTCTCCTAACCTGCTATGAAAGTCACTTCTAGTAGCTGTATCGAAGTGGCATGAAGTGTGTTTCTCGCTTCTCTTCGTCCTGGCAATTGAAACAGAAGTTTACTCTGTATTTTTTTAATGTAACCTTTATTTAACTAGGCAAGTCGGTTAAGAACAAACCGTTATTTACAATGGCTAAGTGGTATTTTGCATTGGTTACCCATTGAAGTTGTAATATTTAATGCATGCAATGGAAAGGGCTGTACATATCGTCAACAACATCAGGATATCTGACATTGTTTAAACTCTTGTAGAACAAATTTATGAGACGTTATACGTGCCGTATCGTCAATTGGACTAGGAAACCGAATGTCAATTGGACATTCGGTTTCCTAGTTTCCCAGGCCCAGAACAGAAGTTATTTCGACGACAAACAGCCACCTCAATCTGCAAAATGTAAACCTATCAATGGCATGAAGGCTACTCTTGAGAAAAATTATAACCGGATGACCCACATTGAAAAGTAAAATGAGGATCATGGCGAAACACTAATACAACAAGACCAGGCTATTAACTACTTAATGGGCCAGGTAGAGGAATTGCAAAAGAAGGGAGAATTGTTGGAAAACCTTTTGCGTCATAATAATATATTCACATTTTGGGGGTCTCAACCAATGCAGAAAGAGGGCAGAAAATGTCTACATTTGTGGACCAGATGTTGAGGGAGTTCTTGGAAATCGATGCTGCTACACCTTTGGTCATGGAGACAGCCCACAGACGGGCAAAAAACATATGCCGACTAACACCGTACCCAAACCGGCTGGGCGCCTATGTGTGCAAATTGATTTTGTTCCCCCACACCAAACGCGATCACGACACGCTGGTTGAAATATCAAAACAAACTTTGAACCAATTATATTAATTTGGGGACAGGTCGAAAAGCATTAAACACTTATGGCAATTTAGCTAGCTAGCTAATTTCTCCTATATAGCTAGCTTGCTGTTGCTAGCTAATTTGTCCTGGGATATAACATTGAGTTGTTATTTTACATGAAATGCACAAGGTCCTTTACTCTGACAATTAATCCACACAAATGGTCAACCGAATAATTTCTAGTCATCTCTCCTCCTTCCAGGCTTTTTCTTCTTTGGACTATATGGCATCTAACTTTCATTGTTACCACGATGACGGATCGAACTCAGTTCATCTTTCAATCACCCATGTGGGTATAACCAATGAGGAGATGGGAGAGGCAGGACTTGCACAACGTTCAGCGTCACAAATAGAACTGACTTCTATTTTAGGGCTTGGCAACGCATACACTTGTTGGTGCAATAATTAAATAACATGTTTCAATTTATTTTGCAGCTCACTCGACGCAAGCAGTATGGTAAACATGTAAGTGGCAAATTGTTGGGCCCAGGAGTGAGAGCGAAGGAATCAAGGCCCAAGAAGTAACAGTAGCCTAAATCTACTGCGAAACATTGTCCAATCCACATTGACTACTGAAGCAACCCCTTCTTAAGAACTTGAAACTACCTGGATTTATGGTCATTATTGGGGCCCATTTGCACGTGAGCTAGCTAATTGCTCACAATGAGGGAATCTTATTTGGACAAATTTACCTACTTGAGCAGTAAGCCTAGGTTTACATGTACAGTTATGTACACAGCCTACACATAGTATATACAATAATGAAATCACCTGGTCCAAACATCCATGGCAAGTCAAGAAAAGCCATTGTAACTTGTCCACACTGCAAACGGTAATTTAAAAACTTCCAAACACATTTATGAAGAAAGCATACACATTGTTTTGAAACCGTGTCGAAGGAAAGATTTTTGGTATGCGAGTGCATTGATGTGAGAAATGGTGTGTTTGCAGTCAAATACATTTTCTGGTCGAGCAACACCCATACATGTTGTGAAAGAAACTTTGGCTAATTCAGTTCCAACTGTGTTCAAAACTGTTATGCATGCTGAGGTATAAAAAGCTGTTAATGTACTTTTTCTTTACTTTCACATACACTGTGTTCAGAAACATTGCTCAGATCTTGTCCCCTGGACCTTGGAGGACTTTGTGTGGATGATCAGGTTAGATATTCCTTCAAATTATTCCACTGAACTGTACCATTTGATTGTCATTCCTTTGTTGAAAATGGTACCTTGATCACACCACAGGGCCTACCAAAGCAAGGTTTCTCAAACAACTGTGGGGTGTTTGTTTTGATGGTAAGATGCTGGCTATTCACTATATTATAAGTCCTATTTTCTGTTATAACATCTGAAAAGTTATTTTCTGTGCTTGCAGCATGCAGAGCACACTTATTGCTCATACTTTCTTGTTTATTATTCTTGACATTTTTTGGGACCCATTTCCTACAGTTTTTACACTACATACACAATTCATACATCAAACTCCTGCAGAGCTGGATGCTGTGACATGCTGTGTCTTCTACATCCTGAAATATATTCTATATATTATTAGTTATAATAACTAACATAACTATCAAACTTAATTTACATTATGCCCTGTACATTGCTATGGAAGCACAGTGTGATTTCACTGAGGTATGTATAAATTATGAAATTCTCATCACTAGTGGATATGTTTTTTTGGATACTCATCCGATTGTGTGATTTTCTTTTAAAAGGAAAACATGCAGCAAATTAGGCGACGGTGGTGCCTAGTTTTCCTGCAGAACTTTCCCATGCCGTAAGTCTTGAACATTAAACTTAATTTGCATTCTTAATCATTTTCACTGTGTCCAAGCTGACCTGAGTATATGTTCATAGTGAATGTGTGCCATTCACTCACTAAGGTCTGAAGAAGAGCGGTTGAAAGATCGAAAAAGGCGGTGAAATCAAAATGCACTACAGGTAGGTGTCATGATGAGTGGTATAGTCTTAAACCAATGTTTAGACTTAACCCCCCTTCTCCAATATATTTCAGGATGATGTAGATGTCCCCCCAAGAAGTCACAACAGCATCCAACTCTGCAGGACCAGGTACTGTATAGGCTATTAGCTAAAGTAAGGTGCATTCCTGTACACACATCCCTAGAGGTTCCCTTACATTACTTAATGACCACAATCTGTTTTCTTTCGAGACGATACTGAAAATAAAAAGCGCTGTGAACTGGGTAAGTAGTCTGTATGTAATACAGAAGGCTTGTAGCATGGTGAACTGGGAGCTGTGAACTGGGTAAGTAGTCTGTGTGTAATACTGAAGGCTTGTAGCATGGTGAACTGGGAGCTGTGAACTGGGTAAGTAGTCTGTGTGTAATACTGAAGGCTTGTAGCATGGTGAACTGTGAACTGGGTAATAAGTCTGTGTGTAATACTGAATACTTGATGCATGGCAAGATTTAATAGTTGCGATGACTTGTTGAGTAGTTATAGATATCACTGAAAACCCCTTTGGTAATAATAGTGGCTTTGTTTGCATGGTGGTATTGTGAAAGTGGGGTGTAATATGTCTTGATCACCCAATGAGGCACTACTCTTAATATTTATTCTTCCTTTTTCTTCAAGGAAGCAGATGTTCTTCTAAGGGACACTTTAGAGGCAGCAAGGTGGTGCGAACAACAAACATTTAAAGGCAGTTTCCCTCAGTGTAATTGGGATGGACGTGGAAGACCTCATTATAACCCTTAAAGAACTACGGTTGTATGATGGCCTGGATGAACATATTCTCCAAGGAACCATTCATGTTACAGAAAGATTGAGATGTTCTATGTGGAGGCAGTTGACAAGAACATGACTCTTTTCCTCTTCTGAGGAGCAGGAGTAAAGACATTTTTGAGTAGTGGCCAAACCTTGTTTTGTCTGCTGTGTAAATTGTGTTATGTTGTTTAGTAAAGATGTAGAAGTCACCCGAGTCTCTGATCTCTTTACTGGAGCTGGTTAAACTTAGTGTACAAAGCACATTCAGCTTGTCAGTATGTCTATATGGTATAGTCTGTCTCCATTCTCATGAGGAAAGTAAATAGCATTATAAATCAGGATAGGTAGTAACTGTATATGCTCAATGGAATATAATTCCAAGTTAAAATTGTTGATAAATGTTAACAGTACATGACATACTTAAGTCTGTTCACAACATCATCAGTAGCTTGTCTCATAGCATGAAGCAAAACGTGTTAACACATCTGCTGGTACCACTTTATAATACTTCTTACGATCTTCAAATATTAAATAAGCTTGAATTCAATGTGTGACTTGTGCAAACGTGTGCGACTGTCATATCAGATGGACAAAAAGGTGGGAGGGGTCAAACATTTGACTCAGTCCACATTGCAGCCAGGGATACTTGCATATTTTGGTGTGAAGTTCTCCATGTGTTATTCAACCAGACCCATGCCATCTCCTTCTAGGTATTCTTCCTGTAGATACACTCCATTTAAATTGATAGATTATTTAAGCAGCAGCAATGAAATGTGTAACAAAATGCTGGAAAAATTAACATGCACCCTCAAAAGACGTGGTTAGGTCTATGCGGGGAACTTGCTGACATGGTGAGAATTACATCAATCACACACCATCCAGAAGGCAAGGTCAGTACAGGTGCATCAAAGCTGGGAAAGAGAGATTGTCTTGAGAAACCTCTTTTTCAATCACTGTTAAACAGCCATCACTAACACAGGGGCTGCTGCCTACATACATGACATCATTGGCCACTAATGTTCACATATCTCAACTGTATTTTATACAATTTATTGCATCTTTCCTACACCGCTCAGTCATTGCTCATCCATATATTCCATTACTTAGATGTGTGTATTAGGTAGTTGTGGAAATGTTAGATATTACTGCACTTTCAGAACTAGAAGCATTTATAATAATAATAATATATGCCATTTAGCAGACGCTTTTATCCAAAGCGACTTACAGTCATGTGTGCATACATTCTACGTATGGGTGGTCCCGGGAATCGAACCCACTACCCTTGCGTTACAAGCGCCATGCTCTACCAACTGAGCTACAGAAGGACATTTCACTACACTCGCAATAACATCTGCTAACAATGTGTATGTGACCAATAACATTTGATTTGAAGGTGTCTGGTCAGAGTTCTTGATATATCGTACTGGTCTTATTCTGTAATTTGAGGTTGTTTTTCTGTGGCTCTATCCAAATTGTATTCTTATTAAGACTCTTGAAATATTTGCTCTATACAGCAAAAATGGACCCTTAACATGTGAATGTAATTACACTCACACAAAGATGTGTATATGGTATATGTTCTTGAATAAAAATGTGGTAGAAAATAATTTACAGCTGTTTAAGTGGCTGATGTATTGTTCCATGAACAGACACTTATATGGGTTGTAGATTTAACACATCTGCACCAAAACAAATTACAAATGGTAACTGGTCTTACATATAAACAAGTAACGACTTTATTGAAATAAGTTTAGGGGAATACACTGTCATTCAAACCTGAAAACAAAGTGCAAGTTACATTGCCATAAGGACCATAACATTATCC
Organism: Oncorhynchus keta; assembly: GCF_023373465.1. NCBI lineage: Eukaryota > Metazoa > Chordata > Actinopteri > Salmoniformes > Salmonidae > Oncorhynchus > Oncorhynchus keta. Next base: position 48,121,532 of record NC_068455.1, read on the forward strand.
AACTTTCATCTCAGGGATATTGTAATCAAAATGGATTTGGAAAGACATGATAAGAATAAGGCATTTAATAATAATTGACATTTACATGGCTGTTCATCCATTCCATTAGGCCTCAGAACAGAAAGAATTTAAAAGCCAAACATTATTATAGTATTTACATTTCCAAGGCCATGAATCAACATGCAGGATGTATGGAATAAAGGGAACACCCCCTATATACATATAATCACTTGTCACTTGAATAATGTTTACATACTGCTTTACTCATCTCATGTATATACTGTATTCTATTCTAATGAATTTTAGTCGATGCCACGCCAACATTTCTCGATCTAATATTTATATATTCTTAATGCCATTCTTCTATTTTTAGATTGTGCATCGTTGTGAATCATTTTTAGATACTACTGCACTGTTGGAGCTAGGAACACAAGCATTTTGCAACAAAATCTGCTATATATGTGTATGTGACCGATACAATTTCATTACATTAATATACACTGTGCAGTTAGAAAGTATTCAGACCCCTTACCCACATTGTTATGGTACAGCCTTGTTCTAAAATTGATTAAATTGAGAGAAAATAATCCACACAAACACTACCCCATAATGACAAAGCAAAAACAGGATCATATTTTTTTTCTAATGTATAAAAAAATTAAACAGATTAAGTATTTATATAAGTATTCAGACCCTTTGTTATGATCCTCAATTTAGCTCAGGTATATCCTATTCCATTGATCATCCACGAGATGTTTCTACAACCTGATTGGAGTTCACCTGTGGTAAATGTAATTGACTGAACATGATTTGGAAAGGCACACACCTGTCTATATAAGGTCCCACAGTTGACAGTGCATGTCAGAGCAAAAACCAAGCAATCAGGTCGAAGGAGTTGTCTGTAGAGCTCAGAGACGGGATTGTGTCGAGGCACAGATCTGGGGAAGGGTACCAAATAATGTCTGCAGCTTTGAAGATCCCCAAGAACACAATGGCCTCCAGCATTCTTAAATGGAAGATGTTTTAAACCACCAATACTATTACTAGAGCTGTCCACCCGTGCCAAACTGCGGAATCGGGGGGAGGGGCCTTGGTTAGGGAGGTGACCAAGAACCCGATGGTCACTGGCAGAGCTTCAGAGTCCCTCTGCGGAGATGGGAAAGCATTACTGAAGGACAAACATCTCTGTAGCACTCCACTAATCAGGCCTTTATGGTAGAGTGGCCAGGCGAAAGTCACTCCTCAGTAAGAACGACATGACAGCCCACTTGGGGTTTGCCAAAAGGCATCTAAAGGACTCAGACAACGAGAAACAAGCTTGTTGATGAAAACCTGCTCCAGAGCACTCATGACCTCCAACTTGGGCGAAGGTTCACCCTCCAACAGAACAACGACCTATGCACACAGCCAAGACAACGCAGGAGTGGCTTCAGGAAAAGTCTCAATGTCCTTGAGTGGACCTGCCAGAGCCTGGACTTGAACCTAATCAAACATCTCCGAGAGACCTGAAAATAGATGTGCAGCAATACTTCCCATCCAACCAGACAGCTTGTGAGGATCTGCAGAGAAGGATGCAAGAAACTGCCCAAATACAGGTGTGCCAAGCTTGTAGCGTTATACAAAAGAAAGATTGAGGCTGTAATCGCTGACAAAGGTGATTCAACAAAATACTAAGTAAAGGGTCTGTATACTTATGTAAACACAATTTTTTGCACAAATTTATAAAAAAAATAGTTTTTGCTTTGTCATTGTGTAGATTGATGAGGGAAAAAAACTATTCAATCAATATTCGAATAAGGCTGTAACAACAAAATGTGGAAAAGGTCAAGGGGTGTGAATACAAATCTCCTGTATTTGTGCCAGACAGCCAATTACCATGGTAACAAGGCATGACAATTATACAGTAGGACTTGGCAAAATAGCATAATAGCAAAATGAGCCGTTTTGATCTGAAGCACACTTTCTGGAAGAAAGGGTTCTTTGAAAGGCAAAAAGGGTTCTACATAGAACCATATCACCAGCATGCTCTATTGCAAGGTGACTTTCAGAATGGTTTGTTTTAATCTATTCTTACATGTACACTGATTAGTTGATACATCTTATGCTACACAAAGAACACACTTTTCTAAACGAATCCAATCTGTTAGTAGTTGGATTTATTGCACTTGTTACATGTAAATATTGTCAAAGAAATAAAATGTTAAAGGATAATAAGGCTGGTGGAAACGTTCAGAGATGGTTCTAGGAAGAACACTCCAAAGATCAAATGGTTCTCAGTAAAACCCTTCATAGAACCATATACAGAGGCTTATATGAAGAACCCTACATAGAGGGTTCAAGGTAGAACCATTTTCAAAGGGTTCTGCCTAGCACCAAAAAGGGTTCCGCCCACTTTTTTCCCCTCCCTTAAGATATTCACCTTCCTGTCCTGTTACCCTGGCCTATTGTAGTGCTCACCTTGGCTGTGAGTGTTTGTCCTGTGAGGTCTGGTTGTCCCTCAGACCTGTCTGCAGCCTCAGCAGGATGTTCTCCAGCCCGTGTCACCACAGGGACAGCTGCTATTGACTATCTGGTGCACAGGTGACATGTCTACAGTGTCATCACAACGGTCCACCACACTGTACTAAAGAGAGAGATAGGAAAGTATTTCAAGAAGTATAGTGTATATACAGTGCCTTTGGAAAGTATTCAGACTAGAGGTCGACAGATTAATCGGAATGGACGATTAATTAGGGCCGATTTCAAGTTTTCATAACAATCGGAAATAGGTATTTTTGGGCGCCGATTTGCAGATATATATATTTTTATTCAGACCGTTATTTAACTAGGCAAGTCAGTTAAGAACACATTCTTATTTTCTTTGACGGCCTAGAAACGGTGGGTTAACTGCCTTGTTCAAGGGCAGAAGGACAGATTTTCAACTTGTCAGCTCGGGGGATTCAATCTTGCAACCTTACAGTTAACTAGTCCAACGCAATAACGACCTGCCTCTCTCTCATTGCACTCCACAAGGAGACTGCCTGTTACGCAAATGCAGTAAGCCAAGGTAAATTGCTAGCTAGCATTAAACTTATCTTATAAAAAACAATCAATCATAAATCACTAGTTAACTACACATGGTTGATGATTACTAGATATTATCTAGCGTGTCCTGCGTTGCATATCTGACTGAGCAAACAAGCATCTAAGTATCTGACTGAGCAGTGTTAGGCAGAAGCAGGCACATAAATTCATTCAAACAGCACTTTCATGCGTTTTGCCAGCAGCTCTTCGTTGCGTGTCAAGCATTGCGCTGTTTATGACTTCAAGCCTATCAACTCCCGAGATGAGGCTGGTGTAACCAAAGTGAAATGGCTAGCTAGTTAGCACACGCTAACTAGAGGGACGGAAGCTATACTGTTACACTGGCAATTCTAAAGTTCCTATAAGAAAATCAATAGTCAAAGGTTAATTAAATATAAATGGTATAGATGGAAATAGTCCTATAATAACAACAACCTAAAACGTCTTACCTGGGAATATTGAAGACTCATGTTAAAAGGAACCACCAGCTTTCAAGCAAACGTTTCAGTCCCTTACTCAGAACATGTTCTCATGTTCTGAGCAAGGAACTGAAACGTTAGCTTTCTTACATAGCATATATTGCACTTGTACGTTCTTCTCCAACACTGTTTCTGCATTATTTAAACCAAATTTAACATGTTTCATTATTTACTTGAGGCTAAATTGATTTTATTGATGTATTATATTAAGTTAAAATAAGTTTTCATTCAGTATTGTTGTAATTGTCATAATAAATAAATCTGCCGATTAAAATCGGTATCGGCTTTTTTGGTCCTCCAATAATCGGTATCGGCGTTAAAATCATAATCAAACCCATGGACTTTTTACACATTTTGTGACGTTAGGCTTTCTCTAAAATGGATGACATTTGATTTTTTCCTCAATCTAAACAATACCCCATAATCTCAAAGCAAAAAACAGGTTTAGAATTGTTTGCTCATTTATATAAATAAAAAAAAAATAAAAAAAATAAATAAAAAAATCACATTTACACAAGTATACAGACCCTTTACTCTGTAGTTTGTTTTAGCACCTTTGGCAGCGTTGACAGCCTTGAGCCATCTTAGGTATGACGCGACAAGCTTGGTACGCCTGTATCTGGGGATTTTATCCCATTTTTCTCTGTCTTGGCTGTGACTTAGGGTCGTTGTCCTGTTAGAAGGAGCACCTTCAACCCAGTCTGAGGTCCTGAGCAGGTTTTCCTCAATTATGACTGTACTTCGCACCAAGGTACAAATCTGTCGTTCTGCCCCTGAACAGGCAGTTAACCCACTGTTCCCAGGCCGTCATTGAAAATAAGAATATGTTCTTAACTGACTTGCCTGGTTAAATAAAGGTAAAAAAAATAAAAAAAAATTAAATCTTTCCCTCGACCCCGACTAGTCTCCCAGTCCCTGCCGCTGAAAAACATCCCCACAGCAAGATGTTGCCACCACCATGCTTCACCGTAGGGATGGTGCCAGGTTTCCTCCAGACATGACACTTGGCATTCAGGCAAAAATAGTTCAATATTAGTTTTTTCAGACCAGAGAATCTTGTCTCTCGTGGTCTGAGTCTTTAGGTGCCTTTTGGCAGCCTTCAAGCCAGCGGTCATGTGCCTTTTACTGAGGAGTGGCTTCCCGTCTGGCCACTCTACCATTAAGACCTGATTGGTGAGACCTGATTGGTGGAGTGCTTTACAGATGGTTGTCCTTCAGTAAGGCACTCCCATCTCCACAGAGGAACTCTGTAGTTCTGTCAGTGACCATCGGGTTCTTGGTCACCTCCCTGACCAAGGGCCTTCTCCCACGATTACTCAGTTTGGACAGGCAGCCAGCTCTAAGAAGAGTCTTGGTGGTTCCAAACTTCTTAAATTTAAGAATGACGGAGGCCACTGTGTTCTTGGGGACCTTCAATGCTGAAGACATGTTTTGGTACCCTTCCCCTGACCTGTGCCTCAACACAATCCTGTCTCTGAGCTCTACAGACAATTCCTTTGACCTCATGGCTTGGTTTTTGCTCTGACATGCACTGTCAACTTGTGGGACCTTAAACAGGTGTGCGCCTTTCCAAATCATCTCTAATCAATTGAATTTACCACAGGTGGACTCCATGTTGTAGAAACATATCGTGGATGATCAATGGAAACAGGACGCATCTGGGCACAATGGAAACAAGACGCACCTGGGCTCGAGTCTCAAAGCAAATGGTCTGAATATTTTTAGCAAAAAACTATTTTCGCTTTGGAATTATGGGGTAATGTGTGTAGATTGTTTAGGATTTAAAAAAAATAAAAACATTTAGAATAAGGCTGTAACGTAACAATGTGGGAAAAGTTGAGTTATTGAGCCCCTTGTTTGCGATAACTGGTTAGCTACCTAGTTTAGCTACAAACACGAAGTGGCCTGGTCAGTATTTAAAAACAGCTAACTAGCCAAGCTAACTAAACATGATTTACGATAGACTTGAGTTGAGATTGCCTAGCTAATGGTGAGAGCGAGCTAGCCACAATACAGTCGAATTTCATGTAGACAGCTAGTTTACTTCGCTGCTATTGACATACAGTTAGCTTGCTACCTAGCAATACCAACGAATTAAAATGCTGAGCCAACCAAAACAATTAAGCAATTTTAGCATGTTATCACAACATCCGACCTTTTCCATTATGTCCCTCGGACTACACTAGCTAGACATTAGACCACATACGTACCCACTCAACCTTCCATAGCAGTTAGCGCTGTAACTCACATTATGTCTTTCAAAGACGCTTGCGCAGATATTTCTACGTACAGTCAGTCGCCCACTCTCCTCCCCTGGCTTTCGGTTCTCGCTACATGAGCGGTTTGGTTATTCTAATAATCACTATATTGCTGTCAGTTGAATAGTACGTCACAATTGACAATACGGAACATATAACGCCTATACAAATGGTCACGTAATTCACGTAGTCGAGTGAGGCAAGCACGCTTCCGGTTGCCTCACTCGACTACGTGAATTACGTGACCATTTCGTCCACGATAGTTTAAACAATGTCAGATAAACTGAAGTTGCTGAATATATGTTAAGGTGTGCCTTTTCCATTGCATGGAGTGAATATTCAAACTTCCACGGATAACCAATGCTAAAAGCGTCTACCAAACGCTGTCAATTGCTCATAACAGAGCGGAAGAGGCGAAGTGAGAGATTTAATTCTAGCCAACATCTGTCAAATCAACCCAAAGCGTTTCTAATGGGTTTATTTTGGAACTTAACTTGTAGTGTGCCTTTCAGCCTTTGGGACAATGACTCCCATTGTTAGGGCGGAGACATGAGCGTCTCGTCATTATATAAAACATATCTGATTATGAGCGTGGGATAAATCTCTTGATGAATCATACATACCCTTACCTCGGTGTGACTGGAGCATTTTCCTCCGAATTAACGGCAACGTTTGGCTTCAATCTCTTAACTTTTAAAAGTGTTGAATTACAACTATTTGCAACGAAATGAAGCGGTATGTTTTTCTAGGTGTTCTTTCGATGTATTACCTCCAGGTGTCAAGCTCGAGCGCTGCCGCGCACGGTTGTTTCTGCCAGGTAATCAATGCTCTTCGGCTACTAATATTTTGCTGCGGTCTACTAGACATTTCTATTGGTTTGATATTTGTTGCACTATGACGAATGCCTCAGAAACTTTTATAACACATTCTGGGATATTTTCAAAATCTAGCCTACCCATTGATTCTTGAGGAATATAACTTATCAATGAGCTGGTACAACTACTGTCTTACTATATAATAACCTAAAATAGGTTCTATGCCTCCATTAGGTTTTGTTGCTCAGAGTCGCTGTAAACAATGTTTAACTTAAAAATATGTGACTCACCTGGATTCGGTCTTATGTAGCAACATTTGAAATGGGTTTGTTTACATTGGATAAAAGTGGTCCTTCTGTAGCTCAGTTGGTAGAGCATGGCGCTTGTAACGCCAGGGTAGTGGGTTCGATTCCCGGGACCACCCATACGTAGAATGTATGCACACATGACTGTAAGTCGCTTTGGATAAAAACGTCTGCTAAATGGCATATTACTTACTTATTACTAGAGACTCAGAGCTACAAAATGTGTCATTCAAAGCATATATTTTTTAGAAACAATGGGAACGTAATTGTGCTTTGTATGTTGATACACCTATAAACTCACTTTTGAGAAAATGGCCTTAGAAGTTTTGGTACCTACTGGAGAGCTCTCCTTTGTCTGCACCCATTCAGCATTGTTCACACCCTCTTAAGACAGCCCCACCCATCTCTTTAAGGATTCACATGAGGTCATGTGCTAAACATTGTGTATTGTAGGTAAGACTAAAAGTGGCAGTAGCCTACAATAAGAAAATATTCCAGGTAAACAGTGTCATACTTGAGTAAATGTATAAATCATTTGAAATTCCTTATTGAATCAGACTGCACAATTTTCTTTTTTTTTTATAAATTATTGATGGATATTCAGGGGCACACTCCAGCACTCAGACATAATTTACAAACGAAGCGTTTGTGTTTAGTGAGTTTGCCAGATCAGATGCAGTAGGGATGTTCTCTTGATAAGTGTGTGAATTAGACAATTTTCCTGTCAAAAGAGTACTTTTGGGTGTCAGGGAAAATGTATGGTGTAAATAGTACATTATTATTATTATTATTATTATTATTTATTTTATTTATTTAACCATTATGTAACCAGGCAAGTCAGTTAAGAACAAATTCTTATTTACAATGACGGCCTACCAAAAGGCCTCCTGCGGGGACCAGGGCGTGAGATTAAAATAAATAAATGCAATATAAATATAGGACAAAACACACATCCCAACAAGAGACAACACAACATAAAGACAGACCTATAAGACAACAACATAGCAAGGCAGCAACATAACAACAACATGGTAATAACACAACATGGTAGCAGCACAAAACATGGTACAAACATTGGGCACAGTCAACAGCACAAAGATCGAGAGACAACAATACATCAAACAAAGCAGCCACAACTGTCAGTAAGAGTGTCCATGACTGAGTCTTAGAATTTTTTTTATTTGATTTTTTATTTCACCTTTATTTAACCAGGTAGGCTAGTTGAGAACAAGTTCTCATTTGCAACTGCGACCTGGCCAAGATAAAGCATAGCAATTCGACACATACAACACAGAGTTACACATGGATTAAACAAAACATAGTCAATAATACAGTAGAACAAAAGAAAACAAAAAGTATATTTACAGTGAGTGCAAATGAGGTAAGATAAGGGAGTTAAGGCAATAAATAGGCCATGGTGGCGAAGTAATTACAATATAGCAATTAAACACTAGAATGGTAGATGTGCAGAAGATGAATGTGCAAGTAGAGATACTGGCGTGCAAAGGAGCAAGATAAATACAGTATGGGGATGAGGTAGGTAGATAGATGGGCTTTTTACAAATGGGCTATGTACAGGTGCAGTGATCTGTGAGCTGCTCTGACAGCTAGCGCTTAAAGCTAGTGAGGGAGATATGAGTCTCCAGCTTCAGAGATTTTTGCAGTTCGTTCCAGGCATTGTCAGCAGAGAACTGAGAGGAAAGACAACCAAAGGAGGAATTGGCTTTGGGGGTGACCAGTGAGATATACCTGCTGGAGCGCGTGCTACGAGTGGGTGCTGCTATTGTGACCAGTGAGCTGAAATAAGGCAGGGCTTTACCTAGCAAAGGCTTGTAGATAACCTGTAGCCAGTGGGTTTGGCGACGAGTATGAAGCGAGGGCCAACCAACGAGAGCGTACAGGGCGCAATGGTGGGTAGTGTATGGGGCTTTGGTGACAGAACGGATGGCACTGTGATAGACTGCATCCAGTTTGTTGAGTAGAGTCTTGGAGGCAATTTTATAGATGACATCACCGAAGTCGAGGATCAGTAGGATGGTCAGTTTTACGAGGGTATGTTTGGCAGCATGAGTGAAGGATGCTTTGTTGCGATATAGGAAGCCGATTCTAGATTGAATTTTGGATTGGAGATGCTTAATGTGAGTCTGGAAGGAGAGTTTACAGTCTAACCAGACACCTAGGTATTTCTAGTTGTCCACGTGTTCTAAGTCAGAGCCGTCCAGAGTAGTGATGCTGGATGGGCGAGTAGGTGCGGGCAGTGATCGGATGAAAAACATGCATTTAGTTTTACTTGCATTTAAGAGCAGTTGGAGGCCAAGGAAGGAGAGTTGTATGGCATTGAAGGTTGTCTGGAGGTTAGTTAACACAGTCAGTGTCCAAAGAGGGGCCAGAAGTATACAGAATGGTGTCATCTGCGTAGAGGAGTATCAGAGATTCACCAGCAGCAAGAGCAACATCATTGATGTATACAGAGAAGAGAGTCGGCCCGAGGATTGAATCCTGTGGCACCCCCATAGAAACTGCCAGAGGCCTGGACACTGAACTCTGTCTGAGAAGTAGTTGGTAAACCAGGCGAGACAACCATTTGAGAAACCAAGGCTGTCGAGTCTGCCAATAAGAATGTGGTGATTGACAGAGTCGAAAGCCTTGGCCAGGTCGATGAATACGGCTGCACAGTAGTGTCTCTTATCGATGGCGGTTATGATGTCGTTTAGAACCTTGAGTGTGGCTGAGATGCACCCATGACCAGCTCTGAAACCAGATTGCATAGCAGAGAAGGTACGGTCGGATTCGTAATGGTCTGTAATCTGTTTGTTGACTTGGCTTTCGAAGAACTTAAAAGGACAGAGTAGGATAGATTTAGGTCTGTAGCAGTTTGGGTCTAGAGTGTCACCCCCTTTGAAGAGGAGGATGACCGCGGCAGCTTTCCAATCTTTGGGAATCTCAGACAATACGAAAAAGAGGTTGAACAGGCTAGTAATAGGGGTTGCAACAATTTTGGCAGATTATTTTAGAAAGAGAGGGTCCAGATTGTCTAGCCCGGCTGATTTGTAGGGGTCCAGATTTTGCAGCTCTTTCAGAACATCAGCTGTCTGGATTTGGGTGAAGGACAAGTGGTGGGGGCTTTGGCGGGTTGCTGTGGAGGATGCCGGGCAGTTGACTGGGGTAGCCAGGTGGAAAGCATGGCCAGCTGTAGAGAAATGCTTTTTAAAATTCTCAGTTATAGTGGATTTATCGGTGGTGACCGTGTTTCCTAGCCTCAGAGCAGTGGGCAGCTGGGAGGAGGTGCTCTTATTCTCCATGGACTTTACAGTGTCCCAAAACTTTTTTGAATTTAGTATTACAGGATGCAAAATTCTGTTTGATAAAGCTAGCCTTAGCTTTCCTAACTGCCTGGGGCTATTCGACTCTAATGCAGAACGCCACAGGATGTTTTTGTGCTGGTCAAGGGCTGACAGGTCTGGAGTGAACCAAGGACTATTCCTAGCTCTAAGATTTTTGACTGTGGCACGCTCATTTAAGATGGTGAGGAAGGCACTTTTAAAGAATAGCCAGGCATCATCTACTGACGGGATGAGGTCAATGTCATTCCATGATACCCCGGCCAGGTCGATTAGAAAGGCCTGCTCGCATAAGTGTTTTAGGGAGCGTTTGACAGATATGAGGGATGGTCGTTTGGTCGCAGACCCATTACGGATGCAGGCAATGATGCAGTGATCTTGATTGAAAACAGCAGAGGTGTATTTGGAGGGCGAGTTAGTTAGCATGACATATATGAGGGTGCCCGTTTTTCCGGATTTGGAGTTGTACCTGGTAGGTTCATTGATCATTTTTGTGAGATCGAGGGCATTAAGCTTAGACTGTAGGATGGCCGGGGTGTTAAGCATGTCCCAGTTTCGATCACCTAGTAACACGAGCTCTGAAGATAGATGGGGGGGCAATCAATTCACATATGGTATCGAGGGCACAGCTGGGGGCAGAGGGAGGTCTATAGCAAGTGGCAACAGTGAGAGACTTGTTTCTGGAAAGGTGAATTGTTAGAAGTAGAAGCTTGAATTGTTTGTACAGACTTGGATAGTAATACAGAACTCTGCAGGCTATCTTTGCAGTAGATTGCAACACCGCCCCCTTTGGCAGTTCTATCTTGGTGGAAAATGTTATAGTTAGCCATGGATATTTCAGGGTTTTTGGTGGTTTTCCTAAACCAGGATTCAGACACCGCTAAGACATCCGGGTTGGCAGAGTGTGCTAAAGCAGTGAGTAAAACAAATTTAGCTGATTCTATACCAATTTACAGAGGCCAGTTCATGAAGGAAGGCTTGCTCATTAAAGTTTATTAAGCGTCTATGACAAATCAGGACAGGTCGTTTCACTGAACAGCCATTACGAACACAGGCTGTAAAATAGTGATCACTAAGGTTATTACAGAAAATACCAGATTGATACCTATCCGGATTATTTGTGAGGATAACATCGAGGAGAGTAGCCTTTTCTGGTTGTTGGGAGTCATACCTTGTGGGATTGGTGATAATCTGAGAAAGATTTAGGGAGTCCCATTGCTTTAGGACTTGGTCAGGAGGTTTAAGCATATCCCAGTTTAGGTCACCTAGCAGGACAAATTCAGACTTAGTGTAAGGCCAAGAGAGAGCTTAGGGTACAGGCCGATGCTGATGGAGAACGATAGCACCTAGCAACAGTCAACAAAGAGCTACTTTTTAAGTTTAATGCTTGAAACCAGCAAATCAAATTGTTTGGGGACAGACTTGGTGGAGACAACCGAGCACTAAAGATTGCCACTCCCCCACCTTTGGAAGAGCTGTCTTGCCGAATAAAGGTTATAACCAGAAAGGTTAACATCAGTATTCAAAACACGCTTCCTTAACCACATCTCAGTAATGACCAACACATCTGGATTGGAGCTGTGAACCCAGACTTTCAATTGATCCATTTTAGGTAATAAGCTTCTAGTGTTAATGTGCAAAAAAAACAAGTCTTTTTCGAGAGCAGAACTTAGTGGAGCAGATATCAGAGCACAAGTCAGAATTGGGGCTAGCAACAGTAGATGGGCCAGAGTGTATATGCACATTTCCAGATATCATCAACAGTAATACAATCAAGGCATGGCATAGTATAGGTATAGCTCTGCAGTGTTGATTTATGACATCTGAATGTGCATCAGATGGCAACAAGATCATATAGTACAGCAATTTCATCAGGTAACATGAATACAAAGCTGGCGAGAGGTGGTTAGAATAGGATGGGAGGCCAACAGTCTTTGTAACCAATAGAGAGTCAGAATCCCGAGTGTGGGAACAAACAGACTGTGAAGTAAAAGTTTCCAGAAATAGTAAAGTAATGTACAGATACCCCCCCCAAAAATCCTGAAGTAAAAATACTGTAAAGTACTATTTAAGTACTTTTGACCACTGCCCAAATGCCTTCACACCAGTACATTAGCATACTTTAAATACTGATACACACACACACTTAGTATTTCATACATGCTGAAAGTTAAGGCCATGCTACCTGAATTTAAAACTGAGCGAGGTGAACATGTACAGTACATAAACAGATGGATGCGCCATATATTTATGTGGTGAATACTTGATACAGTCACATATTGTTGTGGTATGTCACAAAATCATGTTACGACCACACATCAATTATATTGCTAAGTGGATGGGTCTCTACAGAAGGTGTAAACGGTACAGCCAAATGTTTACTTGCATAGTAGCAAAATCAGAAATAGATACTGTATATTATTTTAACACTATGTACAAGAACAATATCAATAAAGATATCAGTGATAGACAATGTAAACTGCGTTTATTTTCAGCAAACTTAACGTAAATATTTGAATGAACATAAGATTCAATAACTGAGACATAAACTGAACAAGTTCAACAGATGGTGACTAACAGAAATTGAATATTGTGTCCATGAACAAAGGGGGAGTCAAAATCAAAACTAACAGTCAGTATCCGGTGTGGCCACCAGCTGCATTGAGTACTGCAGTGCATCTACTCCTCGTGGGCTGCACCAGATTTGCCAGTTCCTGCTGTGAGATGTTACCACACTCTTCCACCAAGGCACCTGCAAGTTCCCGGACATTTCTGGGGGGAATGGCCCTAGCCCTCACTCTCCGATCCAACAGGTCCTAGACGTGCTCAATGGGATTGAGATCCGGGCTGTTCGCTGGCCATGGAAGAACACTAACATTCCGGTCTTGCAGGAAATCATGCACAGAACGAGCAGTATGGCTGGTGGCAATTGTCATGCTGGAGGGTCATGTCAGGATGAGCCTGCAGGAAGGGTACCACATGCGGGAGAAGGATGTTTTCCCTGTATCGCACAGCGTTGAGATTGCCTACAATAACAACAAGCTCAGTCCGATGATGCTGTGACACACCGCCCCAGACCATGAAGGATCCTCCACCTCCAAATCGATCCAGCTCTAGAGTACAGGCCTCGGTGTAATGCTCATTCCTTCGACGATAAACGCAAATCCGACCATCACCCCTGGTGAGACAAAACCGCGAGTCATCAGTGAAGAGCACTTTTTGCCAGTCCTGTCTGGTCCAGCGACAGTGGGTTTGTGCCCATAGGTGGCATTGTTGCCGGTGATGTCTGGTGAGGACATGCCTTACAACAGGCCTACAAGCCCCCAGTCCAGCCCCTCCTCAGCCTATTGCGGACAGTCTGAGCACTGATGGAGGGATAATGCATTCCTGGTGTAACTCAGGCAGTTGTTGTTGCCATCCTGTACTTGTCCCGCATGCGTGATGTTTGGATGTACCGATCCTGTGCAGATGTTGTTACACGTGGTCTGCCACTGCGAGGATGATCAGCTGTCTATCCTGTCTCCCTGTAGTGCTGTCTTCGGCATCTCACAGTATGAACATTGCAATTTATTGCCCTGGCCACATCTGCAGTACTCATGCCTCCTTGTAGCATCACTAAGGCACGTTCACTCAGATGAGCAGGGACCCTGGGCATCTTTCTTTTGGTGTTTTTCAGAGTCAGTAGAAAGGCTTCTTTAGTGTCCTAAGTTTTCATAACTGTGACACGAATTGCCTACCGTCTGTAAGTTGTTAGTGTCTTAATAACTGTTCCACAGGTGCATGTTCATTAATTGTTTATGGTTCATTGAACAAGCATGGGAAACAGTGTTTTAAACAGTTTACAATGAAGATCTGTGAAGTTATTTGGATTTTTACAAATTATCTTTGAAAGACAGGGTCCTGAAAAAGGGGCGTAATTTTTTTTGTGCTGAGTTTAGTTATATGCATGCAATCAGGGGTAAAATTAGCAGCAGGATAATAAATAAATATAAATGGTAGCAGCAACGCATGTCGTGTGTGTGTTAGGAGAGAAATAGATTCACTGCAGATAGTGCAGATGGTTGATCCGTCTGAACCACGCATGAACAAGGGAATCTATATTCGGAGAGCCTGTTTCTGTCCTGCCCTTGACTTTGGTGCAGGGTATTGTGATGTCCATAGCCTCTTCGTCGCAAAACTCCCTCATCTTCTCATAAAGATAAGTTTGTCTAGCTGTGTCCAGTCCAGTCCAGGTGGTGCTTGTACAGGTATACCATCTATGTGAGGAAGGATACCAGCATTGTGCAGCAGCTGAAACCTGGTCCTGACAGTTCCGAACGCTTCTTGGCGACAACACCAGACTCCAGAGCATCGAAGCTGTAAAACGGAATAATAACAAACAAAAAAATCAGAAAACATTACAACCCTGCACAACATCAATTCACCTTCCATGTTTAAATAAGAAGAATAACCTCATACGATGCTATGAAAATTATTTTGACCTGAATTGCTGGTACAGCTTGATCTGTGGCAGCGGCCTGATGTACGGAGTCAGATGTTATACCGTCTGTAAGACCACGTGTAACAAATCATAGCTTTCCACCAGCACCGTAGCATCCTCCAGTCCAGCCAGCTGTGGGATGTTGACCCCTGTCACAGTGCTGTTCTTCACAACACCAGCAATCTCAGACAAAGTGTTCACTTTTGTCTTTCAGAAGCGCTGCTTGATGAGGCCGAAGCACCAACCGGGGGCAAACTTGGTATGGCCTGTGATCTAGAAGTCAAGGTCCAGACTGGTGGAGTTTGTGCATGGTCCGCCAGGCTCAATATCCGAGCACAAACCTGTTCTTGTTTTGGCCACTGCAGTTATCACATTTCAGGACCAGACTTGTTTCCCCAACTCAATAGTTGGTGAAGAAATGGTGCATGTAGTTGATGACTACGCTGCTGCCTTTGCTTGCATGGGCCAGCTCTCTTTATGATGGGAGGCATTAGACCATTCTCCTTGTATGACTGGTGGAGGAGAGTCTGGTGTGTTCTACTGATGTTGAAAGACAAATTCCAGATACAAATATTTTTGCATTATTATACAATAGATGCGAAATGGCATTCTGAGATAACCTCACTAATGTTACACACACTTCATACACGTAAATGAATGTTAGCTAGCAAGCCAGCCATCTAACGTTAGCTAGCTCATAGTAAGCTTTAACTTGGGATCTTTTGTTTAGACATGTAACATTAGCTAGCTAAAAAATAATAATCCCAACCCATAAAGTAACGTTACTAGCAATACAAACCGATTGTCATAGCTAGAGTTACCCAAATAAATTAGGTTCAATGTTAACGTTAGCTAGCTGACATTAGGCTATAACTAGTAATGTGAAATGACATCACTAACAGCAAGCTTTAACTTGATCTTTTGTTTCGACATGTCATGTCAGCAAGCTAAAAAATGTACTATAATCCCAATCCATAGAGTAACATTACTAGCAATACAAACCGATTGTCATAGCTAAAGTTAACCAAATAAATTAGGTTCAATGTTAACATTAGCTAGCAAGCCAGCTATCGAACTCCAGCTGGCGAGCTAACAGCAACTTTCTGACAAAATTAGAAACGTATACTATCTGAAACTGTAGCTAGATTCTTACCTGTATACATGGATGAAAGCTTCACAGCACACTGCAACCACTTTCATTAAATAAGACGTCATTTTCATTTAGTTTGCACTGCTTGTTTGGCCCGTTGTGTTCCACTGATTTCAAAACTCGGTCAACTTCTCGGTCAACACTGTTGATCGCCGTTTCTTCCCCATCACCATCATCAGAAGACTCTACAATGTCTTCTTCAATGAAAATGTTTTGACCGAAATCAGGGATTTCCTCATCGTCTGATTCAGAGAGGCACGATCGTCCTCCAGAAAGTAGTCCATCACAACTTTATCCAACTGACCTTTGTCGTTAGCGCCTGAAATTCAGGGCCTCAATGTAAATTGAGAGCAGTAGCAATATATTTGCAGTTCTCCATGGCTAACATTATATCTTTAGAAAAAAATGGAGTAGAAAATATTATCTACACTGAACGAGCAGCTCCTTTTATAGACACAAGTTGCTACATCGCAGAACAATCTGAAACTCATCTCTCGGCATGTCCAGCCCGCTCATTATCTCAGCCAATCATGGCTAACAGGAAGGTTCCTGGCTTTTTCTTTGGCTAAACCAACAAGGCTCGTAATTTTAAACAACTTTATTCGTATTTACAGATGGCATAAATGTTTGTTATTAAGGAACATGAAAGTTCACATGTTCAAGAAGGCATTTCTGCCAAAAAAACATTTTGATAAAACAATATTTTTTACTTCCAAATGGCTCTCCTGTGAAGTCGTGACTTGTGACATAGGCCTAGTTTCCTAAATCGGGTCACATTTGTTTATGACTGGGATGGGCAACTGATTAATCAAGAGTTAAAGGAAAACTCCACCCAAAAAACTATTTTGCATCATATGATGTTGCATTTTGCAAAATACATAAGGGGATGATTTCTGTATTTTGAAACTTAAATATCTTGAAAACTTTATTGCTGAGAAGCTAAACATTTCGGGGACTATGTCAATAATGGACTAATGAAACAAATGCCAAAATATCATTTTTGGGTAGAATTTTCCTTTGAAATAGTAGAATACACAAGGTGCAATTTTAAAAAATGTGGTTGTGCATCAGCAGTTTTTCCTCTTGTTAGGTCAGTCACTGGCAGTCAGGCAAAATGTTTTTAGATTGGTCTAGCCAGCTATCTAAACTTGTAGTAATCATGATCGAATTACTGACTAGGAGGGCCACCATTGCTTTTGTTAGTCACTCTCGATCAGATACATAAAAATGCAAACATTTCTCTCCACCCTATGGCAAACTGTTTTCAGATCAAAGTTTGAATTATAGGCCCTACAGTTGAAGTAGGCTTACAGTTCATGAAGTACACTTTCTTTTGTTATCACAGGTGACCGGTAGCTTGGATGACTGCGCTTGTGATGTGGAGACAATTGATGCCTTCAACAATGAGCGACTCTTCCCCAAACTTCAGAAGCTGCTTGAGTCCGACTATTTCAGGTTTTATAAGGCAAGTCAGACTTCTCACACCTGTCACTTCATGTGTCCCAAATACAGTATATCATGATAAAATGTATATCTCTAAATCTCTACGCCGTTCTTTAGGTGAACCTGAATAAGCCATGTCCATTCTGGACAGACGATGGCCTCTGTGGGCAAAAGAACTGTGCCGTGATCCCATGTCCACCAGTGAGTATCTTTCTAACGTTGGCCTACCTCTGCCACTGATCAAATAAGGATTCATATAAGTTGAGTTCATAGCAATAGAACGGATCTACTGGTTATTAGACGACAGTGACGGCTCTATAACACACACACACACATACATATATATATATATATATATATGGTCGGGTCGCCCATAAAGCTACATAGGTGACCTTTTAAGATTGTACTCATGTTCCACAGAATGAGGTTCCAGAGGGAATCAAAACAAATGGCCATCACAATAAGGTAATATGATTAAGAACTTTATGAAGGGGAATTATTTGAAATGAGGGTCATATCACATAGCTACTGTAGTGCACTTAGGCCATTTACAGTTGAAGTCGGAATACACTTAGGTTAGAGTCATTAAAACTCATTTTTCAAACACTCCACAAATGTCTTGTTAACAAACTATAGTTTTGGCAAGTCGGTCAGGACATCTACTTTGTGCATGACACAAGTGATTTTTCCATCAATTGTTTACAAACAAATTATTTCACTGTATCACAATTCCTGTGGGTCAGAAGTTTACATACACTAAGTTGACTGTGCCTTTAAACAGCTTGGAAAATTCCAGAAAATTATGTCATGGCTTTAGAAGCTTTTGATAGGCTAATTGACATCATTTGAGTCAATTGGAGGTGTACCTGTGGATGTATTTCAATACCAACATTCAAACTCAGTGCCTCTTTGCCTGACATCATAGGTAAATCAAAAGAAATCAGCCAAGACCTCAGAAAATAAAATTGTAGACCTCCACAAGTCTGGTTCATCCTTGAGAGCAATTTCCAAACGCCTGAAGGTACCATGTTCATCTGTACATACAATAGTACACAAGTATAAACACCATGGGACCACGCAGCCGTCACTCTGCTCAGGAAGGAGACGCGTTCTGTCTTTCTAGAGATGAACGTACTTTGGTGCGAAAAGTGCAAATCAATCCCAGAACAACAGCAAAGGACCTTGTGAAGATGCTGGAGGAAACCGGTACAAAGTATCTACAGTATATCCACAGTAAAACAAGTCCTATATCGACATAACCTGAAAGGTCGCTCAGCAAGGAAGAGGCCACTGCTCCAAAACCACCATAAAAAAGCCAGACTACGGTTTTCAACTGCACATGGGGACAAAGATCATACTTTTTGGAGAAATGTCATCTGGTCTGATGAAACAAAAATATAACTGTTTAGAGGAAAAAGGGGGAGGCTTGCAAACTGAAGAACACAATCCCAACCGTAAAGAATAGGGGTGGCAGCATCATGTTGTGGGGGTGATTTGCTGCAGGAGGGACTGATGCACTTCACAAAATAGATGGCATCATGAGGAACGAAAATTATGTGGATATATTGAAGCATTATCACAAGACATCAGTTAAAGTTAAAGCTTGGTTGCAAATGGGTCTTCCAAATGGACAATGACCCCAAGCATACTACCAAAGTTGTGGCAAAATGGCTTAAGGACAACAAAGTCAAGGTATTGGAGTGGCCATCACAAAGCCCTGACCTCAATCCTATAGAAGATTTGTGGGCAGAACTGAAAAAGTGTGTGCGAGCAAGGAGTCCTACAAAGCGGACTCAGTTACACCAGCTCTAATATAAATAAATAATATATGCCATTTAGCAGACGCTTTTATCCAAAGCGACTTACAGTCATGTGTGCATACATTCTACGTATGGGTGGTCCCGGGAATCAAACCCACTACCCTGGCGTTACAAGCGCCATGCTCTACCAACTGAGCTACAGAAGGACCACTGTCAGGTGGAATGGGCCAAAATTCACCCAACTTATTGTGGGAAGCTTGCGGAAGACTACCCAAAACATTTGACCCAAGTTAAACAATTTGAAGGCAATGCTACCAAATACTAATTGAGTGTATGTAAACTTTTGACCCACTGGGAATATGATGAAATAAATAAATGCTGAAATAAGTAATTCTCTCTACTATTATTCTGACATTTCACTTTCTTAAAATAAAGTGGTGATCCTAACTGATCTAAGACAGGGATTTTTTACTAGGATTAAATGTCAGGAATTGTGAAAAACTGAGTTTAAATGTATGTTAACTTCGGACTTCAACTGTAAATGTGCTAAAACAGTTGAACTATGTTTGTGTGTGTATGCGTGTAGTACTCGGCTGAAGCAAACAACCAGGAGTGTGAGAAGGCTGAGACGCTTGGAGCAGTGGACAGCTCCCTCAGGTAAGGTACGAGTTCTATGCCAAGTCTGATGTAGCATTAGGCAGGAATAGGCGGCCGCCCATGGCGGCAGATTGACGATGGTGGCATTTTCTGAGCACAACTGACCAAGACGCACCTCCAACAACAAATAAAACCTCACATAATTCTTCCCAAAAACAATGACAATTTCTCTCAAAAAGCATATGGGCTTTCAAGGTGAGCACTGATGACGCTCTGTGATAAACAGTGCCAACTTTGTCAAAGGCAGGGGCGCAAATTATCTTGCTTGTCCATTCCCAGCGTGCCACTTCAGGGTGCTGTTGGACAGACTAATCGCTGCGGCACTCTACCAACGTTTCATCAAAAACATAATCGAACATAAAACACGTAGCAGATATAATCTGTCCTATGTGGTCTTTTCTGTAGCCTACAGACTGGAGATAAAATGTATGATAATGTGAATAAACGGACACTTTTTACATCATGCATCAGGTTTCTCGTTCAAATAGCCTAACCTAAATGGCGCTCATCAAATAAAAAATGCGCTGGGCCTTACGAGTGGTGCAGCGGTCTAAGGCACTGCATTGCAGTGCTTGAGACATCAATACAGACCTGGGTTCGATCCCAGGATGTGTCACAACCGGCCGTGACCGGAAGTCCCTTAGGGCAGCACACAATTGGCCCAGAGTTGTCTGGGTTGGGGGAGGATTTGGCCAGGGGGTTTTACTTGCCTTATCGCGCTCTAGCAGCTCCTTGTGGTGGGCCGGGAGCCTGCAGGCTGACCTCCGGTCATCAGTTGAACAGTGTTTCCACCGGCACATTCGTGCAGCTGGCTTCCTGGTTAAGCCGGCGGGTGTTAAGAAGCGCTGTTTGGCGGTCATGTTTCGGAGGACGCATGACTCGAACTTCGTCTCTCCCGAGACCATTAGGGAGTTGCAGCTATGAGACAAAATCGTAATTGGATTGCAATTGGATATTACAAAATTGGGGTGAAAAGTGGGTCAAATACAACCAAAAAATAATAATAATGCACTGACATGTTAACAATCAACATATTTTAAAACCAGGTCAAAGTAAAATTGACAATATGGAATGGACAATCAGGCTACTTACTACAACTGCTGTCCAGG
This sequence comes from Oncorhynchus keta, assembly GCF_023373465.1. Classification (NCBI taxonomy): domain Eukaryota; kingdom Metazoa; phylum Chordata; class Actinopteri; order Salmoniformes; family Salmonidae; genus Oncorhynchus; species Oncorhynchus keta. Next base: position 48,142,392 of record NC_068455.1, read on the forward strand.
AGTTTCATCCTGTGGGCAAATTGTCATGACCAGTGGGTTTCAAGTTTGTATCTGCACATTTTTGATGAGCGAAAAATAATCAACTTCTGCATTTCCCGCTGTGTAAACACATTGATTCTCAATGCAAATACGCTCAGGATAACTCCTGATAAAGTTGGGTAGCTGATATTCAGAGCTTAAATAGTTATTGTGATTAGTCACAGTAATCAGGACTAATTAAGTCAATGCAACTGCCTGTTACAAATGGTAGTCCTACCACATGGATGGGCATTCATACAATTATATTGCGGGCCAACGCTGTAGGCTACACCCCAGTAAGCACAGACCGACATCGTTTTAACATAGATTCTGGACCAAATCTGACCCAATCATCTTTTCAACTTTCATTCAGAACCAAAACGGAACCTGATTTCAACATCTGGAAAATACGTATTTTGCTTGTTGGGACTATTGTAGTTTTGCGGAAAGCAGCTATTTGTTTTGTCTCTTCTAGGGCGGCAGAACGGCCAGGACCGGGCCTGATACTACTTCATCTCTTGTGTTGGATCAATAACTTGACATCCCTGTGGTTGTTTCTCTGTGCAGTAAGGAGACCAGACAAGCCCTTCTGGAATGGAACAAGCATGATGACGAGGCAGAGCGATTCTGTGTGATTGATGGTAAGTAAGCCAACCATGTTCTCTTCTCAGTGAAGGATTTTGTCGAATTTAAATATTTTGAATGTTAAACTCGTCCAAATATCTGTGAAGGACAGCTAGACTTAACATTATTTGTGCCTGAGGCAACAGCCTTTCATTCAAGAGGGATGTTAAATCTTCCATCCTCTTAGCATCCTCTTGTGCTGTAGGCTACAGTATCCTGTAGTAGGCTGCAGTATGGTAGAATAGATGCAACAGACTCATCCTCTTTATGAAGGTTCATTAATACGCTGTTTATTCTAAGATGAGGAGTCTCCTGATTCCCAGTATGTGGATCTACTGCTAAATCCAGAGCGCTTCACTGGATACAAGGGGCCCGAGGCCTGGCAAATCTGGAACAGCATCTATGAGGAGAACTGCTTCAAGTAAGACTTGGTTACACTTTATAATAACTTTCATGAATAAGTCATTATAAATGCTTTATGCATGTCATACATGCTTATGAGTTGTAATGCTTATAAATGTTCATAAATGCTTCCCTTGGATGTGAATCAGTTGCCACTTAAACAATGAAATGGCATTGCAATTTAGATTTTGGATGTTAACAGTAGGCTACAATATAATTTTCCTCAGACCATACACTGTGAAGCGACCACTAAATCCTATGGCATCTTACAGTGGTAAGTCCACCTGATTTACCCACTGTAGTAATTCCATAATCTTCAAATGCAATAATTTGCTTTAAATAATAAATTCAAATTGATCTAAGTGTCAAGAATATACAGTATATACAGTGCCTTGCGAAAGTATTCGGCCCCCTTGAACTTTGCGACCTTTTGCCACATTTCAGGCTTCAAACAAAGATATAAAACTGTATTTTTTTTGTGAAGAATCAACAACAAGTGGGACACAATCATGAAGTGGAACGACATTTATTGGATATTTCAAACTTTTTTAACAAATCAAAAACTGAAAAATTGGGCGTGCAAAATTATTCAGCCCCCTTAAGTTAATGCTTTGTAGCGCCACCTTTTGCTGCAATTACAGCTGTAAGTCGCTTGGGGTATGTCTCTATCAGTTTTTCACATCGAGAGACTGAAATCTTTTCCCATTCCTCCTTGCAAAACAGCTCGAGCTCAGTGAGGTTGGATGAAGAGGATTTGTGAACAGCAGTTTTCAGTTCTTTCCACAGATTCTCGATTGGATTCAGGTCTGGACTTTGACTTGGCCATTCTAACACCTGGATATGTTTATTCTTGAACCATTCCATTGTAGATTTTGCTTTATGTTTTGGATCATTGTCTTGTTGGAAGACAAATCTCCGTCCCAGTCTCAGGTCTTTTGCAGACTCCATCAGGTTTTCTTCCAGAATGGTCCTGTATTTGGCTCCATCCATCTTCCCATCAATTTTAACCATCTTCCCTGTCCCTGCTGAAGAAAAGCAGGCCCAAACCATGATGCTGCCACCACCATGTTTGACAGTGGGGATGTTGTGTTCAGGGTGATGAGCTGTGTTGCTTTTACGCCAAACATAACGTTTTGCATTGTTGCCAAAAAGTTCAATTTTGGTTTCATCTGACCAGAGCACCTTCTTCCACATGTTTGGTGTGTCTCCCAGGTGGCTTGTGGCAAACTTTAAACAACACTTTTTATGGATATCTTTAAGAAATAGCTTTCTTCTTGCCACTCTTCCATAAAGGCCAGATTTGTGCAATATACGACTGATTGTTGTCCTATGGACAGAGTCTCCCACCTCAGCTGTAGATCTCTGCAGTTCATCCAGAGTGATCATGGGCCTCTTGGCTGCATCTCTGATCAGTCTTCTCCTTGTATGAGCTGAAAGTTTAGAGGGACGGCCAGGTCTTGGTAGATTTGCAGTGGTCTGATACTCCTTCCATTTCAATATTATCGCTTGCACAGTGCTCCTTGTTTAAAGCTTGGGGAATCTTTTTGTATCCAAATCCGGCTTTAAACTTCTTCACAACAGTATCTCGGACCTGCCTGGTGTGTTCCTTGTTCTTCATGATGCTCTCTGCGCTTTTAACGGACCTCTGAGATTATCACAGAGCAGGTGCATTTATACGGAGACTTGATTACACACAGGTGGATTGTATATTTATCATCATTAGTCATTTAGGTCAACATTGGATCATTCAGAGATCCTCACTGAACTTCTGGAGAGAGTTTGCTGCACTGAAAGTAAAGGGGCTGAATAATTTTGCACGCCCAATTTTTCAGTGTTTGATTTGTTAAAAAAGTTTGAAATATCCAATAAATGTCGTTCCACTTCATGATTGTGTCCCACTTGTTGTTGATTCTTCACAAAACATTTTTTATGTTTGAAGCCTGAAATGTGGCAAAAGGTCGCAAAGTTCAAGGGGGCCGAATACTTTCGCAAGGCACTGTATTTTGTATTGCAAGTTGCAACCAAAGATTTTCATTGATCTTTTATTGTTTCTTTCCACCCACAGGAACTGATGGTAAGGATCATGTTTACAATTATAGTTATTTTGGACCATGGAATGTTTGTTCGTTGAGCTCAATGAGTATCCCATAAAATTAATAATCTCATGTCTTTGCAGGGAAGACATTTTACAGTTGGCTGGATGGTAAGCAGTAAAACACTTGTAAGATTGACCAGGTAGCCTAGCAGTTAGAGAGGTTCAAATCCCAGAGCTGACAAGGTAAAAAATCTGCCAATGTGCTCCTGATCAAGGCACTTAACGCTAATTACTCTGGATAAGAGTGTCTGCTAAATTACTAAAATGTAAATCAATGACATCCACTCATTGTCCTATGAATATCTTGAAGCACAATTTCTGATACATATTTACCCCTTTCACAATATTGTTCTGTGCCGAGCTGTCTTGGTTACCGTGCTAGAAAAGGACAATGAGAAAATAAAATATTGGAGCCAGCACAGGTTGCTAGGTTGACTGACCAATGAGCCTCAGTTGTCTATCATCCCCGATATCCTCCCAGGCCAGTGTGTGGAAAAGAGGGCTTTCTTTAGGCTCGTCTCTGGGCTCCATTCTAGCATCAACATACACCTGAGTGCCCGGTACCTCCTAGATGGTGAGTCTGTCTCTCTCTCACTCACTCACTCACTCACTCACTCACTCACTCACTCACTCACTCACTCACTCACTCACTCACTCACTCACTCACTCACTCACTCACTCACTCACTCTCTCACACACACAGAGGAAGCTGGTTGGTACACTACATGACCAAAGGTATGTGGACACCTGCTTGTTGAGAATGTCATTACAAAATCATGGGCATTAATATGGAGTTGCCCCCCCCCCATTTGCTGCTATAACAGCCTCTACTCTTCTTGGAAGACTTTCCACTAGATGTTGGAACATTGCTGCTGGGACTTGCTTCCACAGCCACAAGAGCATTAGTGAGGTTGGGCGATTAAGCCTGGCTCGCAGTCGGTGTTCCAATTTATCCCAAAGATGTTCGATGGAGTTGAATGTTGCCCAGATTAACTGTTATGCCATATTTACATTTCACCTCTTTATATCTGCAATGGGAATATGTATTACAATATGTCCATTGATGAGGGGTGTATCAAAGAATCTGCACAGAAACATCTGCTAGCCCCAACCCCCTCCCCCTAGACAGATAGATCTGAGAGGATTGGACAAGATGTAAGCAAGCCTATCAGAGGGCAAGGTGGCAATATACTCATTAAATCAAATCCTCTCAGATCTCTACAAGTGTCCAGGGGGTATGGGCCAGTGGTTGTTTCTGGACAGGGCCAAAGTCTCACCTCCTTCCTCCTCCCTCTCAGACAACTGGTTCCAGAAGAAGTGGGGTCACAATGTCTCTGAGTTCCAACAACGTTTCGATGCCCAGCTGACCAACGGCGAGGGCCCAAAGAGGCTGCGCAACCTCTACTTCCTCTACCTGATCGAGCTGCGTGCCCTGGCTAAAGTCCTGCCTCTTCTCCAGCGCCCCTCCTTCCAGCTGTACACTGGCCAACCCACCCAGGACCGACAACACAAACGCGTGCTCCTAGAGCTCCTCCAGGTGGCCAAGTGAGTGTACTGCAGGCAAAGAATTACTGGGTCAATCCAATTATGTTAAACACTAAGCAGAATGTATAAATATGTATTTGGTCACGGTCCAGATGAATTAACATTATATTGATACACCATGTTAAACAAACAAAGTCATACTATAGCAGGGTTCACCATCTGGTGGACCGAATTTTGCCTACGGGTGGTTTTATTTGGCCCCCCAAGATTTCTGAGGAAAAATTTAAATTTTTGTAACATTTTTGTTGGACATAAGACTGTAAAAACAACAGGAAATCAGTTTCAAGTGATTATCATTCAAGAAATCTGTTCCCAAGTGTTCTCACGCATAATCGAGACACATGATCATATACAAATGTAAGCAAGGTTTGAAATGAAACGCAGCTGAATCTAGTTGATGATAAATGTACTATATTCATGCAGTCTTCATAAGCACTCCATATATGCTTCATAAATAATGTATATGCATATTACATCAAATCAAACATATTTATATAGCCCTTGTTACATCAGCTGATATTTCAAAGTGCTGCATAAAAGCTGATGTACTCTAAAAGGTACCTGCTTGTGTTGTATCATCGCAGTGAAAAACTCTTTAACAACCCTCAGGTCTTTCCCTTTGCACTTTGACGAGACGTCTCTGTTTGCTGGGAATAAGGAGGAAGCTGCCAATCTCAAGGTAAGTATGCTATAGGCCTACAGTATAGTACTCTTAGAACACATTGAACTCTATGGACGTTATGTAGTCATGTGTTGAACTACTAAACCACTATCTGTGCTTCTCTTTCTGTTGTAATTTCTCTTTCTTTTCATTGACATCAGGAGGATTTCAGGCTGACCTTCCGCAACATCTCCAGGATCATGGACTGTGTGGGCTGCTTTAAGTGCAGGCTCTGGGGCAAACTACAGGCGAGTGAACAGGAGAGTCCTCTTAACTCTTTGTGTGTGTGATATTTGACTGCTCAGACATTTTATTTTGGTGATACAAAGATCTACTTTAGTTAGTGAGGTAATATTGTATTGTAGACACCTTGACCAATGTAGAGGGATTGAGGTAACTTAGGTTGTTATGAATGCTATAAGTATACACTCTCACTCCATGCAGACTCAGGGGTTAGGCACAGCCCTGAAGATCTTGTTTTCCGAGCGACAGATCGAGGCTCTGCCCAAATCCAGCAGCGCCCGGCTCACTTTCCAGCTCAGTCGCCAAGAGATAGTGTCTCTCCTCAATGCCTTTGGAAGGTACACTAGTTCCTGGCATAGAATTAGATATACTAGAAAATACATGCCAGTTCAAATCAACATGAAATCTATATGACCCCCACTTCTTTTAACTTTCAACCACTCTTAACTCTACTCAAACCCATTTCACACAGGAACTTCATTGTGTAAATAAAAGGTTTACATTTTGTTTTTCAGGATTTCAACCAGCATCAGAGAGTTGGAGAATTTCCGATCACTGCTGTCTAAGGTCCGGTAGCCTGAACCCACACGTCCCTACAGAGAGCCACATACCCACAAAAGAATAACCAGGCTGATTAGAAATGATTCAAAATACAACAGCATGTAGCTGGGGTATTTGGGGCTGCTGAAAGACACAAGTGAAAGTCCTGACAAGTGACTTACAAGGGATCTAACTAAACAAACAAAGGAACATGGGCCGTAGCCAATCCCCTTTGAGCTACTTGCCAATAAGGGTGTTTTCACACAGTTTTGATCTACAGTTCGAATCAGAGTTTGAGTATTTGTTACATCAAATAACACAGTTTAATTGCAGAATGTTCTGTTGGACCGCAACTTCTGGTATTCTTCAGTTCACGAAAAGAAATGGCTAGCCAGCTACTAAACCCTGTTGCCCAAAGCTAACGCTATAAGCAGCCAGCTAGCTTCATGATGCTTGACCAGACCGGGTTGTGTTGTGAAGCTAGCCACAATAACGATTAGGCACACTAGTGGAATTTGCGGTTTGCCTTTTTGAAAGTGATACAGAAAGTTACAATTGGTGGAATCCTGCCTTATTTAGACTAGATAATGTCAAACAAGGTTGGAATGTGAAGCAATGAAATGGGATACCAGTCTACTTGGTGACACCCACAGAACACAACTGTGAAGAGTTTACACAAATATTAGCGTTGTAGCTCTTATCGCGGGACTGTGACTGAAATCACCTCCCCAGTCAGCCTATTGTGTGTATTGACATTCATATTGCACTGTACAGCTTTGCCCAAGGAGTGGGGATCAATGAAATGGGGTATCAGTCTACTCAATACCCAAAATATTTTTTCCCAATGTCCTCCTCAAGAGTTATCAGACTTGTTTTTCCTCTGGAATAGTGTTCAATACACACAGGTTGACAATAAATGTGGCTCAATTCACAGTTCTTTCAGAGTCCCACAATAAGAGCAACGACAGTAATGTTCTCTGGGTGTCACTGAGTAGACTGATACTCCATGTCATTGATCCACAGTCCATAGGTAAGCCTAGTGGTTACAGTGTTGGGCCAGTAACCGATTCCCTAAGCTACAAAGGTAAAAAAAATATGTCGTTCTGCCCCTGAACAAGGCAGTTAACCCACTGTTCCTAGGCCATCCTCACTTGCCTAATTAAATAATGGTTATATATATATTATTTTTATTTTTATGCTGTACAGTGAAATAAGTATGCCCCTAATGCAATTCTAAATTGCAATTCTATTCTAAATCCAGTGTGAATTAAACATATAAAATCAACAAAAGACAATCTAACATTTCAACCTCGTTAAACATGATCTATTAAATGATGTCATAATTCTACTATTTGTATTAATTTGCATCACTGTCAATTACACTTATTTTGAAGGCTAACCGCAAAGTCCACTATTGTGGCTAGCTTCACATAGATGGGTCTGACCACCGTTAATCAAATAAGAACAGTCTTATAAATTAGGGTTATTTTAGATGACCCCAAGCTAGCTAGCTAACTCTAGCTACTGAAACATATTGTCGTTTTGCTATGTTTTTGGGGAAGAACATTGTTTGCATCCATGAGCTAGCTAGCTTTTTTATGACCAGCACTGTAGGTGCGCGAGACAACTTTACCAGCATCATAGCATACGTATCGATGAATCATTGTGACATATGAGTGATAGTGTAATAACTACGTACACAAATTATGAACGCGTTAAATGTATGTGACTTGAAGTCATATTCAGGTCCTGATTGGTCAAACAAGCTTATTTGACACGTCAAATAGTATTATTTGACGTGTATCTTTTTTTGACACGCAAAGACCCAAACGGTGTTCCATAGTAATAGCCCTCTCCACTAATCTGCATCGGATGCGCTCATAAATGCGCTGCTACTCAGAGAATGTTTCAGAAATACAAAGTTATGATGCTGCGTGGATTTCATCAAATGGTCGCAGTCAAACAACCATTAATACTGCGCGACTCTGGTTATTTTCCTGTGTTTGGTCTGGACTGCGTTCTCGCCTGCAGCGAACCGCACCACGGTACAAATTGAATCGGGAAAAACCGCTCCAAAACTATTGGGTGTGAAAGCCCCCTTAGATACTGCACCGTTTTGCTTCCAGTACTTTTTCACAAAGTCCTGTACGCTGTTGGGTTTATTGGCGAGTGGTTGACTACGATATCCTCAAACATTTTTGCACACTACATATGTAAAACGCGTTGACAATTGATATGTGTACACTCCTCAGGGCTTTTCTATGTAAGGCAACTGAATGTAATGGGATATTTTCTATGAGGGAAAAGGTAAACATTGGCATGTCCTACATCATCTACATAAAGAGTGCCCACCCTTTGTGAGGGAAAATATAATACACACATGAAAGTGGCACACATCTCTTATTGCTGTAAGAGTAAGTAGCTTTGTCTGAGTCAGAAAGGCCCCTATCTCCTATAGCAGCTTGATGAACAAGTACACCCACTGGTCCAGACACTAGTCTATTACGGGCCTTATGCTGAGTACCAAGTAGAGAGCCATCAGGTCCTATTTCTTGAGACTGGGATGCTGGCCTTCTTGAGTTGCAAGGAAAAAGCCATATCTCAGACTGGCCAATAAAAAGAAAAGATTAAGATGGGCAAAAGAACACAGACACTGGACAGGGGAACTCTGTTTAGAAGGCCAGCATCCTGGAGTCGCCTCTTCACTGTTGACGTTGAGACTGGTGTTTTGCGGGTACTATTTAATGAAGCTGCCAGTTGAGGACTTGTGAGGTGTCTGTTTCTCAAATTAGATACTCTAATGTACTTGCCCTCTTGCTCAGTTGTGCACCTTGGCCTCACACTTTTTCTATTCTGGTTAGGTCCAGTTTACAATGTTCTTTAAAGGGAGTAGTACACAGCGTTATATGAGCTCTTCAGTTCCTTGGCAGTTTCTCGCATGGAATAGCCTTCATTTCTCAAACCAAGAATAGGCTGATGAGTTTCAGAAGAAAGGTCTTGTTTCTGGCCATTTTGAGCCTGTAATCGAATCCACAAATGCTGATGCTCCAGATACTCAACTAGTCTAAAGAAGCCCAGTTTTATTGCTTCTTAATCAGGACAACAGTTTTCAGCTGTGCTAACATAATTGCAAAAGAATTTTCTAATGATCAATTAGCCTTTTAAAATGATAAACTTGGATTAGTTCACACAACATGCCATTGGATCACAGGAGTGATGGTTGCTGATAATGGGCCTCTGTACACCTATGTAGATATTCCATTTAAAAAATCTGCCGTTTCCAGCTATAACAGTCATTTACAACATTAACAATGTCTACACTGTATTTCTGATAAATTTGATGTTATTTTAAATGGACAAAAAAGTGTTTTTCTTAAAAAAAAACAAGGACATTTCTAAGTGACCCCAAACTTTTGAATGGGTGTGTGTGTGTTCCAAAATTATTGGGATAGTGACACATTTGTTGTCGTTTTGACTGTACTCCAGCACTTTGGATATGAAGTCATACAATAACTGAGGATAAAGTGCAGACTTTCAGCTTTTATTTGAGGGTGTTTTGAAATTACAGTACTTTTTGTACATAGTCCCCCCCCCCCCATGTTAGGGGACACAAGTATTGGGAGAAATTGTGTATTAATTGTGCATTTTTCTTCTTACCCAAGATGGCATAGCAGTTAGACGTCCTTTGTCCTCATCTTGTTGTGTCCCGTGTATATGCACTGCTCCAAAAAATAAAGGGAACACTAAAATAACACATCCTAGATCTGAATGAATGAAATATTCTTAGTAAATACTTTTTTTCTTTACATAGTTGAATGTGCTGACAACGAAATCACACAAAAATGATTAATGGAAATCAAATGTATCAACCCATGGAGATCTGGATTTGGAGTCCTTAAAACAAGTCAAAATGAGGCTCCGTAGTGTGTGTGTGGCCTCCACGTGCCTGTATGACCTCCCTACGACGCCTGGGCATACTCCTGATGAGGTGGCGGATGGTCTCCTGAGGGATCTCCTCCCAGACCTGGACTAAAGCATCCGCCAACTCCTGGACAGTCTGTGGTGCAACGGTTGGTGAAATGGAGCGAGACATGATGTCCCAGATGTGCTCAATTGGATTCAGGTCTGGGGAACAGGCGGGCCAGTCCATAGCATCAGTGCCTTCCTCTTGCAGTAACTGCTGACACAATCCAGCCACATGAGGTCTAGCATTGTTTTGCATTAGGAGGAACCCAGGGCCAACCGCACCAGCATATGGTCTCACAAGGGTTCTGAGGATCTCATCTCGGTACCTAATGGCAGTCAGGCTACCTCTGACGAGCACATGGAGGGCTGTGCGGCCCCCAAAGAAATGCCACCCCACACCATGACTGACCCACCGCCAAACCGGTCATGCTGGAGGATGTTGCAGGCAGCAGAACGTACTCCACGGCGTCTCCAGACTGTCACATGTGCTCAGTGTGAACCTGCTTTCATCTGTGAAGAGCACAGGGCGCCAGTGGCGAATTTGCCACTCTTGGTGTTCTCTGGCAAATGAAAAACGTCCTGGATGCTGTTGGGCTGTAAGCACAACCCCCACCTGTGGACGTCAGGCCCTCATGGAGTCTGTTTCTGACCGTTTGAGCAGACACATTTGTGGCCTGCTGGAGGTCATTTTGCAGGGCTCTGGCAGTGCTCCTCCTGCTCCTCCTTGTACAAAGGCGGAGGTAGCGGTCCTGCTGCTGGGTTGTTGCCCTCCTACGGTCTCCTCCACGTCTCCTGATGTACTGGTTTGTCTCCTGATAGCGCCTCCATGCTCTGGATACTACACTGACAGACACAGCAAACCTTTTTGCCACAGCTCGCATTGATGCGCCATCCTGGATGAGCTGCACTACCTGAGCCACTTGTGTGGGTTGTAGACTCCGTCTCATGCGACCACTAGAGTGAAAGCACCGCCAGCATTCAAAAGTTACCAAAACATCAGCCAGGAAGCATAGGAACTGAGAAGTGGTCTGTGGTCACCACCTGCAGAACCACTCCTTTATTGGGGGTGTCTTGCTAATTGCCTATAATTTCCACCTGTTGTTTATTCCATTTGCACAACAGCATATGAAATGTATTGTCAATCAGCGTTGCTTCCTAAGTGGACAGTTTGATTTCACAGAAGTGTGATTGACTTGGAGTTACATTGTGTTGTTTAAGTGTTCCCTTTATTTTTTTGAGCAGTGTATATATATTTACATATTTTCTTCGCATATCTTCTTATATATTTTTTTCTAAAAATCTCAACTTCAAAACACTTTCCTGCAACCCGCCTTACCAATTAAAAAAAAAAAGTATTATTCACCTCAAATCTGAAATCCACAATAGAAGCTATCCAGAAGCTAGCCAGTTTACTGGCTAACGTTAGTATCCAGCGAACCACGGTTGGTGGTCATCAGCTATCCTTTAGCGCTAAATGCTTTCGCCAGTTTTGTACAACACAACTCAGACCAGAGCATACTGGACCTATTTTCTCACCATATCCCCGGATTTCTACCGCAAGCTCTGGACATTTACACCTGTATCTTGCAGCCTGCTAGCTGCTATCCGAGTGACTATTGGCTTACGTCGGTCCCAGAGCAAACATAAATTATTCCGGAGCTAGCCAGCTGAAGAGTTCCATCAGCCACTCCTGGGCCACAATCACATATCCGGACCTGTTTTACTGCCGATGCGGAGCTCCTTCACGACTGGACTACCGACAGTATCTGCCCGAGGGAGTTATCGAACTGGCCCCTCCATCGCAACGTTACCTGAACGCCCATCTGTGGCCCGGTAATCGTTAGCTGTCTTACCGGCTGCTCTCTGAATAGGTCTATCAGACAATTTTCTTGGGTCACTATAACTATATCTATTTTGACAATTGGATTGGTCCCCTCTACCACACGGAACCCCACTAATTTACCGGCGGAAATGCACGAGGTGGCTAAAAACAGACCTCCATCCTCTGCCAGCTTGCTACCGATGGCCCGGTCAGCTGTCTGAATAGCCGTGACCCCAACCAACCTCACTACTCACTGGACCCTTACGATCACTCGGCTAAGCATGCCTCTCCTTAATGTCAATATGCCTTGTCCATTGCTGTTCTGGTTCGTGTTTATTGGCTTATTTCACTGGAGAGCCTCTCGCCCTGCTCATTACCTTATCCAACCCTTCAGTTCCACCACCCACACATGCGATGACATCACCTGGTTTCAATGATTTTTCGAGTGACAGTATCTCTTTCATCATCACTCAATGCCTAGGTTTACCTCCACTGTATTCACATCCTACCATACCTTTGTCTGTACATTATAACTTGAAGCTATTTTATCGCCCCCAGAAACCTCCTTTTACTCTCTGTTCCGGACGTCCTAGACTACCAATTCTCATAGCTTTTAGCCGTACCGTTATCCTACTCCTCCTCTGGTGATGTAGAGGCGAATCCAGGCCCTGCAGTGCCTAGCTCCACTCCTATTTCCCAGGCGCTCTCTTTTGATGACTTCTGTAACTGTAATAGCCTTGGTTTCATGCATGTTAACATTAGAAGCCTCCTCCCTAAGTTTGTTTTATTCACTGGTTTAGCACACTCTGCCAACCCGGATGTCCGAGCCGTGTCTGAATCCTGGCTTAGGAAGACCACCAAAAACTCTGAAATCTCCATCCCTAACTACAACATTTTCAGACAAGATAGAACGGCCAAAGAGGGCAGTGTTGCACTCTACTGCAGAGATAGCCTGCAGAGTTCTGTCCTACTGTCCAGGTCTGTACCCAAACAATTTGAACTTTTAAAAATCCAAGTCTCTCACCGTTGCCACCTACTATAGACCACCCTCTGCCCCCAGCTCTGAACTGATTACCCCCCATCTATCTTCAGAGCTCGTGCTGCTAGGTGACCTAAACTGGAACATGCTTAACACCCCAGCCATCCTACAATCTAAGCTTGATGCCATCAATCTCACACAAATTATCAATGAACCTACCAGGTACCACCCCAAAGCCGAAAACACGGGCACCCTCATAGATATCATCCTAACCAACTTGCCCTCTAAATACACCTCTGATGTTTTCAACCAAGATCTCAGGGATCTCTGCCTCATTGCCTGCATCCGTAATGGGTCCGCAGTCAAGCGACCTCCGCTCCCTGAAACACTAATCGACCTGGCCCGGGTATCCTGGAAGGATATTGACCTCATCCCGTCAGTAGAGGATGCCTGGTTATTTTTTTTAAATGCCTTCCTCACCACCTTAAATAAGCATGCCCCATTCAAGAGATTTAGAACCAGGAACTGGTATAGCCCTTGGTTCTCTCCAGACCTGACTGCCCTTAACCTGTTAGTCCACTAGGGGCATTATTTCCTTTTTGGATAAAAAGACGTGCCCATTTTAAGCGCAATATTTTGTCACGAAAAGATGCTCGACTATGCTTGGAATTGATAGTTTTGGAAAGAAGACACTCTTACGTTTCCAGAACTGCAAAGATTTTCACTGTGAGTGCCTTATAACAAAAGCTTCAGGCAAAACCAAGATGTTTGAGCGACCAGGAAATGAACAGGATTTCTGAAGGTACGTTTTCCATGATCGCCTTATATGGCTGTGAATGCGACAGGAATGAACGGACACTCTCTAGCGTTTCCCCAAGGTGTCTGCAGCATTGTGACGTATTTGTAGGCATATCATTGGAAGATTGACCATAAGAGACTACAATTGCCAAGTGTCCCGCACGGTGTCTGCGTGGAAATTGGTGCGCAAAAGTCAGCTACCAGTATTTTTCCATCCGAATCAGAGAACAAAGAAGGCTTCTAGGACTGCCATTTCAATGAAGAGATATATGACAAAACACCTTGAGGATTTATTCAAACAACGTTTTCCATGTTTCAGTCGATATTATGGAGTTAATTCGGAAAAAAGTTTGACGTGTAGGTGACTGAATTTTCGGTTAGTTTCGGTAGCCAAATGCATAGTAACAAAACGGAACGATGTGTCCTACACAATAATCTTTCAGGAAAAACTGGACATCTGCTATGTAACAGAGTCTCCTCATTGAAACATCTGAAGTTCTTCAAAGGTAAATTATTTTATTTGATCCCTTTGCTGGTTTTTGTGAATATGTTGCGTGCTAAATGCTAACGCTAAATGCTAAGCTAGCTATCACCACTCTTACACAAATTATTGATTTTCTCTGGTTCTAAAGCATATTTTGAAAATCTGAGACGAGAGGATTGTTAAGAAAAGGATAAGCTTGAGAGCAGGCATATTTATTTCATTTCATTTGCGATTTTTAGAAATCGCTAACGTTGCGTTATGGTAATGAGCTTGAGGTTGTAGTATCGCGACCGCATGCGGGATGGGGCGGACTATGAGGTTAACCGTTCTGCATTAGCATCGAACAGCCCCCGTGATATGCAACTTTTCAGGGAAGTTAGAAACCAATATACACAGGCAGTTGAAAAGCCAAGGCTAGCTTTTTCAAACAGAAATTTGCTTCCTGCAACACAAACTCAAAAAAGTTCTGGGACACTGTAAAGTCCATGGAGAATAAGAACACCTCCTCCCAGCTGCCCACTGCACTGAGGATAGGAAACTCTGTCAACACTGATAAATCCATTATAATTGAGAATTTCAATAAGCAATTTTCTACGGCTGGCTATGCTTTCCACCTGGCTACCCCTACCCTGGTCAACAACACTGTACCCCAAGTCTTCCCCATTTCTCCTTTTCCCAAATCCAGTTTGCTGATGTTCTAAAAGAGCTGCAAAATCTGGACCCCTACAAATCAGCCGGGCAAGACAATCTGGACCCTTTCTTTCTAAAATGATCTGCTGAAATTGTTGCAACCCCTATTACCAGCCTGTTCAAACTCTTTCATGTCGTCTGAGATTCCCAAAGATTGGAAAGCAGCTGCGGTCATCCCCCTCTTCAAAGGGGGGAGACACTCTTGACCCAAATTGCTACAGACTATATCTATCCTACCCTGCCTTTCTAAGGTCTTTGAAAGCCAAGTCGACAAAAAGATTACCGACCATTTCGAATCCTACCGCATCTTCTCCGCTATGCAATCTGGTTTCAGAGCTGGTCATGGGTGCACCTCAGCCACGCTCAAGGTCCTAAACGATATCTTAACCGCCATCGATAAGAAACAATACTGTTCAGCCGTATTCATTGACCTTGCCAAGGCTTTCAACTCTGTCAATCACCACATCCTCATCGGCAGACTCGATAACCTTTGTTTCTCAAATGATTGCCTCGCCTGGTTCACCAACTACTTCTCTGATAGAGTTCAGTGTGTCAAATCGGAGGGCCTGTTGTCCAGACCTGGCAGTCTCTATGGGGGTGCCACAGGGTTCAATTCTTGGGCTGACTCTCTTCTCTGTATACATCAATGATGTCGCTCTTGCTGCTGGTGAGTCTCGGATCCACCTCTACACAGACAACACCATTCTGTATACTTCTGGCCCTTCTTTGGACACTGTGTTAACAACCCTCCAGACGAGCTTCAATGCCATACAACTCTCCTTCTGTGGCCTCCAACTGCTCTTAATACAAGTAAAGCACCAACTGTCAGAGCAGCTCAGAGATTACTGCACCTGTACATAGCCAATCTATAATTTAGCCCAAACAACTACCTCTTCCCCTTATTGTATTTTTTTATTTTGCTCCTTTGCACCCCATTATTTTTATTTCTACTTTGCACATTCTTTCACTGCAAATCTACCATTCTATTGTTTTACTTGCTGTATTGTATTTACTTCGCCATTATGGCCTTTTTTTGCCTTTACCTCCCTTATCTCACTCATTTGCTCACATCGTATATAGACTTATTTTGCTACTGTATTATTGACTGTATGTTTGTTTTACTCCATGTGTCACTCTGTGTTGTTGTATGTGTCGAACTGCTTTGCTTTATCTTGGCCAGGTCTCAATTGTAAATGAGAACTTGTTCTCAACTTGCCTACCTGGTTAAATAAAGGTGAAATAAATAAAAAATTCAAGTGGTAAAAGGTTAAGTATTTGGTCCCATATTCCTAGCACGCAATGATTACATTAAGCTTGTGACACTACAAACTTGTTGGATGCATTTTCAGTTTGTGTTTTGATTATTTTGTGCCCAATAAATAGAAATTAATGGTTAATAATATCCTGTGTCATTTTGGAGTCACATGTATTGAAAATAAGAGAAGGTTTCTAAAAAGTTCTACATTTAGTGTGGATGCTACCATGATTACGGATAACCCTGAATGAATCGTGAATAATGATAGGTGAGAAAGTTAGACACACAAGTGACACCATACTGTACATTAGTTACCATCCATTTATATTGGGAAGAAAATAATCTGAAACACAAACAGCAAATGCATCCAACACATATAGAGTCAAAAGCTTGATGTGGTCAATGGAATATGTGACCAAATACTTCACCTTTTACTACTTTAAAACATGTGAATTTGTCCCAATGCACTTTTAACCTCCCATAGTCATTGTATAATGTCAAGTCCAAGGTGCTGGAGTACAAAGCCAAAACTGAAAATGTGTCACTGTCCTAATACTTTTGGAGCTCATTGTACTTTACTAGTGCATTCACCAGTACAAACATTTGTTTTTCAGTACACACTTTTTTTATAATGCATTCCACTGCTAATCTGCTGTGGGTTTCGTCTGTTCCAAGTGACGCAAATACTGGCTTTGATAACCCCTCACACTGACACACTTAGGAATCCTTGTGAATATTGGTAAAGGCAGAAGGTTGTTGATTATGGATAAACCGTTAATCAACATCAGCTGAATAACAAGTAACTCTGTGAAGTCAACTTGATCCCAAGTGTTACTGGATCAGAGAGGAATGGGAATACAACGGTGGATTGAAAGGCAGTCTCTGTCAAAACACACGGGGGCTCGAGCCCGTATTCAATCAGTCAAGGAGAGTTCAGCCAAGACACAAAACCCTGATTTAGACGTCCACAGAGGAGAGAACTATGTGAGCGGTTAACGTTGGTCAGTACTTAGGAATGCAAACCGTTAACACCACACTGGTTATGGTTGGCACCATCTGAGAAAGTGGTCGATTTTATATTTATGGTTGATTTATCAGTCGCAGTGACAACCAGAGGCTTCTTGAGCCTTGAGAACTGGGTAGTCTTCATTAGGTACAGAAGAATGCACACCGAAACGGGATGAAACTACCTCGGCATCCAATAAGAAATGCTCATTTTTCGTTTTTTCCTTTGCAAAACAATTGAAAACATCCATTACATGTCCTAATTAACACAACCCTGCTTTGCACTTTTTCTACGTATTGTGCCCTTGAATGCAGGCTCTCATTCTGTAGGGGACACCTGTTTTATACTGTTTTCAAATGAGGTCAGAAAAGGGTGACCTCTGATAGATACCACAGCCATACAGTGGGGCAAAAAAAGTATTTAGTCAGCCACCAATTGTGCAAGTTCTCCCACTTAAGATGAGAGAGGCCTGTAATTTTCATCATAGGTACACTTCAACTATGACAGACAAAATGAGAAAAAAAATCCTGAAAATCACATTGTAGGATTTTCAATGAATTTATTTGCAAATTATGGTGGAAAATAAGTATTTGGTCAATAACAAAAGTTTCTCAATACTTTGTTATATACCCTTTGTTGGCAATGACAGAGGTCAAATGTTTTCTGTAAGTCTTCACAAGGTTTTCACACACTGTTGCTGGTATTTTGGCCCATTCCTCCTTGCAGATTTCCTCTAGAGCAGTGATGTTTTGGGGCTGTTGCTGGGCAACAGACTTTCAACCCTCTCCAAAGATTTTCTATGGGGTTGAGATCTGGAGACTGGCAAGGCCACTCCAGGACCTTAAAATGCTTCTTACGAAGCCACTCCTTCGTTGCCCGGGCGGTGTGTTTGGGATCATTGTCATGCTGAAAGACCCAGTCACGTTTCATCTTCAAAGCCCTTGCTGATGGAGGTTTTCACTGAAAATCTCACAATACATGGCCCCATTCATTCTTTCCTTTACACGGATCAGTCGCCCTGGTCTCTTTGCAGAAAAACAGCCCCAAAGCATGATGTTTCCACCCCCATGCTTCACAGTAGGTATGGTGTTCTTTGGATGCAACTCAGCATTCTTTGTCCTCCAAACACAACGAGTTGAGTTTTTACCAAAAAAGTTATATTTTAGTTTCATATGACATTCTCCCAATCTTCTTCTGAATCATCCAAATGCTCTCTAACAAACTTCAGACGGGCCTGGACATGTACTGGCTTAATCAGGGGGACACGTCTGGCACTGCAGAATTTGAGTCCCTGGCAGCGTAGTGTGTTACTGATGGTAGGCTTTGTTACTTTGGTCCCAGCTCTCTGCAGGTCATTCACTAGGTCCCCCCGTGTGGTTCTGGGATTTTTGCTCACCGTTCTTGTGATCATTTTGACCCCACGGGGTGAGATCTTGCGTGGAGCCCCAGATCGAGGGAGATTATCCGTGGTTTTGTATGTCTTCCATTTCCTAATAATTGCTCCCACAGTTGATTTCTTCAAACCAAGCTGCTTACCTATTGCAGATTCAGTCTTCCCAGCCTGGTGTAGGTCTACAATTTTGTTTCTGGTGTCCTTTGACAGCTATTTGGTCTTGGCCATAGTGGAGTTTGGAGTGTGACCGTTTGAGGTTGTGGACAGGTGTCTTTTATACTGATAACAAGTTCAAATAGGTGCCATTAATACAGGTAACGAGTGGAGGACAGAGGAGCCTCTTAAAGACAAAGTTACAGGTATGTGAGAGCCAGAAATCTTGCTTGTTTGTAGGTGACCAAATACTTATTTTCCACCATAATTTGCAAATAGATTCATTAAAAATCCTACAATGTGAGTTTCTGGATTTCTTTTCTCATTTTGTCTGTCATAGTTGAAGTGTACCTATGATTACAGGCCTCTCATCTTTTTAAGTGGGAGAACTTGCACAATTGGTGGCTGACTAAATACTTTTTTGCCCCACTGTATTTAACCCAAGACCAATAGGCAAAGTAATTTATTGAAGAAATTGCCAAGAGTCTTTCCAGTCTCAAAGCAGTTTGGCCAACTAAAACCTGGTGGTAAAAAGTATTTGTGGAGAGAATCATGACATTTGCTGCTGCAGGGCTTTTTAAATGTCAAAAACATAACTTAGATATATGTGAAGACAGCTCTCATTACACTGAATGCTATTTCACTCAGATCCTCAATACATTGACTGATAACCGAGAAGGCAAGGATCAAGTAATATGACCCCTTCTCCTCTTTCAAATCCTTTAACTGTTTGATTGGGGGTGGATTAATCAAGGTTGACCTGAACATACACATACACACAGTTATTGTTTTTAAACAGTGCAGTAAAACTTTATTTTAACATGGTAGTGCTTACATATACATCTTTAGTGATCTATGAAAGATGGGTAAAGGAGTTATTCATTGGCCACCAACAAAGAATAAGAGACAAATTATAATTATTATAAAAGGCAAAACATGCTCTTTGCGAGACAACTGAGATGGCAATAGATTTCACGAACAAAATAAGATCAATAAAAATACAATACCTTCATACTCCCAACATTTGAATGCTGTATCTCCCCAATTGTTGCTATTAAAGGATAATTTGCATTCATGCTGGATAGAATGCTTTATGCTCTTGGATATGAGGGTGAAAATATAAACGTTTTCAGAGAACCTCTGTCAGTATTTTCCCATTGATTATAGCTGCCTGCTATCCTCTGCTTACTAACAGATTTGCTGCAACAATCACACACGTATGCTACACATAAGCTAACAGCAACAATAAAATAACTTAGTTTGAGACTCCAAAGCAGGTTAAGGGAAAGATTATTTATACCATGACCCTAAAGGAATCCACCTCTAAATTATTTTTTTTTTTAAAGAGCCTACTGGAATTGGCTTGTGGCCCTAGGAGAGTGAGAGAAAGCTCAACCGGAGGTTACACTTTCTCACTTTCAATCCCACTGAACACTTCATGTATGAACTCCACAGCACCAAAGGTCAAAGGTGACAGCCTCAAACACAGATGGGTGGGAAAATAAAATAGAATGTACTGATATGATTGCATTCGCCCACTGATTGTGTTTGTCAGCTGATATTCATGGAAGGTAAGAAATCAAGAAAATAAAAGGCAAAACAAATATAAAAATCACATTTTTAGACTGCAATTCCTCTTTCCCTCTCTGAACAATTTCTTGCAAACACAAAACTCTGTTCAACAGTGAAAAATAACCAAGAGATGTCTTACCTCCTACCTATACCATTAATGTGCATATAAGCAAGTTTAGCAAACACATACTCACACAGAGACGAACACACAAACTTGCCCTGTACACCTGGGCAATACTAGTAACCATGGAGTATAACAAAAACAAACATGGAATGCAGTTAAAATGGAAATAAGTAGGACATAAAGCTTAATCACTTTCGTTATATACAGCATTTTGTGCTCGATGTTTTCCACAAGGAAAAAAATGAACAGTAACATTTAATGGCACATTTTCATGTGTCCCTGTATGATAGTGTAGCCTGGTCAAAGATCTGTCTGTGCTGTCTCACTTATGGCCAATGGCTTGAATATGACCAGAGGATTTGGCAAGACAGCACAAACAGATCAGGGACTAATGATGGTGAGCTTGATGCCGTAAACTAGCACATGGATACAGCTACTGTATACTATTATAGTCAGGATAGAAGAGGGTATATTTAAGCCTGTTTGTGATGTCTGGTGACAATGACAATGGCAAGACAGCACAACAGATCTGGACTCTGGCTAGGGCTTCGCAAGGAGTACTGTACTATAAAACATCCCTCCGCCGATCCACACTTGGTCCATACATTCATTTTACTGGGTCCAGAGCAGAACATTCATTAAGAAACATATTGTTCCCCCAAAGTCTATGCTCCATCAGGGGCCCATCACCAAAATGGAGGCCCCCAGGAGCAGGTGTACCATCCTGGGATTGTCCCGCTAGGCAAGCTGGAGGCTCGAGACTCGTTTTTAGGCCCAGCTCTCAATCTGTGCTCGCTTTGACATGGTCTTTGACAGCAGTGAAAGATTAAAATGCAGTGTTAACACTTCCCATGGTGTCCCAGTGCATGTTAGGTTTGAATACCGAGGGCATTGCACATGATTATAGCCTCGGTGTTGGTTTGGAAGGGCATCGTCATGGATGGCTCATTGCAGAGGAATCAACTAGTGTTCTACAGGGAAGTGAGACAGGGTCTTGGGAACACACAGGAACACCCTGATAGTCAGATTTGATTAGGAGCCGAGTCTACATTCAAGCCAGGATCTTGTACTCAGAATGTGAAATTAGGGGATTTTTTAAAGTGCAAATGTCACCTCCCGACTCATGGAGGGGAGTCTATGTGCAAAGGTGTGGCGGGGAGAACTGCCCACTGGACTGAACCAAAATAGGCAAGGGATGAGGGGGACATACGTGCTGGTCCACGCACTTGTCTGGTCCCTGACAGTGATAGAGGACTTACTAGTCTGATGTCCGACAAACATACAGTATGGGTGTGTGGAAAAGCTGAGATGCACAATCCTTTCCCATACAGACACTTCCTTATTTTCCTCTAGACTCTCCCCAGTTTTCAGGAATAGTAGAATGGTCCAGGACTATTGAACTAGAAACATTGGAAAACTTTTTAAATAACTGGAATATCACTGAGCTGACTACTCCCTAACCACCGCTGACCTCAAATGACCTCCCCTCATCTGGTCCCGTCTGACCCCGGAAAACCCAACAAGCTGTGCAGGTAAGTAGCGCTGGTGGGGGAGGGGACAGGTTGATAGCTGGAATAAGGAAGTCACGCAGTGTCAGTCACAGGGTCACATCCTGTATGAACTCCACAGCACCAAAGGTCAAAGGTGAGCCCCAAACACAGATGGGTGGGAAAATAAAATAGAATGTACTTCAAATATGATTGCATTCGCCCACTGATTGTGTTTGTCAGCTGATATTCATGAGGGGTAAGAAATCAAGAAAATAAAAGCTTTCCCAGGGTCATAGCCATGTAGCTGAAGGTCAGAACTGGCCCTTTCCTGAGTTAAAATGTTTTCAGGGGTATCTACTGGGGCCGGTGGGGGTGGTTAGATCTGAGGAGTGCAGTAGTGATTTTGGGGTGTGAAATAGTAGTTATGGGGGGTGGCATTGTAGTTCTGGGGGGGGGAGTAGTAGTTATGGTGCTGGTCGGGCTGGATGTTTCCATAGGCTAAGAGGAGGGGGGCAGTGGAGGTTTGGGGGCCGTTGGGGAGTTGGGGAACCCCGTCAGGCTGCCGTTCCTCTGGGTGGAGCCGTACCAGCTGGGGCCCAACTGGGGCGTCGTGGACAAGACACTACTGTGGGATGGAAGAGACAAGGTTAACTCAGCATTGTATCACATCTGTATGGGAGATGTAGGATGTAACAGGTGTCTGTTTTAATGTTTTTAAATTTTACCTTTATTTAACTAGGCAAGTCAGTTAAGAACAAATTCTTATTTTCAATGACGGCCTAGGAACAGTGGGTTAACTGCCTGTTCAGGGTCAGCTCGGGGACTCGAACTTGCAACCTTTCGGTTACTAGTCCAACGCTCTAACCACTAAGCTACCCTGCCGCCCCGGGGGATATACTGCTGGAATGTAGAATGTTATGTTTGTGTATGTGGGATATAGGATGTTAGGTGACTGTATGGGGATATAGGATGTTACAGGTTACTGTACAGGTGATATAGAATGGTTTTAGGTGACTGTATGCAGACAATATAGGATGCAATATAAATGACTGCGTACAGGGGATATATACTTAACACAAATATGAACGCAAAATCAAGTTTGCAGACAACACAACAGTAGTAGGACTGATTACCAACAATGACGAGACAGCCTACAAGGAGGAGGTGAGGACCCTGGCTGAGTTGTGCCAGGAAAATAACCCTCTCCCTCAATGTCAACAAAACGAAGGAGCTGATCGTGGACTTCAGGAGACAGCAGACGGAGCCCGTCCCCCACTATCCACATCGATGGGCCGCAGTGGAGAAGGTGAAAAGCTTCAAGTTCCTCGGCGTACACATCACTGACAATCTGAAATGGTCCACTCACACGGACAATGTGGTGAAGAAAGCGCAACAGCGCCTCTTCAACCTCAGGGGGCCGAATAAATTTGTCTTGGCCCCTAAGACCCTCCAAAACTTTTACAGATGCACGATTGGGCACATGACCTGCCCTCCAGGACACCTACAGCACCCGATGTCACAGGAAGGCCAAAAAGATCACAGAGACATGGCCTGGTTACCCTGCTATCATCCAGAAGGGTGAGGTCAGTACAGGTGCATCAAAGCTGTGACGAGAGACTGAAAAACTGCTTCTATCTCAAAGCCATCAAACTGTTAAATCGCCATCACTAGCCGGCTTCCACCCGGTTACTCAACACTGCACCTTAGAGGCTACTGTCCTATGTACATAGACATGGTAGTCAATTTAATACTGTTTTACTCATTTCATATATATCATTTCATATATATCATTTCATACACACACACACACACACACACACACACACACACACACACACACACACACACACACACACACACACACACACACACTGTATTCTAGTCATTGCCACTCCGCCATTGCTCGTCCTAATATTTATATATTTCTGAATTGTATTATTTTACTTTTAGATTTGTGTGTATTATGTGATACTACTGCACTGTCGGCGCTACGAACACAAGCATTTAGCTACACACACAATAACATCTGTTAAATATGTGTATGTGACCAATATAACGTTATTTGTAACGTGTTGGTGCCATGTTTCATGCGCTGGAATACAAATTCACTGAAATTTACCATACGCACAAAAATCTAATTTCTCTCACATTTTGTGCACAAATGTGTTTACATTCCTGTTAATGAGCATGATATCCCTTGTCAAGATAATACATCCACCTGACAGGTGTGGCATATCAAGAAGCTGATTAAACAGCATGTTCATTACAGAGATGCACCTTGTGCTGGAGATAATAAAAGACCTCTCTAAAATGTGCAGTTTTGTTACACAACACAATGCCACAGATGTCTCAAGTTGAGGGCTCATGCAATAGGCATGCTGACCGCATGATTGTCCAACAGAGATTTTCAATTCTGTATCATAAGCCGTCTCGGCAGTCCGTCAAACTGGACTCACAACCGCAGACCACACAAGCCCAGGACCTCCACTTCTGGCTTCTTCACCCGGCGGGATCGTCTGAGACCAGCCACCCAGACAGCTGATGAAACTGAGGCGTATTTCTGTCTGTCATAAAACCCTTTTGTGGGGAAAAACAAATTCTGATTGGCTAGGCCTGGTTCCCCAGTGGGTGGGACAGGCCCGCCCATGGCTGCACCCCTGCCCAGTAATGTGAAATCCATAAATGAGGGTCTAATTTATATATTTAAATTGACTGATTTCCTTATATGAACTGTAACTCAACAAAATCTTTAAACATTATAATGTTGTTCAGTATAAGATGTTATAGGTGACTGAATTGAATGTTATACCCACCTCGGTCGATCTGCTCTGGAGTTGATGCTCCTGGACAGGTCATCATCGCTGTCGTACCTCCGGGGGTTGTCAAAGAAATAGGCCCTGGAACTGAAGCTGTGGCTGTTGATCATTCCTCCTGGTGCCTGGGGAAAAGGACACTCTCACAGTTTAATAAGTACTTTCGGGACAAGAAAAACATGCCTTTATATGTACTTACACCATAGTAATAACACTGGAAATCATATATGGGCCCAAATCGTTTCCTACTTCCATCGGTGATAAATTAATGTTTTCAAACTAGATGAGATAAGCTGACAACAACTTTAAAATAAAGGCCCCTTAAAAGCTCATGCTGTTTTAAGCTACCCTGTACCGAGGTAGGCAAACATTTGACTAATGTGCATTCAAACGCATATATGATTCATGTGAGCTCCTTGATTGGCTGGTTTACACAAAGTCAATGGCCCTACTTCACTTTTACAACATAAACGTCGCGTTGCACTCTGGGATCAGTAGGGATGTAAATTTGAAACGTCTGCACCCGAGGTAAACCCAGGTGAAACGCGGGGTCCGTAACCGACAACAGTATGTCCAAAGTAAACTGCTGTGTACCATACTGCAGGTGTTGTGCCGATTTCGGCAGGCAAGAAACCCCCCCCCCCCCTTCTAATTTCCTTAATTTTGTGGCTAGAGTCAAATACTTTCTGTGGCACACATCAGAGTCAAATAATTTCTATAGAACAAAAATGAATAATTCATGTATGTGTGTTATATTAAACATAGAGGAGGGAGTAAAATGTAGGCAAGCAATAAACATTTCAGAACAACTACTAGTCGAATAAGACATGGGAGAGATGACACATTTTGGCAAAGATATTTATTTATAGACTAATACACTGCAGACATTACTAGTGCATCCCCCACGATCAAACCGGCATAAAAAATAAAATGAAAGTCAGCCTAACGTGGGGGGTTTCAGGGAGAATTGTGTCAGGGGGGAGCTTTTCAGCACAACACCTGCTAGACCCGACACAACGTTACATTTCACAGACTACCGACTGATCCAAAACAACAAGTAATCTGGAACACTTTAATTCGGAATGACAGACAAAAAAGTAGTAACGTTAAGTGGACATCTGTAGCCTGTATTTTGAGCAGGGTGCCAGGTCCTACGACCAGAATACCCCAACAATATTTCCCTGGTCCAAAGAATGGCCTGACATAATAGAAACACCCAACCTGACCTATCCCAATGCACAAATGTTCCTGACTGAACACCAACTTGACCCATCGACTGTAAAAGAACTTCAGAAGAAAGCAGACAAAGAGGCCGTTCTGAGGTAGTTTAACTGCTTGCTAGCTAAGCTAGCTTGATGCATGTTGCTGTTATGTTAACTAGCTAGTTAACATATCTTGGGTTCCTAACCAGTTTGCTTAAGAAGCTCCTTTTGCAGACAACAATATTATTATAACACGTACCATGAAGCGGGTGTTTTTGCTTTATCCAACCCAGTACCTGAATGTGGATTGTGCCTGGCTTTATGATTGTGCTCTCTTACAACACACAGCTTAGCTAGATACAAATCAAACCCCAAAAAAATGAAGAAAGCAGACACTGTTCAAAACCATATTTTATTTATTTTTTCCACAAATGTTGAGTATTGATCAAGAACCGCGAGAGAATGATTAGGTAACTAGCTACTCTGAAAATAACAGGCTTACATTATGAATAACTAGGCTATTCTAGTCCATACGTTACAATATGGTGACTTACCCCACTTTAGAGTAGTGCATGAGCGAAGAGAGGCTGTCATAATAGTGCCGTAAAGGAAAACTGTTTAGGGCAGGGATGTGCAGCCCCATTTTGAAGGCCCTCAGATCAGTCTAGGTCTCAACTTACTGTTGCAAGTAAGAAGAGTGCATTAGCAGTTTCTCTTGTTATATCAGTCATTGATAGTCAGTCAATTAGCTGACATGGGTTAACATGTTTTACCTTGTTAAGTTTACATTTACATTTAAGTCATTTAGCAGACGCTCTTATCCAGAACGACTTACAAATTGGTGCATTCACCTTATGACATCCAGTGGAACAGCCACTTTACAATAGTGCATCTAAATCTTTTAAGGGGGGTGAGAAGGATTACTTTATCCTATCCTAGGTATTCCTTAAAGAGGTGGGGTTTCAGGTGTCTCCGGAAGGTGGTGATTGACTCCGCTGTCCTGGCGTCGTGAGGGAGTGTGTTCCACCATTGGGGAGCCAGAGCAGCGAACAGTTTTGACTGGGCTGAGCGGGAACTGTACTTCCTCAGTGGTAGGGAGGCGAGCAGGCCAGAGGTGGATGAACGCAGTGCCCTTGTTTGGGTGTAGGGCCTGATCAGAGCCTGGAGGTACTGAGGTGCCGTTCCCCTCACAGCTCCGTAGGCAAGCACCATGGTCTTGTAGCGGATGCGAGCTTCAACTGGAAGCCAGTGGAGAGAGCGGAGGAGCGGGGTGACGTGAGAGAACTTGGGAAGGTTGAACACCAGACGGGCTGCGGCGTTCTGGATGAGTTGTAGGGGTTTAATGGCACAGGCAGGGAGCCCAGCCAACAGCGAGTTGCAGTAATCCAGACGGGAGATGACAAGTTCCTGGATTAGGACCTGCGCCGCTTCCTGTGTGAGGCAGGGTCGTACTCTGCGGATGTTGTAGAGCATGAACCTACAGGAACGGGCCACCGCCTTGATGTTAGTTAAGAACGACAGGGTGTTGTCCAGGATCACGCCAAGGTTCTTAGCGCTCTGGGAGGAGGACACAATGGAGTTGTCAACCGTGATGGCGAGATCATGGAACGGGCAGTCCTTCCCCGGGAGGAAGAGCAGCTCCGTCTTGCCGAGGTTCAGCTTGAGGTGGTGATCCGTCATCCACACTGATATGTCTGCCAGACATGCAGAGATGCGATTCGCCACCTGGTCATCAGAAGGGGGAAAGGAGAAGATTAATTGTGTGTCGTCTGCATAGCAATGATAGGAGAGACCATGTGAGGTTATGACAGAGGCAAGTGACTTGGTGTATAGCGAGAATAGGAGAGGGCCTAGAACAGAGCCCTGGGGGACACCAGTGGTGAGAGCGCGTGGTGAGGAGACAGATTCTCGCCACGCCACCTGGTAGGAGCGACCTGTCAGGTAGGACGCAATCCAAGCGTGGGCCGCGCCGGAGATGCCCAACTCGGAGAGGGTGGAGAGGAGGATCTGATGGTTCACAGTATCGAAGGCAGCCGATAGGTCTAGAAGGATGAGAGCAGAGGAGAGAGAGTTAGCTTTAGCAGTGCGGAGCGCCTCCGTGATACAGAGAAGAGCAGTCTCAGTTGAATGACTAGTCTTGAAACCTGACTGATTTGGATCAAGAAGGTCATTCTGAGAGAGATAGCGGGAGAGCTGGCCAAGGACGGCACGTTCAAGAGTTTTGGAGAGAAAAGAAAGAAGGGATACTGGTCTGTAGTTGTTGACATCGGAGGGATCGAGTGTAGGTTTTTTCAGAAGGGGTGCAACTCTCGCTCTCTTGAAGACGGAAGGGACGTAGCCAGCGATCAGGGATGAGTTGATGAGCGAGGTGAGGTGAGGGAGAAGGTCTCCGGAAATGGTCTGGAGAAGAGAGGAGGGGATAGGGTCAAGCGGGCAGGTTGTTGGGCGGCCGGCCGTCACAAGACGCAAGATTTCATCTGGAGAGAGAGGGGAGAAAGAGGTCAGAGCACAGGGTAGGGCAGTGTGAGCAGAACCAGCGGTGTCGTTTGACTTAGCAAACGAGGATCGGATGTCGTCGACCTTCTTTTCAAAATGGTTGACGAAGTCATCTGCAGAGAGGGAGGAGGGGGGGGGGGAGGAGGATTCAGGAGGGAGGAGAAGGTGGCAAAGAGCTTCCTAGGGTTAGAGGCAGATGCTTGGAATTTAGAGTGGTAGAAAGTGGCTTTAGCAGCAGAGACAGAGGAGGAAAATGTAGAGAGGAGGGAGCGAAAGGATGCCAGGTCCACAGGGAGGCGAGTTTTCCTCCATTTCCGCTCGGCTGCCCGGAGCCCTGTTCTGTGAGCTCGCAATGAGTCGTCGAGCCACGGAGCGGGAGGGGAGGACCGAGCCGGCCTGGAAGATAGGGGACATAGAGAGTCAAAGGATGCAGAAAGGGAGGAGAGGAGGGTTGAGGAGGCAGAATCAGGAGATAGGTTGGAGAAGGTTTGAGCAGAGGGAAGAGATGATAGGATGGAAGAGGAGAGAGTAGTGGGGGAGAGAGAGCGAAGGTTGGGACGGCGCGATACCATCCGAGTAGGGGCAGTGTGGGAAGTGTTGGATGAGAGCGAGAGGGAAAAGGATACAAGGTAGTGGTCGGAGACTTGGAGGGGAGTTGCAATGAGGTTAGTGGAAGAACAGCATCTAGTAAAGATGAGGTCGAGCGTATTGCCTGCCTTGTGAGTAGGGGGGGAAGGTGAGAG
Organism: Oncorhynchus keta; assembly: GCF_023373465.1. Taxonomy (NCBI): domain Eukaryota; kingdom Metazoa; phylum Chordata; class Actinopteri; order Salmoniformes; family Salmonidae; genus Oncorhynchus; species Oncorhynchus keta. Next base: position 48,171,506 of record NC_068455.1, read on the forward strand.
GGTGAGGTCAAAAGAGGAGAGGAGTGGAAAGAAGGAGGCAGAGAGGAATGAGTCAAAGGTAGACGTGGGGAGGTTAAAGTCGCCCAGAACTGTGAGAGGTGAGCCGTCCTCAGGAAAGGAGCTTATCAAGACATCAAGCTCATTGATGAACTCTCCGAGGGGACCTGGAGGGCGATAAATGATAAGGATGCTAAGCTTGAAAGGGCTGGTAACTGTGACAGCATGAAATTCAAAGGAGGCGATAGACAGATGGGTAAGGGGAGAAAGAGAGAATGACCACTTGGGAGAGATGAGGATCCCGGTGCCACCACCCCGCTGACCAGAAGCTCTCGGGGTGTGCGAGAACACGTGGGCGGACGAAGAGAGAGCAGTAGGAGTAGCAGTGTTATCTGTGGTGATCCATGTTTCCGTCAGTGCCAAGAAGTCGAGGGACTGGAGGGAGGCATAGGCTGAGATGAACTCTGCCTTGTTGGCCGCAGATCGGCAGTTCCAGAGGCTACCGGAGACCTGGAACTCCACGTGGGTCGTGCGCGCTGGGACCACCAAATTAGGGTGGCCGCGGCCACGCGGTGTGGAGCGTTTGTATGGTCTGTGCAGAGAGGAGATAACAGGGATAGACAGACACATAGTTGACAGGCTACAGAAGAGGCTACGCTAATGCAAGGAGATTGGAATGACAAGTGGACTACACGTCTCGAATGTTCAGAAAGTTAAGCTTACGTAGCAAGAATCTTATTGACTAAAATGATTAAAATGATACAGTACTGCTAAAGTAGGCTAGCTGGCAGTGGCTGCATTGTTGACTTTGTAGGCTAGCTGGCAGTGGCTGCGTTGTTGACACTACACTAATCAAGTCGTTCCGTTGAGTGTAATAGTTTCTACAGTGCTGCTATTCGGGGGCTAGCTGGCTAGCTAGCAGTGTTGATTACGTTACGTTGCGTTAAAAGAACGACAATAGCTGGCTAGCTAACCTAGAAAATCGCTCTAGACTACACAATTATCTTTGATACACAGACGGCTATGTAGCTAGCTATGTAGCTAGCTACGATCAAACAAATCAAACCGTTGTGCTGTAATGAAATGAAATGAAAATGTGATACTACCTGTGGAGCGAAGCGGAATGCGACCGGGTTGTTGAGTGCGGAAGTTCTATTCAGTAGACGTTGGCTAGCTGTTGGCTAGCTAGCAGTGTCTCCTACGTTAAGGACGACAAATAGCTGGCTAGCTAACCTCGGTAAATTAAGATAATCACTCTAAGACTACACGCTCTAAACTACACAATTATCTTGGATACGAAGACAGCAAAGACAACTATGTAGCTAGCTAACACTACACTAATCAAGTCGTTCAGTTGAGTGTAATAGTTTCTACAGTGCTGCTATTCGGTAGACGGTGGACGTTTGCTAGCTGGCTAGCTGCTGGGCAGATAGCAGTGTAGACTACGTTAGGACGACGAAATACGAAGTTAGCTGTCCGCTAAACTATCTACATTTGTTATCATGGTACTATCCGGGTGGCCCCCATTGACTTTGTTAGTCAGATATTATATTAAAAACTGCAAGCATTTCTCTCCAGCCTATGGCCACATTTGTAGAATTGCATGAAATTATCTGTAAAACAGCAAATATTCCTCTCCGCCCCAAGGCAAAATAAGAAGAACTGCAAAGACTTGACTTTAAAACTTTTTTAAAAATGTATCTCCGCTGTCAAGCCACTTAAATGTTTTTCTACGCATTCATGAAGTCATGCTATCATGTTTTTTTTAAACAGACTGGACAATGTGATGTGCAGGTCTCAGGTTTGATTCCAGTTTGGAGCAAGGATGAGATTGTCTATTTCACATGCATTCATTCTTACCAAAGTCGTTAAAAAGGGAAATAGGAAAAGCACCAAGCCTCGTAGGCCTAATAACTTACCTCTATAATAACACATTGTGGTGTAGGTCATTTCTGTGCACATGCATCTGCGTATATTATATTAATGACCTAGTGTTATTGAGTCTGAAGAAGCAAGAATAATATATCTCTGTCTCTTTCAGGCTCCTCCCGTGTCTGTGCAGACTGCGAGGGAGGAGCTGGCAAAGCAGAACATTTGCCTTGTGACACCTAATTTTCTGCACCCCAGTGGGAAAAAATGGGCATACCAAAGTTGGTAGAGTCGGTTGCCATTGCAAGGGTACGCAATCATGTCAAGAGGTTATTGGCGCAGGGTTAAGCTGTGGCATATACTTGGAAGGAAAGTTCCACTCACTTACTGGAAGCACATCAATAACATATTTCAACTGTGTGCTCTGCTAATACAATTCTGGCCTCCTCTTGTAGACTGAAGGTGTGGCGTGCATGATTTTACATCAATCAGTACTACGGTGTGTGGCATGTCTGGATATACCACTACCCAAGGTAGCTATAACCAAACACAATGATTTCACATCTCTACGGTCTCCCATACATAAGAATCTTGTTTAACAATATTTTGCTGCAAACAGTTTAATTCATCATTTTTGTTGGAGAGACAGTAACCTGGTGGTGGATGAGGAGATCCAAAACCTTCCTTAACAACCCGCAGGAACTCCCCAGGTTTCATAGGGCAGGTCACAAAAAATTCTGCTCAGAGATCTTTTTAATGGGTTAACTGTTTTTAATCTGTACTGTGATATTTCTTGTGGAGATGTAACACTTGGATATTGACTGAAACATTCGTTACACTATATACATTTATAAATATATTAATTGTTATAGATAATATAATAAATATAAAATACATAAACTATTTACATTACTTGTCTGGTTCTCATTTCATTTTGGACCAAAAGTGGACTTCCTAAGTATTTGGACAGTAAACTAATTCTAATCATCACTGATGAAAGCATTCAGGTTGGCATTTTGCCTAAAATTGTGCTCACTGTGGAAGTTTAACAGTTTCTCTTTCAGTTTTCCCCAAAAGATGGGATAAAACATCACCCTGACCACTAGCATATCCTCTACAGAATTTGTGAACACTTCAAACTCACACCGCCTTCTCTGGGTTACTGCTATCTGCATCTGTACTTGATAGTAGAAGGATGTGTAGTGGTTTTGTTTCATGCAAACAATGGTATCGACTTCATGCAGAGGAAATGACTGCTTACTGCCATTGACCTGAACTGCCTGCACTGGGGACCAGTGACGCCAATTTAGCAATTTTGTTGCTAGATTTAGCAACTTTTTTTTCAAACAGCACCTAGCAACAAATTTAGCTACTTTAAAAAATGTATTTCGAACTTTCAGAAACTTTTGAAAAGTGACTCAAACGCTAAAATGCACGCATTTTCCCCTCTAAATGACACAAAACGTTTCTCTGTCAAACACTGAGTCACAAAACACGTGCCTGGCTGCAAAAGTGCATAGTGAGTGACGTCAGCAGCAGGCCAGCAGCAATTTCAGCAAATTGCAAATGATTGTTGGCTGACTGCAGCAGCAGTAGTACAGATTCGACAAGCCAAACCCAATGAATATAGTTGGTCACGAACATTTGATCTTGAACAGAACTTACAATATCAATCAACATGTCTCAATCACAATTGTACAGCCAGAAGTACAGAAGAGAGTGAGAGTCTCTACCTGAACAAAAGTCAAATCATATTTTTTTCCGAGATAGCCAGTCAATTTGAGTTATTGTACATTATTATACGTTATTGTGTATTCTACACAGTTTTACGTTATCACGCAATGACATCACAACGGAATTTAGCAACTTTTAGCAACAAATCAACCTGCCTCTAGCAACTTACCCAGAAAATTAGTTGGCCACACTGCTGGGGACTCTGCAGGACTGGCTGCTAGATCAACAAACAAGCCACATTCATAGTACACCCTTATTGCAGCTCCTTCCTCTTGTTTCTGTCTAACATACTTCTCTACTGTCTCATGCTCCACTCCATACTTGATTGCTGGCACACTCTTTAACCGGGATGTCCTGATGTAAATGATGCTCCTGATTAACCCTTCTTAACTCTTCTCCTTTCCTGCACATCTCTTGGCTAAGCTTGTTGATATACTTCCTTTCTTGTTCTGAAACCAAAGCCTGTTTCTTGCCTGGCCAATGATGTCGTTTTGAATCTGCTCCTTTCGAACCCCATTTTTTTTTGTTTAAGGACACCACATGTCCATGGTACATAAAGGTGTGGCTTGCATGATCTACTACACAGCTCTACTGTGTCCCTAGCTAAATTCCCAACCTGCCCCAATTTCAAATCATGGCCACCTAATTATCCCTCACATCCCTAAATTGGAAAATATCTCTCCAGTTGATGTGTGGTGAGCATTCTGGCCCAAAATGGTTGCCGTGCATTGCCCAGGTGGGTGGCACACATTGGTAGTGTCCCGTGAGAGCTCCTGATCGACATGTGTACATATGGTGCATCGAGTTGGTTGGTAATAAACATAATGATTCATTTAAGATTTCCATGACAATCCCTTTAAATAAATTACATCTTAAACTTCACCAGGAAGCAATTTGATGGGACAGGGTGAGATAGTAGTAGTAGTCTTAGTCTTACATAGAGTAGTCCGGTGTCATGGTGTTTTGTCTTAAAGATCCTCAAGGCCTCTGCTGTTTTGGTCATATTAGGCCTTGATCATTTACAGGCTTTATACTGGCTGTACCCCTCCAATGCCCTTTACATGATCACTGTATGTCTTTCTCCTAAAATAATGGAAATTAAAAGAGGACATTCTGACAATATTTTTGTATGATTAGCCTATATGTAGGATTTGAGTCGGCCCAATCAATATAACCATATTTACTGTATAGGAAAATCACTGACACAGGTCAGGAGACTTACCTATTCTTACAGGTCTATGGCAGCAATGGCAGCTTGGGGGTGCTGTGTTGATGTCAGTGCTAATTGTATCCAGAAGACCAAACATAAGTCTAGCCTTTTACGGCTGCTGTCCCTATACAGGGACCAAATCAGCGGAAATTTCAGAGCGCCAACTAATAGTACTCGATACAACTCAAACTTTCATTAAAACACACATGCAGGGTACTCAATCAAAGCTACACTCGTTGTGAATCTAGCCAACGTGTCAGATTTGTAAAATGCTTTTCGGCGAAAGCATAAGAAGCTATTATCTGATATCATGCAACCCCCGAAATCCCCAAAGGGGACGTAAACAGAAATAATTAGCGTAGCCGGCGCTACACAAAACGCAGAAATAAAATATAAAATATAAAACATTCATTACCTTTGACAAGCTTCTTTGTTGGCACTCCAATATGTCCCATAAACATCACAATTGGGTCTTTTTTTTCCATTAAATCGGTCCATGTATACCCAAAATGTCCATTTATGAAGCCCGTCTGATCCAGGAAAAAAGCACCTTTTCAAAACGCAACGTCTTTTTTTAATTGAAAAAGTTGCCTATAAACTTTGACAAAACACTTCAAACTACTTTTGTAAACCACCTTTAGGTATTAATAAACGTTAATAATCGATAAAATTGATCACGGGGCGATCTGTATTCGATAGCAGCAAGTCTTGAAATCATCGTCCATATTCTCCCTTTCACAACTTCCTTCGGTGTACCCCAAGACAGGAAGTGCCTATTCGTCATCCCACCAAGGATAAACCAGAACTGAATTGCCAGTACTGGCGACATCGTGTGGAAGCTGTAGACATTGTAAACGGGACTATCTATTTTCCCTGGCCATAGACAATACAGAGACTGGCGGATGGATATTTTTTTGTGAACAGTTTTCCTTGGGATTTTGACTCCTAAACACGTTCTGTTATAGCCACAGACATGATTTAACCAGTTTTAGAGACTTCAGAGTGTTTTCTATCCACACATACTAATCATATGCATTTACTATATTCCTTGCATGAGTAGCAGGACGTTGAAATTTTGCGCGATTTTTAACAAAAAGCTGCGGAAATTCGCAGCCTCCCTAACAGGCTAGCCACATGATTGCATTTCTCACCTGGCCCAGCCACACAGGTACAGGGGGCCCTTGCCACTGGTCCTGTATTATGGATGACCAGTCCAGTTTGGTAGTTTTTATTTCTTTAAACGAGGCAAGGACTTTGCCCTGACATGAGTAGCATCCTGCACCTTGTTGAGTTCCACATCACTCACATGGCCTGAGCTAAATACATTGTACCCTTCTTGAGAGGCTTCTCCACCACAGATAAAAACATTAACTCCTTCCCTCCCTGATTCCTATTGTTCTCTTTGTGAGGAAGTCCACTATTGAGCTGTAGGAGAATTCGTCTGGGATGTTCAACGTATTATCCCCCAACCCCAATTCTCTGCCTTTGGAGGGGGTATACTGTCCTCACTCGGAAATACCAGATACAGAATACTTAGCTAGTTTATTTGCTATGGCTTGTGCTTAAGTGTATAACATTGGACCTGGGTATAACACATAATTACATTATGTTCAATTTGCTAAATTGTGTTGGACAAATGGTAGGTAGAGTGAGAAGATTCATTGGTTCATTGGTAATGTTAGCTGGCAACAGTGAACTCAGCTAGATAATGTTAGCTAGCTACGCTACCAGCATAATCAACTAGCTAACCTTGTTACTAAACGTTTATTAGACTTGCTTTTCGACAACAAAATCCCACTACATTGCAACATATGAGACACTTGTCATCATTATCTTCTATAACTGCTGTTGAAAGGGTGGCTCCCTTCAAACTATCCGCCGCCATTGTCGCAACTCCTATTACCAGCCTGTTCAACCTCTCTTTCATATCGTCTGAGATCCCCAAGGATTGGAAAGCTGCCACAGTCATCCCTGGACCCAAACTGTTACAGACCTATATCCATCCTGCCCTGCCTATCTAAGGTCTTCGAAAGCCAAGTCAACAAACAGATCACTGACCATCTCGAATCCCACCGTACCTTCTCCGCTGTGCAATCTGGTTTCCGAGCCGGTCACGGGTGCACCTCAGCCATGCTCAAGGTACTAAACGATATCATAACCGCCATCGATAAAAGACAGTACTGTGCAGCCGTCTTCATCGACCTTGCCAAGGCTTTCGACTCTGTCAATCACCATATTCTTATCGGCAGACTCAGTAGCCTCGGTTTTTCGGGTGACTGCCTTGCCTGGTTCACCAATTACTTTGCAGACAGAGTTCAGTGTGTCAAATCGGAGGGCATGCTGTCCGGTCCTCTGGCAGTCTATGGGGGTGCCACAGGGTTCAATTCTCGGGCCGACTCTTTTCTCTGTATATATCAATGATGTTGCTCTTGTTGCGGGCGATTCCCTGATCCACCTCTACGCAGACGACACCATTCTATATACTTCCGGCCCGTCCATGGACACTGTGCTATCTAACCTCCAAACGAGCTTCAATGCCATACAACACTCCTTCCGTGGCCTCCAACTGCTCTTAAACGCTAGTAAAACCAAATGCATGCTTTTCAACCGTTCGCTGCCTGCACCCGCACGCCTGACCAGCATCACCACCCTGGATGGTTCCGACCTTGAATATGTGGACATCTATAAGTACCTAGGTGTCTGGCTGTAAACTGTAAACTCTCCTTCCAGACTCATATCAAACATCTCCAATCGAAAATCAAATCAAGAGTCGGCTTTCTATTCCGCAACAAAGCCTCCTTCACTCACGCCGCCAAACTTACCCTAGTAAAACTGACTATCCTACCGATCCTCGACTTCGGCGATGTCATCTACAAAATTTCTTCCAACACTCTACTCAGCAAACTGGATGCAGTTTATCACAGTGCCATCCGTTTTGTCACTAAAGCACCTTATACCACCCACCACTGCGACTTGTATGCTCTAATCGGCTGGCCCTCGCTACATATTCGTCGCCAGAGCCACTGGCTCCAGGTCATCTACAAGTCCATAAGCTCCGCCTTATCTCAGTTCACTGGTCACGATGGCAACACCCATCCGTAGCACGCGCTCCAGCAGGTGTATCTCACTGATCATCCCTAAAGCCAACACCTCATTTGGCCACCTTTCGTTCCAGTTCTCTGCTGCCTGTGACTGGAACGAATTGCAAAAATCGCTGAAGTTGGAGACTTTTATCTCCCTCACCAACTTCAAACATCTGCTATCTGAGCAGCTAACCGATTGCTGCAGCTGTACATAGTCTATCGGTAAATAAGGTGTATGCACCCATTTGTAAGTCGCTCTGGATAAGAGTGTCTGCTAAATGACTTAAATGTAAATGTAAATAGCCCACCCATTTTTACCTACCTCATCCCCATACTGTTTTTATTTATTTACTTTTCTGCTCTTTTGCACACCAATATCTCTACCTGTACATGACCATCTGATCATTTATCACTCCAGTGTTAAATCTGCAAAATTGTAATTATTCGCCTACCTCCTCATGCCTTTTGCACACAATGTATATAGACTCCCCTTTTTTTTCTACTGTGTTATTGACTTGTTAATTGTTTACTCCATGTGTAACTCTGTGTTGTCTGTTCACACTGCTATGCTTTATCTTGGCCAGGTCGCAGTTGCAAATGAGAACCTGTTCTCAACTAGCCTACCTGGTTAAATAAAGGTGAAATAAAAAAATAAAAAAGTATTTTTCTCAAAGTCAGCGCAGACATGTCAGCTTCCTATTGAATTGCACTGTTCACCTTTTGAATTTGATGGAATTTACTCCCCTATCAATCCTAGAGTGCAATGCACTGTTTACATTATGATGTAAAAGTGAAATAAAGCTATTGTCTTACTAGGTTCTGATTGGGCCTCTGTACCCTGAAGAAGACCACAACCAGACTGGTGGGCAGCAGCTCCCAGAAAAAGAGGATGATCCCAAAGATGATGTAGGCCTCTCCCCTGATCTTCTCGACGTCTGCCTGGAAGCACAACACACATCGATCAAGCATTCAGAGAAATGAAATAGACAAACACACACACAGGCAACACAACCCGAAAGAGGCAGATGTTGGGGGACAACAAGACAACGACAGAGATTGACAGCATGTGTACAGAGGGATTTCCAGACAGACACACAACCCGAAAGAGGCAGATGTTGGGGGACAACAAGACTGACAGAGATTGACAGCATGTGTATAGAGGGATTGACGAGACCAGACGAGACCAGACGAGACCAGACGAGACCAGACGAGACCAGACGAGACCAGACGAGACCAGACGAGACCAGACGAGACCAGACGAGACCAGACGAGACCAGACGAGACGAGACCAGACCAGACGAGACCAGACGAGACGAGACCAGACGAGACCAGACGAGACCAGACGAGACCAGACGAGACCAGACGAGACCAGACGAGACCAGACGAGACCAGACGAGACCAGACGAGACCAGACGAGACCAGACGAGACCAGACGAGACCAGACGAGACCAGACGAGACCAGACGAGACCAGACGAGACCAGACGAGACCAGACGAGACCAGACGAGACCAGACAGACAGACAGACAGACAGACAGACAGACAGACAGACAGACAGACAGACGCACACACAGACGCACACACAGACGCACACACAGACGCACACACAGACGCACACACAGACGCACCAGATGGCCTATGGGAAAAAGGGAAACCTACAGTACAGGGCCATCTATTTCAGGGGTTGAGCTCAGATCTAGGTCACTAGCACCAGGCAGCCCTTGGCTGTGCTCCCCCTCCTTGCCTTGCCTGACTGAGTTATTTATAGACAAACAAAACCTTTCCCCCATAGAGCCCATATCCTCCCAAATCCACTCAAATGGATTGTTGCTGCAGCAGCCACAGAGCTCTCAGCCACTCAGCAAACAATACTGGATAGGATGGCTCTGTCATCAAAGCATCCTGGACTGAGTGAAATCAAGCCAAGTGTCAACTTAGAAGGGAGACTGGAGAACAGTTGTAAAAATGGGATATATATATATATACAGATTCACAGAGGGACCCATATACATACAGTGCCTTCAGAAAGTCTTCACACCTTGACTTGTTCCACACGTTGTTGTGTTACAGCCTGAATTTAGAATGGATTCAATTGAGATTGTGTCACTGCCTACACACAATACCGCATAATGTCCAAAAGTGGAATTATGTTTTTAGAAATGTTTACAAATTTATTAAAAATGAAAAGCTGAAATGTCTTGAGTCGATAAGTATTCAACCCCGTTATGGCAAACCTATAAAAAAAAGTTCAGGAGTAAAAATGTGCTTAACAAGTCACATAATAAGTTGCATGGACTCACTCTGTGTGCAATAATAGTGATTGATTTTTTAATTACTACCTCATCTCTGTACCGCACACATACAGAGTCGGTCCCTCAGTCGAGCAGGGAATTTCAAAAACAGATTCAACCACAAAGACCAGAGAGGTTTTCCAATGCCTCGCAAAAAAGGGCACCTATTGGTAGATGAGTAAATGAAAGCTGAAAGTAAATATCCCTTTGAGCATGGTAAAGTTATTAATTACATTTCTGTTATTGCATCAATACACCAAGTCACTACAAAGATACAGGTGTCCTTCCTAACTCAGTTGCCGGAGACAAAGGAAACCACTCAGGGATTTCACCATGAGGCCAACGGTGACATTAAAATAGTTATAGTTTAATGGCTGTGATAGGAGAAAACTGAGGATGGATCAACAACATGGTAGTTACTCCACAATACTAACCTAAATGACAGATTGAAAAGAAGGAAGCCTGTACAGAGTAAAAATATTCCAAAACATGCATCCTGCTTGCAAATAAGGCACTAAAGTAAAACTGCAAAACATTTGGCAAAGAAATTAACTTTATGTTCTGAATACAAAGCGTTATGTTTGGTGCAAATCCAACACATCACTGAGTGCCACTCTTCATTTAATCAAGCATGGTGGTGGCTGCATCATGTTATGTGTATGCTTGTCATCGGCAAGGACTATTTTAGGATAAAAAGAAATGGAATAGAGCAAAGCACAAGAGCACATCAAAATCCTAGAAGAACACTGCTTCAGTCTGCTTTCCAACAGACACTGAGCAGCAAATTCACCCTTCAGCAGGACAGGCCAAATATACACTGGAGTTGCTTGCCAAGATGACACCGAATGAAGTGGCTTTTGTTACAGTTTTGACTTAAATCAGCTTGAAGATCTTTGGCAAGACTTGAAAATGGCTGTCTCGTCATGATCCACAACCAACTTGACAGAGCTTGACAAATTAAAAAAATAATAATGTGCAAATATAGTACAATCCAGGTGTTCAAAGTTCTTAGACACTTACCCAGAAAGAGTCACTGCAAAAGGTGCAAAGGTGTAAAAACGTATTTAATTTTCAATAAATTGTGCAAAAATTTCTAAAAAACATGTTGTTTTCACTGTCATTATGGGGTATTCTGTGTAGATGGGTGAGAAATCTATTGATTCCAATTTGAATTCAGGCTTAAACCAAATGTGGAGAGGTAGAAATACTTTTTGAGTCATAAGTGCTTACAGTGTTCACAGACAAAACACACACATAGCCATGTAAAGCCAGACACATTATATAAGCATGAACACACACAGACGAGCACACATATGCACATTGCACACACATGGACTCTTAAATTGGGCATACACGTGTGCACAATTGAGAAACAGCATGTGTGTTGACACATGGAGATGTAAAAAAAAAAAAAATCAACCATGCAACTAATGAAGAATGGATGTGACTGCCAGTTAGTTACATACGAAGCCTAATCACACACACAGGGTGTTTGCAGACTAATTAGCAATATTATAGATAATTAATTATGTCAGACAGCAGTTGTATGTTTGGCTGGCAACACAGCACTGTGGGCTTTGAATATCTAGGACAACAAGGTTCACTGACAGTTAAACAGTCCTGACACACACACACACACACACACACACACACACACACACACACACACACACACACACACACACACACACCCCTGGTCCTGTCACAGTGACTTAACTGGAACTATCTTCATCATCACCATTTTATGTGTCTGCGTGCATGCTTGTGAGGGTGCGTGGGTTATCCTACCTGGTCAGAGACGTTGTACCAGCTGTAGTTGAAGGGGCTGGGCCGGTCCTCTGGAGAAAGAGCCACCACCACCAGGTTGTAGCAGGCCCTGGACATGTAGAGCAGGATGACTGCAGTCCCGATGGCTGTAGCCTGGCACACTGATGTACCCTACAGGGAGAGGTAGGAAGGAGGGAGAGGGGAGAAAGAAGTATAGTGAGTATTGTATGTACAGTTCCTTCAGAAAGTATTCCTACCCCTTGACTTATATACTTATTTAATACAAGACTTAGACTTATACAAATATTGTTGTGTTACAGTTGCAATTCAAAATGGAGAACTTTTTTTTTTATACCAATCGACGACATACAATAACCCATAATAACAAAGTGGAAAAAATGTTTTAGGAAATGTTTGCAAGTCTTTTTGAAAATTAAATACAGAAATATCTCATTTACATAAATATTTACACCAGAGTCAATACATTACAGCTGTCTTTCTGGGTGTCTAAGATCTTTGCACACCTGGATTGTACAATATTTGCACATTATGCTTGAAAAAATTATTCAAGCTCTGTCAAGTTGGTTGTGGATCATTGCTAGACAGCCATTAAGTTTTGCCATAGAATTTCAAGCTGATTTAAGTCAAAACTGTAGCTAGGCCACTCAGGAACAATCCATGTCGTCTTGGTAAGCAACTCCAGTGAATATTCGGCTTTGTGTTTCAGGTTATTATCTAGCTGAAAGGTGAATGTCTACCAGGGTCTGTTGGAAAGCAATTCTGAACTAAGTTTTCCTCTAGGATTTTGCCTTTGCTTAGCTCTATTCCATTTATTTTTATCAAAACAACTCCCTAGTCCTTGCCGATGACAAGCATACCCATAACATGATGCAGCCACCACCATGCTTGAACATATGAAGTGGTACTCAGTGATGTGTTGTGTTTGCCCCAAACAAAATGCTTTGTATTAAAGACTAAGTTGATTTCTTTGCCACATTTTTTGAAGTTTTACTTTATTGCCTTAATGCAAACAGGATGCATATTTTGGAATATTTTGATTCTGTACAGGCTTCCTTCTTTTCACTCCGTCGTATAGGTTAGTATTGAGGTGTAACGACAATGTTGTTGATCCATCCTCAGTTTTCTCCTATCACAGCCATCAACTCCTTTCGGACTGGGGGGCAGTATTGAGTAGCCTGGATAATAAGGTGCCCAGAGTGAACTGCCTGCTACTCAGGCCCAAAAGCTAGAATATGCATATCATTAGAATATTTGGATAGAAAACACTCTGAAGTTTCTAAAAATGTTTGAATGATGTCTGTGCGTATAACAGAACTCATGTGGCAGACAAAGACCTGAGAAAAAAATCCAACCAGGAAGTGGGAAATCTGAGGTTTGTAGTTTTTCAAGTCATTGCCTATCGAATATACAGTGTCTATGGGGTCATATTACGCTTCCTAAGGCTTCCACTAGATGTCAACAGTCTTTAGAACCTGTCTCAGGCTTCTACTGTGAAGGGGGAGAGAATTACAGCTGTTTGAGTCAGGTGTCTGGCAGAATGCTATGAGCTTAGTCTCGCGCGAGCCCGTGAGAGTTAGCTGCATTCATTTTCCTTTCTAAAGACAAAAGGAATTGTCCGGTTAAAACATTATTGAAGATTTATGATAACAACATCCTAAAGATTGATTCTACACATCGTTTTACATGTTTCGACGAACTGTAATATAATTTTTGGGACTTTTCGTCTGAACTTTTGCCTGGACATGCCCGCGCCTCGTGAGTTTGGATTTGTGAACTAAACACATGAACAAAAAGGAGGTATTTGGACATAAATTATGGACTTTATCGAACAAAACAAACATTTATTGTGGAACTGGGATTCCTGGGAGTGCATTCTGATTAAGATCATCAAAAGGTAAGTGGATATTTATAATGCTATTTCTGACTTTTGTGACACCTCTCCTTCTTTGGAAAATGGCTGTATGTTTTTCTGTGACTTGGCGCTGACCAAACATAATCGCAAGGTGTGCTTTCGCCGTAAAGTCTTTTTTAAATCTGACACAGCGGTTGCATTAAACTCCGTAACGGTTTTAAAGTCACCATTCACCACAACTCCGGCAACTGAGTTAGGAAGAACGCCTGTATCTTTGTAGTGTCTCAGTGTATTGATAAACTATACAAAGTGTAATTAATAACTTTACCATGATCAAAGGGATATTCAATGTCTGCTTTTAATTACCCTTCTACCAATATGTGCCCTTTGTGAGGCATTGGAAAACCTCCATGGGCTTTGGGATTGAATCTGTGTTTGAAATGGACTGCTTGACTGAGAGACCTTACAGATAATTGTATGTGTGGGGTACAGAGATGAGGTAGTCATTCAAAAATCATGTTAAACACTATTATTGCACACAGTGAGTCCATGCAATATATTATGTGACCTGTTAAGCAAATGTTTACTCCTGAATTTATTTAGGCTTGCCATAACAAAGGGGTTGAATACTTATCGACTCAAGACATTTCAGCTTTTCATTTTTAATACATTTCTAAACATTTATAAAAACACAATAGCACTTTGACATTACGGGGTATTGTGTGTAGACCAGTGACACAATCTCAATCTAATCCCTTTTAAAAGCAGGTTGTAACACAAACAAAATGTGGAAATAGTCAAGGGGTGTGAATACTTTCTGGGGAGAATGACTGTCCCCTTTACTTGAAGCATGGATAGGGTTCAAGGTTGATCACGGTAATGCAGGCATTGTTAGCAGAAAATAGGATCCCCCATTATAGTGAATGGAAAAATGTAAAGCTTCATGTTTAATCTTTGTGTAAAAAATGTATATACACTACCGTTCAAAAGTTTGAGGTCACTTAGAAATATCCTTGTTTTCCATGAAAACATACATGAAATTAGTTGAAAATGAATAGGAAATAGTCAAGATGTTGACAAGGTTATAAATATAGATTTTTAATGTAAATAATAATGTCCTTCAAACTTGCTTTCGTTAAGAATCCTCCATTTGCAGCAATTACAGCCTCGCAGACCTTTGGCAATCAAGTTGTCAATTTGTTGAGGAAATCTGAAGAAATTTCACCCCATTCTTCATGAAGCACCTCCCACAAGTTGGATTGGCTTGATGGGCACTTCTTACATACCATACGGTCAAGCTGCTCCCACAACAGCTCAACAGGGTTGAGCTCCGGTGACTGCTGGCTACGCCATTATAGACAGAATACCAGCTGACTATTTCTTCCCTAAATATTTATTGCATAGTTTGGAGCTGTGCTTTGGGTCATTGTCCTGTTGTAGGAGGAAATTGGCTCCAATTAAGCACTGTCCACAGGTTATGGCATGGTGTTGCAAAATGGAGTGACAGCCATCCTTCTTCAAGATCACTTTTAACCTGTACAAATCTCCCACTTTACCACCACCAAAGCACCATCACATTGCCTCCACCATATTTTCATTTTTTCTGTCTCACGAATGTTGTTCTTTGTGATCCAAACACCCCAAACTTAGATTCGTCTGTCCATATCACTTTTTTCCAATCTTCCTCTGTCCCGTGTCTGTGTTCTTTCGCCCATCTTAATCTATTATTTTTATTGGCCAGTCTGAGATATGGCCTTTTCTTTACAACTCTGACTAGAAGGCCAGCATCCCGGAGTCGCCTCTTCACTGTCGACGTTGAGACTGGTGTTTTGTGGGTACTAAACTCAGCAAAAAAAGAAACATCCCTTATTCAGGACCCTGTCTTTCAAAAATAATTTGTAAAAATCCAAATAACTTCACAGATCTTCATTGTAAAGGGTTTAAACACTGTTTCCCATTCTTGTTCAATGAACCATACACAATTAATGAACATGCACCTGTGGAACGGTAGTTAATACACTAACAGCTTAAAGACGCTAAGCAATTAAGGTCACAGTTATGAAAACTTAGGACACTAAAGAGACCTTTCTACTGACTCTGAAAAATACCAAAAGAAAGAATCACAGGATGCCTGCTCATCTGCGTGAACATGTCTGAGGAATGCTGCAAGGAGGCATGAGGACTGCAGATGTGGCCAGTCCGTACTGTGAGACGCCTAAGACAGCGCTACAGGGAGACAGGACAGACAGCTGATCGTCCTCACAGGGGCAGACATGTGACAACACCTGCAAAGGATCGGTACATCTGAACAGCACACCTGCGGGACAGGTACAGGATGGCAACAACTGCCCAAGCTACATTAGGAACGCACAATCCCTCCATCAGTGCTCAGACTGTCCACAATAGGCTGAGAGAGGCTGGACTGAGAGCTTGTAGGCCTGTTGTAAAGGCAGGTCCTCACCAGACATCACCGGCAACAACATCGTCTATGGGCACAAACTCACCGTCGCTGGACCAGACAGGACTGGCAAAAAGTGCTCTTCACTGACGAGTCAAGGTTTCATCTCACCAGGGATGATGGTCGGATTGGCGTTTATCATCGAAGGAATGAGCGTTACACAGAGACCTGTACTCTTGAGCGGGATCGATTTGGAGGTGGAGGGTCCGTCATGGTCTGGGGCAGTGTGTCACAGCATCATCGGACTGAGCTTGTTGTCATTGCAGGCAATGTCAACGCTGTGCGTTACAAGGAGTGTGGTACCCTTCCAGCCATACTGCTTGTTCTGTGTGTGACTTCCTGCAAGTGTGTGATTTCCTGCAAGACAAGAATGTCAGTGTTCTGCCATGGCCAGCGAAGAGGCCGGATCTCAATCCCATTGAGCACGTCTGGGACCTGTTTGATCGGAGGGTGAGGGCTAAAGCCATTTCCCCCAGAAATGTCTGGGAACTTCCACGTGCCTTGGTGGAAGAGTGGGGTAACATCTCACAGCAAGAACTGTCAAATCTGATGCAGTCCATGAGGAGGAGATGAACAGCAGTACTTAATTCAGCGAGTGGCCTCACCAGATACGGACTGTTATTTTTTATTTGGGACCCCCCTTTTGTTCAGGGACAAAATATTACATTTCTGTTAGTCACATGTCTGTGGAACTTGTTCAGTTTATGACTCAGTTGATGAATCTTGTTGTGTTCATACAAATATTTACACATGTTAAGTTTGCTGAAAATAAACACAGTTGACAGTGAGAGGACGTTTTTTTTTGCTGAGTTTATTTCGCTGCCAGTTGAGGACTTGTGAGGTGACTGTTTCTCAAACTAGACACTCTAATGTACTTGCCCTCTTGCTCAGTTGTGCACCGGGGCCTTCCACTCCACTTTCTATTCTGGTTAGAGCCCGTTTGCGCTGTTCTGTGAAGGGAGTAGTACACAGCATTGTACAAGATCTTCAGTTTCTTGGCAATTTCTCACATGAAATACCCTTCATTTCTCAGAACAAGAATAGACTGACAAGTTTCAGAAGAAAGGTGTTTGTTTCTGGCAATGTTGAGCCTGTAATCAAACCCACAAATGCTGATGCTCCAGATACTCAACTAGTCTAAAGAAGGCCAGTTTTATTTTTAATCGGAACAACAGTTTTCAGCTGTGCTAACATAATTGTAAAAGGGTTTTCTAATGATCAATTGGCCTTTTAAAATTATAAACTTAGATTAGCTATTTATTTTTTTAATTCACCTTTATTTAACCAGGTAGGTCAGTTGAGAACAAATTCTCATTTACAACTGCGAACTGGCCAAGATAAAGCAAAGCAGTTCGACAAAAACAGCAGAGTTACACATGGGATAAACAAAACGTACAGTCAATAACACAATAGAAAAATCTGTATACAGTGTGTGCAAATGAAATAAGGAGGTAAGGCAATAAATAGACCAATATCGGCGAAGTTATTATAATTTAGCAATTTACACTAGAGTGATATGTGCAGATGAGGATGTGCAAGCAGAAATACTGGTGTGCAAAAGAGTAGGAAAAACAAAAAACAAATATGGGAATGAGGTAGGTAGTTGGTTGGATGGGCTATTTACAGATGGCTGTGTACAGCTGCAGCAATCAGTAAGCTCCTCTGACAGGTGACGCTTGAAGTTAGTGAGGGAGATATGAGTCTCCAACTTCAGTGATTTTTGAAATTCGTTCCAGTCATTGGCAGCAGACAACTGGAAGGAAAGGCGGCCCAAGGGGGTGTTGGCTTTGGGGATGACCAGTGAAATCCATCTGCTGGAGCGCGTGCTACTGGGGGGTGTTGCTATGGTGACCAGTGAGCTGAGATAAGGTGGAGCTTTAACAAGCAAAGACTTATAGATGACCTGGAGCCAGTGGGTTTGGCGACGAATATGTAGCGAGGACCAGCCAACGAGAAAATACAGGTCGTAGTGGTGGGTAGTATATGGGGCTTTGGTGACAGAACGGATGGCACTGTGATAGACTGCATCCAATTTGCTGAGTAGAGTGTTGGAGGATATTTTGTAAATTACATCGCCAACGTCAAGGATCGGAAGGATAGTCAGTTTTACGAGGGTATGTTTGGCAGCATGAGTGAAGGAGGCTTTGTTGTGAAATAGGAAGCCAATTCTAGATTTAATTTGGGATTGGATATGCTTAATGTGAGTCTGGAAGGGAAGTTTTCAGTCTCTTTTACCAGACACATAGGTGTTTGTAGTTGTCCAGAGTAGTGATGCTAGACGGGTGGGGGCAGTGATCTGTTGAAGAACATGCATTTAGTTTTACTTGCATTAAAGAGCAGTCGGAGGCTAAGGAATGGGTGTTGAATGGCATTGAAGCTCGACTGTAGGTAAGTTAACACAGTGTCCAAGGCAAAGTCTAGCTTTTTCAAACAGACATTTGCATCCTGTAGCACAAACTCCAAGAAGTTTCTGTTTGAAAAAGCTAGACTTTGCTTTCCTAACTGCCTGTGTATATTGGTTTCCTAACTTCACTGAAAAGTTACATATCGCGGGGGAAATTCGATGCTAATGTAGTACGCCACAGGATGTTTTTGTGCTGGTCAAGGACAGTCAAGTCTGGAGTGAACCAAGGGCTATATCTGTTCTTAGTGCAACATTTTTTGAATGGGGCGTGCTTATTTAAGACGGTGAGGAAACCACTTTTAAAGAATAACCAGGCATCCTCTACTGACGGAAATGAGGTCAATATCCTTCCAGGATAGCAGGGCCAAGTCGATTAGAAAGGCCTGCTCGCCTAAGTGTTTTAGGGGACGTTTGACAGTGATGAGGGGTGGTCGTTTGACCGCGGACCCATTACGGACGCAGGCAATGAGGCAGTGACCGCTGAGATCCTGGTTGAAGACAGCAGAGGTGTATTTAGAGGGCATGTTGGTCAGGATGATTTCTATCAGGGTGCTCACGTTCACGGATTTAGGGTTGTACCTGGTAGGTTCCTTGATAGTTTGTGTGAGATTGAGGGCATCTAGCTTAGATTGTAGGATGGCCGGGGTGTTAAGCATATCCCAGTTTAGGTCACCTAACAGGGACTAGTCTCTCAGTCCCTGCCACTGAGAAAAATCCCCACAGCATGATCCAGCCAACACCCTGCTTCACCATAGGGACAGTGCCAGGTTTCCTCCAGATGTGACGCTTGGCATTCAGGCCAAAGAGTCACATCTAGGTTTCATCAGACCAGAGAATCTTGTTTCTCATAGTCAGAGTCCTTTAGGTGCCTTTTGGCAAACTCTAAGCAGGCGGTCATGTGCTTTTTACTAAATCAATTTTAGAATAAGGCTGCAACGTAACAAATGTAGAAAAAGTGAAGGGGTCTGAATACTTTCTGAATGCACTGTATATATGGTCATTTTTAGATATACAGGGTAAAGTTGATAATTTTATAATGAAGACAGCAATCACTTTTGCGAGGCACACTGCTAGGACTAGGACTCTTGGAAGATTAGTCCAAATGGGGACTAAAAGAGATCCAAATCAAATCAAACACTGCATGGCCAAAGTGAGAGGAAAAGAGAAGATCATTATGTAAAAACTTCAACACCATTTGATTTTGAGATGGAGGTGAAATCCAAAGTTGTGCTATACACACATAGGCTAAGTCACAGCTAATTTGTAAACGGCAAGTATTGATACATTACTAGCTAAAACACAGAATCAAAGTCAGAAAACAAACAACATTGTCTACATTATCCCCCCTCTAATCTGAGAGTGGTGAGTTACCCACCCACACACGCTCAGACAGATCCAGCTCAGAGGCGCAGCTTGAGCTCCATCAGCAGCAGTTTTTCATTTAGTATGGAAAAGTGTGTTTATGCAACAAATGTTAGAGCATCAATTCATTCTTTAATCAAACTGAATCACACAGATTAATTTCAAACTAAAAAAGTATCATTCCTGAGGTTTGATTTGAATAGGGCAATCTATAAGCACAGACAAATGATTTCAAGGATCTGAAAGGATTAGGTATGGAGGAATGGTCTAAGATCCCTACCAATGTGTTCTCCAACTCATAAAACATTTTTTTTAAAAGCTCAGGGTTTCAAATTTTGACCACTATCTTTAAATGTTTGTTTTATATTACTTGTTAAACAAAATATATTTATCTGATCAATTGTATTAGTATAACCCCATTTGTTTTGCATATAATATAGCTCATTATTTGAATGATTTATTTTATACAGTCATTTTTGCTCATCTTTATCAATGGTGTCAATAATTTCAGACCCCACTGCCTTCAGAAAGTATTCACACCCCTGGACTTTTTCCCATATTTTGTTGTGTTACAGCCTGAATTTAAAAATAAAAATAAATTTAAATAGATTTTGTGTCACTGGCCTACACACCCCATAACATCAAAGTGTAATTATGTTTTTCAACATTTTTACTAATTAATAGAAACATTTAAGCTGAAATGTCTTAAGTCAATAAGTATTCAACCCCTTTGTTATGGCAAGCCTAAATAAGTTCAGAAGTAAATATTTGCTTAACAAATCACATAAGTTGCATGACTCATTCCGTGTTCAATAATAGTGGTTAACATGATTTTTTAATAAATACCCCATCTCTGTACCCCACACACAATTATCTGTAAGGTCCCGCAATCGAGTAGTGAATTTCATATCCTGAATATCCCTTTGGGCATGGCAAAGTTATTAATTAGGCTTTGGATACACCCAGTCACTACAAAGATACAGGCATCCTTATTAACTCAGTTGCCAGAGAGAATAAATTGGCAAACACATCACTGAGTACCCCTCTTCAAGTATGGTGGTGGCTGCATCATGTTATGGGTTTGCTTGTCATCGGCTAAGACTAGGGATTAAAAAAAATAAATAATAATAAATGGAATACAAACAGGCAAAATCATAGAGGAAAACCTGATTCAGTCTGCTTTCCAACATACACTGGAGACAAATGCACATTTCAACAGGACAATAACCTAAAACACAAGGCCAAATATACACTGGAGTTGCTTACTAAGATGACATTGAATGTTCCTGAGTGGCCTAGTTACAGTTTTGAATGTAATCAGCTTGAAAATCTATGGCAAGTCTTGAAATTGGCTGACTAGCAATGATCAAGAAGCAACTTGACAGGGCTTGAATAATTTTTAAAACAATATTGGCCAAATATTGTACACTCTAGGTGTGCAAAGCTCTTAAAGACTTGCCCAAAAGGACTCACAGCTGTAATCACCGCCAAAGGTGCTTCTGCAAAGTACTAACTTACAAATACCTTTGTAAATGTGATATTTAAGCATTTCATTATCCCAAAAAATTGCAAAAATTTCTAAAAACATGTTTTCACTTCGTCATAATGGTGTATTGTGTGAAGAAGGGTGACAAAAATATATGTTTAATCCATTTTGAATTCAGGCTAACACAACAAAATGTGGAATAAGTCAAGGGGTTTGAATACTTTCTGAAGACACTATGTAAATGTAATTATTACTGTATGTCATTTTCAATAAATTAGGAAACATTTCTAAAAATATTTTCACTTTGTCATTATGGGATATTGTGTGTAGATGGGTAAGAAAGAAATCTATTTAATCCATTTTGAATTGAGGCTGTAACACAATACAATGCGGAATAAATCCAGGGGTATTAATACTTTCTGAAAGCACTGTATGCATGTATGGGGTAACGGCATGAAAAACAGGACACAGACAATAAGTATCTGATTGGTATTGAACCATCTACCTAGCTACAAAATCAACAACTTGCTGCCAACACACTGTCATTGACACTGACCCAACTCCAGCCATTTTAATAATGGGAATTGATGGGAATTATGTAAATATATCACTAGCCACTTTAAACAATGCTACCTTATATAATGTTACTTACCCTACATTATTCATCTCATATGCATATGTATATACTGTACTCTACATCATCGACTGCATCCTTATGTAACACATGTATCACTAGCCACTTTAACTATGCCACTTTGTTTACTTTGTCTACACACTCATCTCATATGTATATACTGTACTCGATACCATCTACTGTATGCTGCTCTGTACCATCACTCATTCATATATCCTTATGTACATATTCCTTATCCCCTTACACTGTGTATAAGACAGTAGTTTTGGAATTGTTAGTTAGATTACTTGTTGGTTATCACTGCATTGTCGGAACTAGAAGCACAAGCATTTCGCTACACTCGCATTTAACATCTGCTAACCATGTGTATGTGACAAATAAAATTTGATTTGATTTGATTTGATTTGAGTTGCTAGTATTTAATCCCTGCTTGCAAACCCAATTTGATAAAGATTAAACGTTTAATAATTAATTGATTGGTTAAGTGACTGATTTGTTATTTGGTTGATTGGTTAAGTGGCTGATTGGTTGACTGATTAAATTATGTATTAGTTCATTTGTTGATGGGACTAGATGACTGATTGAGGATGGTCCAGTACCTTGGACTCGAGATAGACGTTGGCAGAGGACATCTTGGCGATCTTGAAAATGCACACGGCCAGCGAGACTGCGCAGAGTACGAAGAGACTGTCATTGACCAGCACCCGGGCCAGCACCACCTGCCTCACCTCTGCCTCGCCCACGTCGCCCCCAATGCCACCCTGCACCAGCATGGCGCATGTTAGGTTCACCACGAGGAAGAAAAGGCTGGAAAAGATGAACGTCAAGCGAATGGGCACCCTGTGCAAAAAAACACACAATTATAGGTGGTACGACAAAATATTTAATTGTTTTACTGGTAAGACTTCCCTGTAGCATTGTTTCCTGATCGTAGATTCATTAGTGTCACACCAAAGAGTTATTACCTAGGAAATTGTTTTTTTTTTTCATCTTGTCGTGGGTCATAAAACTACATGCAGGGCGCATTTGTTTTACAACTTGTTTAGCATGTTTGGTTTTCTGATTAGCTAGCTTGCTAACAACCTGGTAACTTCATCAGTATATCCAAACACTTGGAGGCACAGAAATAAAGGGATAACTTCTTCAGGAGAGATGTCTTTTTTACTTTATTATTTACTTATTTATTTTACCTTTATTTAACGAGGTAAGTCAGTTAAGAACAAATTCTTATTTTCAACAATGGCCTAGGAACGGTGGGTTAACTGCCTTCTTCAATCTTGCATGTCGTCATCACAAACATGGCGCTCTTATAGACAGTGTACATTTTTCAATGTAACACACCTCAATATAAAAATAGTGTTTTTAGATAATGTAGAAACCTAATATTCCACAAATTACTTTTTAATTTCAATGACAGGTATTTATTTGTACCAACAATATGAGTTTCTAGGGCACAGCATGTGCTTTAGAAGTAGCTACAATTAATACAGGTATTATTTCAATCGATTAAGGGAGCACCAGCGCTATCAATGAATGTTTTTTATTTAGAGCAACATTACAATAATTCTACACAACAATAAATTGACCATAAGCTTGAAATACCCCAAACCCATCCTACTGCACTGGCTCACTCAATCTTCACAGTTCCCCCTCTCTCTTTATCTCCTAACTCTTCTCCACTCTTCCTTTAGACCCTCCCCCCTTGCAGGATGTGTGCGTGTATTTGTGTGGGTGTGTGTGCCGTCGAGTGAGTGAGTCGGGGGATTGCAGAGTACCGGGATGGAAAGGGGGGCAGGAGTTGGCGTGGTGGATTTGGGGATTTGAGCTCACAGCTTTTCACTCCGCATCAGACATTAAATCGGCTGATCAAAGTGCTTATTAGTCCAGAAATTTGGACCCCACCTTCCCCGTTCACATCAAAAAGCCCAGGGTGGAGACAGCTTAGACGAAGCTCAGGGGGCATAATTAGATTTCATCAAGGTTATCGGGCACTCTGTTCCAATGTATCTACAATAATAACCTTCAGTCATACAGTAGAAGCCAGAGTCATAGATACTGTACACACAGAGCTTGGCCAACTTGGTTTTGTATCTAGGGCTTGGAGTATCTGAACGAGAGCCATGTTGGCACCAAAGGTTTGAAAGATCCCATTCTAGTAAGAATGTATTAGAATGTTATGTTAGTCCCATAGTGTTTTGCAATTGGCAGAAACGGTAGCAACTGCAATGCATCTACCTTTTTTCAATTTTAGTAACATATTTTGGGAGGTTGAGGGGGTTTGACAAGGTCCCACATAAGACTTAATTTCAACTCTAATTTATTTTTCACCAAAAAACATCCCTTCTATTACACCAGCTTTGATTTGGGTTATTGGAGATTTGATGCCCTCCTGCCCTACATCCCCTCCCCCTCTTTGTCCCTTGACCCACCCCACCCATCAAAAACACAGTTAGACTAACCCAGATACTGACTCAGCAGAATTCCACTTACCTGTATTTGTTAAGCTCTGGAGAATATTTTGCATTGGCTTTAAACATTATCTGGGGAGACAGAATGGGAGGGGGGAGGGACACATTGTTATTGACTGGCCGATATGTGGTGGAAGCAGTCTGACTCAAAATGGCCACCAATGTGAATCACAAAGATGGATGCCGGGCTGGTGGGCTCAATGACTCTGTATATATGAATGGACAAAGCCATCGATCACGTGACACCATTTGTTCCTATGTGAAAACCAAATAGTGCATTTGAAGGCCAGGAAGTTTCTTAAGATGGCCTGGGAGATTTATGTAGACATAACATACTCAGTTTGAGCTAGCTCAGTGCTGCCCCCTTTCATTGAGTATCTCAATGTGAAGGCCAAATGGGTACTGCAGGCTGTCATTAGCAACTAAATTACCCCAATAACTTGTTCTGTTTGCAATTTTTAAATATGTTCAAGGACATAGAACTGGTGTAATATAAGTCATTATTAGTACCATGATTGTCTTCCAAATTTGAGGGATCCTGTTTTCTGCAAACAATCCCTGCAGTACTGCGGTCGGCCTTGAACTTCGTGGCTTCAATGAGAAAGGGCAGTCATTGTCCCCTAAGTGGGGTGCACACTTTGGTTGTGTACGAAAGGGGGTCAAATATTAAGCGGTGTATACATGCAATCTGTATCAGGTCTTCAAAGGACTTTTCACACTACTGAGTCGAACAGAGCTGAGTCCAACCAAGCTGTACTGAGCCGGGCTGATTACGCATTCATCGTGGTTGCTGACAATGTGATTTTTTTTTTTTTTTTTTTTTTCACCTTTATTTAACCAGGTAGGCTAGTTGAGAACAAGTTCTCATTTGCAACTGCGACCTGGCCAAGATAAAGCATAGCAGTGTGAACAGACAACACAGAGTTACACATGGAGTAAACAATTAACAAGTCAATAACACAGTAGAAAAAATGGGCAGTCCATATACAATGTGTGCAAAAGGCATGAGGAGGTAGGCGAATAATACAATTTTGCAGATTAAGAAAAGAAAATATCCGAACCAATTCAGTTTGGGATGGCACAATAGTGTGAAAAGGGTCTAATTCTGTGGACAAAGGAGACCAACTGTTCGGCAACATCTGCGGACCAATTGTCTGGATGTCGGGGGACACTGCCAATGGGGTTAAGGTCTCTGCTGACAATGCCTTGGTGGTCTGCCACAGAGGCTTGATGAAAAATTACCAGTCAGCGTCTATAAGCAAGGTTGTGCCCAGATAGACCTCAAATCTGGGCTAAATCTTTGGGGCTGGCTGGAAGCCAGATGAAGAGTGGGGGATCAGCGGGGGATACAGATTCTCCTCTTCCCCCCCACCCCTGAACCGCTGTGTCCCTTCCCCTCTTTCTAATCCTTATTGATGAAGCAGTCCCTGAGAAAAAGGAGTTGGAGCACAGACAGAGCCATCATAGGGCCTACACACATCATTATACACAGCAGTTTCCACACCATGAGGATAAATCGTCATCAGTAACACTAATAGACGCAGAGAGAGATTCAGAGAGAGAGAGAAGAGACGCAGAGAGAGATTCAGAGAGAGAGAAATTCAGAGAGAGAGATTCAGAGAGAGAGAGAAGAGATGCAGAGAGAGAGAGAGAAGAGATGCAGAGAGAGAGAGAGAGAGAGATTCAGAGAGAGAGAGAGAGAGAGAGATTCAGAGAGAGAGAGAAGAGACGCAGAGAGAGAAGAGATGCAGAGAGAGAGAGAGAGAGATAGAGAGATGCAGAGAGAGAGAGAGGGAGAGAGAGATGCAGAGAGAGAGAGATGCAGAGAGAGAGAGAGAGATGCAGAGAGAGAGAGAGAGAGAGATAGAGAGACGCAGAGAGAGAGAGAGAGAGAGAGAGACGCAGAGAGAGAGAGAGACGCAGAGAGAGAGAGAGAGAGAGAGAGACGCAGAGAGAGAGAGAGAGACGCAGAGAGAGAGAGAGAGAGACGCAGAGAGAGAGAGAGAGAGAGACGCAGAGAGAGAGCGAGAGAGAGAAAGAGAGACGCAGAGAGAGAGACTTGCATGACAAGTAATTTTCCAACAATTGTTTACAGACAGATTAATGAACTAATAATTCACTGCATCACAATTCCAGTGGGTCAGAAGTTTACATACACTAAATTCACTGTGCCTTTAAACAGCTTGGAAAATTCCAGAAAATGAAACCATGGCTTTAGAAGCTTCTGATAGACTAATTGACATCATTTGAGTCAATTGGAGGTCTACCTGTGGATGTATTTCAAGGCCTACCTTCAAACTCAGTGCCTCTTTGCTTGATCATGGGAAAATCAAAAGATCACACTTTTTGGTCTGGTCTGATGAAACAAAAATACAACTGTTTGGCCATAATGACCAAATCAAATAAAAGTTTATTTGTCATGTGCACCGAATACAGCAGGTGTAGAACTTACAGTGAAATGCTTACTTACAGGCTCTAACAAATAGTGCAAAAAAGGTATAAGGTGAACAATAGGTAGGTAAAAAAAATAAACAACAGTAAAAAGACAGGCTATATACAGTAGCGAGGCTACATACAGACACCGGTTAGTCAGGCTGATTGAGGTAGTATGTACATGTAGATATGGTTAAAGTGACTATGCATATATGATGAACAGAGGTGGGGGGGGCACACAATGCAAACAGTTTGGGTAGCCATTTGATTACCATCCCAACCGTAAAGCACAGGCGTGGCAGCATCATGTTGTGGGGCTGCTTTGCTGTAAGAGAGACTGGTGCACTTCACAAAATAGATGGCATCATGAGGTAGGAAAATTATGTGGATATATTGAAGCAACATCTCTAGACATCAGTCAGGAAGTTAAAGCTTGGTTGCAAATGGGTCTTCCAAATGAACAATGACCCCAAGCATACTTCCAAAGTTGTGGCAAAATGGCTTAAGGACAACAAAGTCAACGTATTGGAGTGGCCATCACAAAGCCCTGACCTCAATCCTATAGAAAATGAGTGGGCAGAACTGAAAAAGCATGTGAGAGCAAGGAGGCCTACTGACTCAGTTACAGGAGGCCTAAACCTGACTCAGTTACACCAGCTCAGTCAGGAGGAATAGGCCAAAATTCACCAAACTTATTATGAGAAGCTTGTGGAAGGCTACCTGACACATTTTGACCCAAGTTAAACAATTTGAAGGCAATGCTACTAAATACCAATTGAGTGTATGTAAACTTCTGACCCACTGGGAATGTAATGAAATAAATAAAAGCTGAAATAAATCACTCTCTCTACTATTATTCTGACATTTCACATTCTTAAAATGAAGTGGTGATCCTAACAGACCTAAGGACAATTAAACAATTAACAAGTCAATAACACAGTAGAAAAAAAGGGGAGTCTATATACATTGTGTGCAAAAGGCATGAGGAGGTAGGCGAATAATTACAATTTTGCAGATTAACACTGGAGTGATAAATGATCAGATGGTCATGTACAGGGATATTGGTGTGCAAAAGAGCAGAAAAGTAAATAAATCTAAACAGTATGGGGATGAGGTAGGTAAAATTGGGTGGGCTATTTACCGATAGACTATGTACATCTGCAGCGATCGGTTAGCTGCTCAGATAGCAGATGTTTGAAGTTGGTGAGGGAGATAAAAGTCTCCAACTTCAGCGATTTTTTCAATTCGTCAAATGTCAGGAATTGTGAAAAACTGAGTTTAAATGTATTTGGCTAAGGTGTATGTAAACTTCCGACTTCAACTGTATGTGTCTGAGATGGTTAGTAATGATGTGGGGGCTGTGAATTGGCAAAGCGGGTGGAGTTATATCCTGCCTGGTTGGCCCTGTCCGGGGGTATCGTCGGACGGGGCCACAGTGTCTCCCCGACCCCTCCTGTCTCAGCCTCCAATATTTATGCTGCAACAGTTTGTGTGTCGGGGGCTAGGATCAGTCTGTTATATCTGGAGTATTTCTCCTGTCTTATCCGGTGTCCTATGTGAATTTAAGTATGCTCCCTCTAACGCTCTCTCTTTCGCTCTTCTCTCGGAGGACCTGAGCCCTAGGACCATGCCTCATAACTACCTGGCCCGATGACTCCTTGCTGTCCCCAGTCCACCTGGTTGTGCTGCTGCTCCAGTTTCTAATGTTCTGCCTGTGGCTATGGAACCCTGACCTGTTCACCGGACGTGCTACCTTGTCCCGGACCTGCTGTTTTCGACTCGCTCTACCACACTTGCTTCTATATCTGCATTGCTTGCCGTTTGGATTTTTAGGCTGGGTTTCTGTATAGCACTTTGTGACATCGGCTGATGTAAAAAGGGCTTTATAAATCAATTTGATTGATTGATAACATGTGCCATGTGGGTCGTCCTTGTCATTGAGGCTGTGGACAGCTGAGTGAATGCCTTAATAGATGTTTGACACATTGTGCTGGTCCCTTGAGTGAATCAACAGCCATCTCTCATCCAGAATCATAGCAGGCCACACACACAGGGCTTCAATATTCACACAAATACACCACACAAATATATACACACACCACCTGCTCTGTGTGAGCTTCTGTATCCACCACACTGGAAGTGTAAAACAAACAAAAGGCACATGCAGGCTCTCCCTTAACAACACTCCATTTGCATCTGATTGCTATTCCCCGCACTACTTGTTGACAGCTTCACAAGCACTCAGCTCTTGTCATCGTGTTTTCGTTTGTGTTTCTCTTGAAAGTCATCTCCATGCAAAGGACAATGATTTGAATTAGAATCTACAAATTAACTCTTAAAATGTGGGTTGGACACACATTTATACACTGCTCAAAAAAATAAAGGGAACACTTAAACAACACAATGTAACTCCAAGTCAATCACACTTCTGTGAAATCAAACTGTCCACTTATGAAGCAACACTGATTGACAATACATTTCACATGCTGTTGTGCAAATGGAATAGACAACAGGTGGAAATTATAGGCAATTAGCAAGACACCCCCAATAAAGGAGTGGTTCTGCAGGTGGTGAACACAGACCACTTCTCAGTTCCTATGCTTCCTGGCTGATGTTTTGGTCACTTTTGAATGCTGGCGGTGCTTTCACTCTAGTGGTCGCATGAGACGGAGTCTACAACCCACACAAGTGGCTCAGGTAGTGCAGCTCATCAATGCGAGCTGTGGCAAAAAGGTTTGCTGTGTCTGTCAGCGTAGTATCCAGAGCATGGAGGCGCTATCAGGAGACAGGCCAGTACATCAGGAGACGTGGAGGAGGCCGTAGGAGTGCAACAACCCAGCAGCAGGACCGCTACCTCCGCCTTTGTGCAAGGAGGAGCAGGAGGAGCACTGCCAGAGCCCTGCAAAATGACCTCCAGCAGGCCACAAATGTGCATGTGTCTGCTCAAAAGGTCAGAAACCGACTCCATGAGGGCCCAACATCCAGGACGCCCAGGACGTTTTTCATTTGCCAGAGAACACCATGCGTGGCATATTCGCCACTGGCCGCAGTGTGCTCTTCACAGATGAACGCAGGTTCACACTGATCACGTGACAGACGTGACAGTCTGGAGACGCCGTGGAGAACGTTCTGCTGCCTGTAACATCCTCCAGCATGACCGGTTTGGCGGTGGGTCAGTCATGGTGTGGGGTGGTATTTCTTTGGGGGGCTGCACAGCCCTCCATGTGCTCGCCAGAGGTAGCCTGACTGCTCTTCAGACCCCTTGTGAGACCATATGCTGGTGCGGTTGGCCCTGGGTTCCTCCTAATGCAAGACAATGCTAGACCTCATGTGGCTGGAATGTGTCAGCAGTTCCTGCAAGAGGAAGGCATTGATGCTATGGACTGGCCCGCTCGTTCCCCAGACCTGAATCCAATTGAGCACATCTGGGACATCATGTCTCGCTCCCATCCACCAACGCCACGTTGCACCACAGACTGTCCAGGAGTTGGCGGATGCTTCAGTCCAGGTCTGAGAGGAGATCCCTCAGGAGACCATCCGCCACCTCATCAGGAGCATGCCCAGGCGTCGTAGGGAGGTCATACAGGCACGTGGAGGCCAGACACACTACTGAGCCTCATTTTGACTTGTTTTAAGGACATTACATCAACGTTGGATCAGCCTTTAGTGTGGTTTTCCAATTTAATTTTGAGTGTGACTCCAAATCCAGACCTCCATGGGTTGATAAATTTGATTACCATTGATCATTTGTGTGATTTTGTTGCCAGCACATTCAACTATGTAAAGAAAAAAGTATAATACGAATATTTCATTCATTCAGATCTAGGATGTGTTATTTTAGTGTTCCCTTTATTTTTTTGAGTAGTGTATAACACTTATAGGGGTGTCCAGTGTCCCCATTACTGTACTGATTTGTTATGGAAATGCCCAGCAACCCGAGAAGCTGAACTCCTCCAAAGGAACCTCTATACTCTTTTTACACTACTAAGCCGAGCCAAACTATACTGCACTGATTTGCATACATCCACCATAGTTGCTGGAACCATGCAGGAAATTAGAATCTGAATCAAAAACATTGCGTGTGTTTTTTCACATTATTTGTAACTTATTTTGTACATAATGTTCCTGCCACCGTGTCTTATTACCGAAAATAGCTTCTAGATATCAGGACAGCGATTACTCACCCCGTACGAGAGGAATACTTTTTCTTTAACGAGTCAGACGGGAACGATTTACTTCAGACGCCCGACAAGGCCCTCATCTCCGTCATTTGCAGGAGAAAGAGACGGAGATATCGGGATTGGGGTGCCTTGTAAGGATCCGAGGACGAGTTGGTAATCTGCCTTTACCATCGGTCCTATTAGCCAACGTACAAAAATTGGATAATAAAGTAGACGAGCTACGAACACGTATATCCTACCAACCGGACATTAAAAACCGTAATATATGTTATTTCACTGAGTCGTTGCTGAACGACAACAAGAACAACATACAGCTGGCGGATTTTAATGCTTTTTCGGCAGGATAGAACAGCGGCCTCTGGTAAGCCAAGGGGTAGGGGTCTATGTATATTTGTAAACAACAGCTGGTGTACAAAATCTAAGGAAGTCTCAAGGTTTTGCTCACCTGAGGCAGAGCATCTCATGATAAGCTGTAGACCACACGACCAAGAGAGATTTAATCTATATTCTTTGTAGCTGTCTATTTACCACCACAAACTGATGATAGCACTAAGACCGCACACAATGAGCTGTTTTCAGGCAGAAGCAAACAGGAAAACGCTCATCCAGAGGCGGCGCTCCTAGTTGCCGGGGACTTAAATGCAGGGAAACTCACCAGTTTCATGTGCACTAGTGCCTCGGTCACTAAGAAAGTGGTCAGATGAAGCAGATGCTAAGCTACAGGACTGTTTTGCTAGCACAGACTGGAATATGTTCCGAGATTCCCCCGATCGCATTGAGTACACCACACCACATCAGTAAGTGCATCGATGACATCATCCCCACAGTGACTGCATGTACAGTCAAGAACCCAAGAACACGAAGGTAACCTGCCTAAATGACTACCAACCCGTAGCACTCACGTCTGTAGCCATGAAGTGCTTTAAAAGGCTGGCCAGGGCGCACATCAACACCATTATCCTAGAAACCCTAGACCCAATCCAATTTGCATAGCGCCCCAATAGATCCACAGATGATGCTCTCTCTATTGCGTTCCACACTGCCCTTTCCCACCTGGACAAAAGGAACACCTATGTGAGAATGCTGTTAATTGACTACAACTCAGCGTTCAACACCATAGTGCCCTCACTGAGCTAAGGACCCTGGGACTAAACACCTCCCTCTGCAACTGGATCCTGAACTTCCTGACGGCCGCCCCCGGTGGTAAGGGTCGGTACCAATACATCCGCCACGCTGATCCTCAACACGGCGGCCCCTCAGGGGTGTGTGCTCAGTCCCCTCCTGTACTCCGTGTTCACTTATGACTGCATGGCCAGGAACGACTCCAACACCATCATCAACTTTGCTGATGACACAACATTGGTAGGCCTGATCACCGACAACGATGAGACAGCCTATAGGGAGGTCAGAGACCTGGTCGTGTGGTGCCAGGACAACAACCTGTCCCTCAATGTGATCAAGACAAAGGAGATGATTGTGGACTACAGGAAAAGGAGGACCGAGCACACCCCCATTCTCATTGACAGGGCTGTAAGTGGAACAGGTTGAGAGCTTCAAGTTCCTTGGTGTCCACATCACCAACTAAGTATCATTGTCCAAATACACAGTCGTGAAGAGGGCACGACAAATCCTATTCCCCCTCAGGAGAATGAAAAGATTTGGCATGGGTCCTCAGATTCTCAAAAGGTTCTACAGCTGCACCATCGAGAGCATCCTGCCTGACTGGTTGTATCACTGCCTGGTATGGCAACTGCTCGGCCTCCGACCGCAAGGCACTACACAACTCTATACCAGGCCGTGTCAGAGGAAGGCCCTAAAAATGGTAAAAGACTCCAGCCACTCTAGTCAAAGACTGTTCTCTCTGCTATCGCACAGCAAGCAGTACCGGACCGGCAAGTCTAGGTCCAAAAGGCTTCTTAACAGCTTCTCATCCCCAAGCCATAAGACTCCTGAACAGCTAATCAAAGGGTTACTCAGATCCCTCTGCAGACACTTTAACTCTACTTACATATTACCTCAATTGCCTCGACTAACCGGTGCCCCCGCACATTGACCGGTACCCACTGTATATAGCCTCACTATTGTTATTTTACTGCTGCTGTTGAAATATTTGTTACTTTGTTTTTATATTGTTAACTTAACATTTATTTTTTCTTAAAACGTCTTAAAGCATTGTTGGTTAAGGGCTTGTAAAAGTAAGCATTTCACTGTTGTATTCTGCGCATGTCAAAATGGTACCACAAAGATGGTTTAAGGTATAGACATCGGAGCGTGTTGACATGAATGGGAATATCTGCTGTTTGAAACTATAGTCAATCCTCCACAGGAAACCTATTGAAATCATATAGTGTACATAAAGATAATAGAATATACGTGACCATTTAAGTTGACATTCAATGTTTGGTGGACTGGCGGCCATCTTTGTGGTAGAAATCACAATTTTCAAATTAAATAGTTTCAAAACCCTCACATTATGTAAAATAGGGTCTAAACTACAACATAATGCGAATAATGTTCATGCATTTTTAGATTGTCGTTCAAGGTTGGAAAAAATACAATTTGCATTAAAACATTTTTCAAGAAATGATGAAGTAGTTTGATATCAAACTAAATTGTTTATATATTTTCCTGTGATGAAGACATGGATGTCTCATGGTATGCAGGGGTATGCAAACGTGTTCAACTTTAATATTTTGGCGTTCAGGTCCACTTCTACAATGGGCAAATATGTAGGGAATGTTTCGTTCAAATCAAAAGGGGTGCTGACAAAAAGTGATTGAATTCAAATGGATTTACCCGGCACTGAAATCTAAACATCACCTGATGCTGACAGTTGTTTACTGGAGGGCATAGTTAGATGTTTATGCGACTGAGTCTAAATGTGGTCTGATAGACATACTTTGGAAACGACCAGGTTCAGAGTTTAATGAGCATGCAGTGTGTGTTGGTGTGTTTCTGAAACGTTGAACAGTTCAGAGAATATGTACCAGTTTATGTGTGTCTATGCGTGCATCTGAACGTTCCTCTTAGTGTGTGTATGTCAGTTAGTGTCAATGTGTTGAGGGGGTTGGGGGAAGGATTAACACCCATGTAGTGGAAAGAATGTCAGAAAATCTCTTGTCTTCCCAGCCTCTCCAGCCAGCCAGAGCCAACCATGCAGAAAGCCTAGTTGCTAATCTGATTGCAGACTAAGACTGGACTGTGCCAGACAGAGAGAGGGCTAAAGTAGAGGAGGCAGGCCAGGCGACAGAGCTGAGACAGGAGGATCTCATGTTTATATAAGCCTGGATGCCAGCTAGCTCGGAATCCTCACTGAAAATGGTTAATTATTCCATTTTGAGAGTGAAACAATTGCAAAAACAGAGCAATAATTTGTTTGTATTTCAGGGAAGAGTCTGAGACTGATACTAAATTCTAAGACTCCTAGGCTAGGACTACTCATCTACACAACTGGGTATTGGTTTGTTGCAGTAGACATTGTCTGTCTAACACTACATTCATTGAGGTGTCAATACATTCAGTAGTAACCTAATTTCTAGCATAGGTGGTCGGCTTTTTTACAATCAGAACTGAAACATGCTGCAAATAGATAATCGCTAAGCTACTAGAATGGTAGTTAGAAATATATCTTAAATGGGGTCATAAAAGGACTGGGTGGGCATTGCGGTCAGGACGAGCAATCCCATGACGAGCTCACTCTTGAAAAATATATGTTTTTTCTCAACTGGGCTAACTCAGATAAACAGAGAAAAAACAATATTAAACAGAGGTCAGGGAGAGAGACGTTAGAGAGATGTCAGGATTCAGGAATGTGTTCTAGTGCTAGAGGACCAGTGGACTGCCCACCTCACTGGATCAAGGTTGACATGTTTATGAACTTCCCTGGATGCTAGACTATGGGGACTGACAGTCTAAAAAGAGATGGTGGAAGATACTGTGTGTGTGTGTGCGTGTGTGTGTGTGTGTGTGTGTGTGTGTGTGTGTCATGCTGCAACCATAGAGTTCGTTTTCAAGAATTCAAATTCCTAATTCTATGCCTGCAACGAAGCAGTACCCGAACAACAACAGTTCAGTAGAGAGCCCAGTTATCTAGGTCTAGCTGTTGATATCACTCTGACTGGATCCAATCTGACAGCAGTGAAACACACCCTCTCCTGGGAAATGAAGTATTAATGTGGAGGAAGACAGACCACAATAAACAGTGAAACTGAGCTCTTGTTTGGCTGGAGGGTGGGTGTGTTAGCGTGTGTGTGTTTGCGTGCGTGCGAGTGTAATAATATATTGAAAAACAATCTGAAGATGTGTACCAGTTTGTGCATTTGTGTGTGTACATGTATGTGTTCCATGCTGCCCCTGCCTCCAGCTATCTATCCCCTGTGCTGGACACACTGAGAACTCAAAGCGGACTACTCAACCTACCCCCACTATCCCGTAGCCTAAACACCCATGGAAACAGGACAGATTTCTCTTACATCTCAATTCTGAACTTGACTCTCCCATGTAAAATCAGACAGGTCATTGACCCATGAGCATGGAGAGAGTCTCACACACACACACTGCTTTTGTGCTAGTACCGAGAGAATAGAGAGCGTGGCCAAAAGCATTAACCTGTTACCTACATTTGAAGAGAGAAAATAAACAGGCTGCAGCCTGTTTGTGTGTGTGTGTGTATATATATATATATATATATATATATATATATATATATAGCCTTGCGAAAGTATTCGGCCCCCTTGAACTTTGCGACCTTTTGCCACATTTCAGGCTTCAAACATAAAGATATAAAACAGTATTTTTTTTGTGAAGAATCAACAACAATTGGGACACAATCATGAAGTGGAACGACATTTATTGGATATTTCAAACTTTTTTAACAAATCAAAAACTGAAAAATTGGGCGTGCAAAATTATTCAGCCCCCTTAAGTTAATACTTTGTAGCGCCACCTTTTGCTGCGATTACAGCTGTAAGTCGCTTGGGGCATGTCTATCAGTTTTGCACATCGAGAGACTGAACATTTTTCCCATTCCTCCTTGCAAAACAGCTCGAGCTCAGTGAGGTTGGATGGAGAGCATTTGTGAACAGCAGTTTTCAGTTCTTTCCACAGATTCTCGATTGGATTCAGGTCTGGACTTTTGACTTGGCCATTCTAACACCTGGATATGTTTATTTTTTAACAATTCCATTGTAGATTTTGCTTTATG
The DNA here is from genome assembly GCF_023373465.1 of Oncorhynchus keta. Classification (NCBI taxonomy): domain Eukaryota; kingdom Metazoa; phylum Chordata; class Actinopteri; order Salmoniformes; family Salmonidae; genus Oncorhynchus; species Oncorhynchus keta. The sequence continues at coordinate 48,207,957 of NC_068455.1, forward strand.
TTTTGGATCATTGTCTTGTTGGAAGACAAATCTCCGTCCCAGTCTCAGGTCTTTTGCAGACTCCATCAGGTTTTCTTCCAGAATGGTCCTGTATTTGGCTCCATCCATCTTCCCATCAATTGTAACCATCTTCCCTGTCCCTGCTGAAGAAAAGCAGGCCCAAACCATGATGCTGCCACCACCATGTGGGGATGATGTACTCAGGGTGATGAGCTGTGTTGCTTTTACACCAAACATAACGTTTTGCATTGTTGCCAAAAAGTTCAATTTTGGTTTCATCTGACCAGAGCACCTTCTTCCACATGTTTGGTGGGTCTCCCAGGTGGCTTGTGGCAAACTTTAAACAACACTTTTTATGGATATCTTTAAGAAATGGCTTTCTTCTTGCCACTCTTCCATATAGGCCAGATTTGTGCAATATACGACTGATTGTTGTCCTATGGACAGTCTCCCACCTCAGCTGTAGATCTCTGCAGTTCATCCAGAGTGATCATGGGCCTCTTGGCTGCATCTCTGATCAGTCTTCTCCTTGTATGAGCTGAAAGTTTAGAGGGACGGCCAGGTCTTGGTAGATTTGCAGTGGTCTGATACTCCTTCCATTTCAATATTATCGCTTGCACAGTGCTCCTTGTTTAAAGCTTGGGAAATATTTTTCACAAAAAAAAATACAGTTTTATATCTTTATGTTTGAAGCCTGAAATGTGGCAAAAGGTCGCAAAGTTCAAGGGGGCCGAATACTTTTGCAAGGCACTGTATATATACATATCTGGGGAGTGACAGACAGACAGGAGTGTGTTTGTGCACACAAAATGTAAACACATGACTCCCATAAGCAGGTCAGTGAAACACACAACACTGTGTGTGTGTGTGCGTGATTGAGAGAGAGAGCGAGACAGACAATATACAGTTGAAGTCAAAAGTTTAGAGAGAGAGAGAGAGGCAGGGGGAGGAGGGTGTGTGTGTGTTTGTTGTTTACTAGATCTGAATGTCAGCAGTGAATATAATGAAGCTTAAGCAATGTCCATACAGACATTTTCACTGTTAGGTGTCAAGCAAAGCACTTGAGAACTCACCACAAGCGTACCAACGTTTTGGATGCCCCTCTATCCTCATATCTTTTTCTCTTAAGTTATTCTTAAAAGGGAAAATTCCCCACCATACACTATTTGGGGTGTTTTTTCCAGACTTTATGATTATGCACTATAGCATTTTTTATTTGTATGATATCAACAGTTGAATGAGTCTGCTGTCATGAAATATAAATTAATGGAGTGTTTTGTTGTAATTATTGTGGTCTTTGTGTTTCGCTGACTGCATGATGACGCTAGCAGAGATTAGATATGGTTGTCTTTGTTCAACTGAGCCAATCAATCTGCCAGGATATTGCAGGATATCTAGGTTGACTCATTTTCTATGGCTTTGTGAAGACTACAGCTTTACGGGAGCCCTACTTCCTTGTCCAATTTTCTTCCCACCCCCTAAGGCAGGGTTTTCAAAACAGGGGCTGTACTAGTTTCTACAGGTTGACAGGAGCTGTTACTGTACAATGATTACCTAAGATTTCTCAATAATTACAATGGTCGCTTCTGATGATTACTTTTTCCAAGAAAAGCTGGAAAGAGGAATCTTTTACATAGACATTCACTCACAGGATAGTTCATAAGGTACACCTATCTAGTACCAGACTGGACCCCCATTTGCCTCCTGAAAAGCCTGAATTATTCAGGGCATTCTACAAGGTGTCAGACACGTTCATTGCTCAATTGGTATCAAGGGACCACCGCCAATAGCCCGCCTGTCTGCTTACATAATTATTGCCAATCTCCTTCGACCTCTCTAATCAACGAGCTGTTTTGGCCCACAGGACTGCCGCTGACTGGATGTTTTTTTGTTTGTAACACCATTCTCAGTGAACACTAGACACTGTCACGTGTGAAAAGCCCAGCAGGTCAGGCCTCCTGAGTGGCGCAGTGGTCTAAGGCACTGGATCGCAGTGTTGCGGCGTCACTAAGCGGCATCACTAAGCCTAGGGTTCGATCCCAAGCTGTGTTACAACTGTCTGTGACTGGTAGTCCCATTGGGCGACTTACAATTGGCCCAGCATCGTCCAGGTTAGGGGAGGGTTTGGCCAGGGGGCATTACTTGGCTCATTGCAATCTAGCAACTTTTTGTGGTGGGCTGGATGCCTGCAGGCTTGACTTCGGTTGTCAGTTGAACGGTGTTTCCTCCGACACATTGGTGTAAGCAAGGTTTGGCGGTCATGTTTCGGAGGACGCATGACTTCACCTGTGCCTCTCCCGAGCTTGTTGGGGAGTTGCAGTGATGAGACAAGATCGCAATTGGATATCATAACATTGGGGAGAAAAAGGGGGCAAAATCATAATACAAAATAATTAAAAAGCCCAGGAGGGCGACCGATTCTAAGATACTGGACGATCATACCACGCTCAAAGTCGCTTAGGTCAATCATATTGCCCAATTCTAAATTTCAATAGAACAGTGTCTGCCTGCTTTATATAGCAAGCCACGGCCACGTGATTCACTGTCTGTAGGAGCGATCCATTTTCGTGAAGGAGGTGGTGTACCAAATGAATTGGCCGGTGAAGGTGGTGTGGTTTTCATACAAGCCCTTGCACACCGTTTTTAGTTTTTATCTGTATTGTTGTCTATCACTTGTTTTATTTGGTGCAAATAAATCAAATTACACTGAAGAGGAATTGAAACAGTGAGAACAAGAATTGCGAGACCAGCAAGCAGCGGCTCCTGATCCTGGAGAGCCACAGTCAGACACTGACTGGTGGTGTCTATGCGGGTGCTGTCTAGCCATGCCAACAGAAGAGGAATGTCTGTGCTGCAACACATTTGATCGGGGACAGTTCTTACTGAGGGTCACTGCAGACCCCATGGATCATGTGTGACAGACCATCGAAGTTCAGATGCACATATGGATAGAGGGGTACTGGAGACTTCTTCAGAACCTCCAAGATCAACTGGCTGCAGCAGCCTAGAACCAGCTGGACCAGGAGGACAAATGACAAAGAAGTCCGTTTTTTTTGCTGTCGGTACACATCTAGCAATATAAGTACTCTTTTTACATGAGGCAGTGTTGTTCAGTGCAGTACAATTCCATGATTTGGATCTTGGATACTCCAAGATGGCGTAGCAGTCGGACGTGTGTTTTGTCTTGTCCCGTCCTGTCTAGTGTAAATATAGTTTTCTTCGTTTTTTTTCTGTATATATTTCGTACATATTTTAATCTCACTTTCCAACTAGAGCTGAATATACTCTCCTGCAACCCGCATCACCCAATGTGGTACGGATCTGCTTTTTCTATACTTTACTTTAGAACCGGAACCACCATCAGAAGCTAGCCAGCTAACTAGCTACTAGCTAGTACTCAGTTAGCCATTGCTAGCGGTCTTCAAAGCTAACTAGGACACCAGCGCGACATCAACCCAGAGCATATCAGACTGCTCTTTCTCTACCACATCTCCGGATTCCTACCGCCAGCTCTGAACCTTTACACCGGATCATCGCAACTAGCTAGCTGCAATCCGAGTGGCTACTCCTGGCTAACGTCTCTGTCCCAAAACAAGCACCAGTTAGCCTTGAGCTAAGCCCATCTCCCGACTAGCCGAAGAGGCCCAACAATACCTCTTTTGCCAATTGGCCTGGACCCTTTACTGCCGACACGGAGCCCCGCCGATCCATCACGACTGGTCCGCCGACATAATCGTCCGAGGTGGTTTCAACAGGCTTTTTCGTTGCGACACCGCCAAAGATCCATCTGCTGGCCAAGGCCCGCGAGCTTTCTGAAACGCTGTGTCTCCAGCTCACCTAGCGTACTAGAGCACCTGTAGCATACTCCTGGGCTACAATTACCCGGGCCCACGACCGGTCTGTCGATGTCACCGCATGAAGAGGAATAAACAGACTCACCCCATCGCGACGTCCCCAAAGGTTAGATCTCTAGCCCTCGCTATCTCCCTGCTTGCTAATTCGGCCTGCTAACGGCTAGCTTGTCTAGCCCGGGCCTACAAACTGTTAGCTTGTTAGCACAGGCCTGCTAACCATCTGAATCACCGCATCCCAAACACTCTGAACCCATTTACTTTCTATCTCTCTTTGATTTTTATTTTGTTTATACCTTCCGGAAACCTGCCTCACCCACTGTGATACGGAATCGCTATTACTTTTAATTTTTATTTTATTTTTATGACACACTCAAGAACCTCCAGACGCTAACCAGCTAACTAGCTACAAGCTATTTAGTCATTGTTAGTTTTTTTTAAAACCTGGATAACACTCGCCAACCCAGCTTCCCTGCCCATCCACCGCTGCCCCCTGGACACTGATCTCTTGGCTACATAGCTGACGCACGCTGGACTGTCCATTAATCACGGTACCCCATTCTGCTTGTTTGTTTATCTGTCGGCCCAGTTGCCTAGTCAACGCCATTTTACCTGCTGTTTGTTGTGCTAGCTGATTAGCCTCGCCTACTGTTTTTAGCTAGCTTTCCCAATTCAACACCTGTGATTACTGTATGCCTCGCTGTATGTCTCTCTCAAATGTCAATATGCCTTGTATACTGTTGTTCAGGTTAGTTATCATTGTTTTAGTTCACAATGGAGCCCCTAGATCCACTCTGCATACCCCTGTTACCTCCTTTGTCCCACCCCCACACATGCGGTGACCTCACCAAGTACAACCAGCATGTCCAGAGATACAACCTCTCTCATCATCACCCAGTGCCTGGGCTTACCTCCACTGTACCCGCACCCCACCATACCCCTGTCTGCGCATTATGCCCTGAATATATTCTACCATGCCCAGAAACCTGCTCCTCTTATCCTCTGCCCCCAACGCTCTAGGCGACCAGTTTTGATAGCCTTTAGCCGCACCCTCATACTACTCCTTCTCTGTTCCGCGGGTGATGTGGAGGTAAACCCAGGCCCTGCATGTCCCCAGGTACCCTCATTTGTTGACTTCTGTGATCGAAAAAGTATTGGTTTTATGCATGTCAACATCAGAAGCCTCCTCCCTAAGTTTGTTTTAATCACTGCTTTAGCACACTCTTCTAACCCTGATGTCCTTGCCGTGTCTGAATCCTGGCTCAGGAAGGCCACCAAAAATTCAGAGATTTCCATACCCAACTATAACATCTTCCGTCAAGATAGAACTGCCAAAGGGGGCGGAGTCGCAGTCTACTGCAGAGATAGCCTGCAAAGTAATGTCATACTTTCCAGGTCCATACCCAAACAGTTTGAACTACTAATTTTGAAAATTACTCTCTCCAGAAACAAGTCTCTCACTGTTGCCGCCTGCTACCGACCCCCCGTCAGCTCCCAGCTGTGCCCTGGACACCATTTGTGAATTGATCGCCCCCATCTAGCTTCAGAGTTTGTTCTGTTAGGTGACCTAAACTGGGATATGCTTAACACCCCGGCAGTCCTACAATCTAAGCTAGATGCCCTCAATCTCACTCAAATCATCAAGGAACCCACCAGGTACAACCCTAACTCTGTAAACAAGGGCACCCTCATAGACGTCATCCTGACCAACTGGCCCTCCAAATATACCTCCGCTGTCTTCAACCAGGATCTCAGCGATCACTGCCTCATCGCCTGTATCCGCCACGGAGCCGCAATCAAACGACCACCCTCATCACTGTCAAACGGTCCCTGAAACACTTCTGTGAGCAGGCCTTTCTAATCGACCTGGCCCGGGTATCCTGGAAGGACATTGACCTCATCCCGTCAGTTGAGGATGCATGGTCATTCTTTAAAAGTAACTTCCTCACCATTTTAGATAAGCATGCTCCGTTCAAAAATGCAGAACCAAGAACAGATACAGCCCTTGGTTCACTCCAGACCTGACTGCCCTCGACCAGCACAAAAACATCCTGTGGCGGACTGCAATAGCATCGAATAGCCCACGTGATATGCAACTGTTCAGGGAAGTCAGGAACCAATACACGCAGTCAGTCAGGAAAGCTAAGGCCAGCTTCTTCAGGCAGAAGTTTGCATCCTGTAGCTCCAACTCCAAAAAGTTCTGGGACACTGTGAAGTCCATGGAGAACAAGAGCACCTCCTCCCAGCTGCCCACTGCACTGAGGCTAGGAAACACGGTCTCCACCGATAAATCCATGATTATCGAAAACTTCAATAAGCACTTCTCAACGGCTGGCCATGCCTTCCGCCTGGCTACTCCAACCTCGGCCAACAGCTCCGCCCCCCGTAGTTCCTCACCCAAGCCTCTCCAGGTTCTCCTTTACCCAAATCCAGATAGCAGATGTTCTGAAAGAGCTGCAAAACCTGGACCCGTACAAATCAGCTGGGCTTGACAATCTGGACCCGCTATTTCTGAAACTATCTGCCGCCATTGTCGCAACCCCTATTACCAGCTTGTTCAACCTCTCTTTCATATCGTCTGAGATCCCCAAGGATTGAAAGCTGCCGCAGTCATCCCCCTCTTCAAAGGGGAGACACCCTGGACCCAAACTGCTATAGACCTATATCCATCCTGCCCTGCCTATCTAAGGTCTTCGAAAGCCAAGTCAACAAACAGGTCACTGACCATCTCGAATCCCACCGTACCTTCTCCGCTGTGCAATCTGGTTTCCGAGCCGGTCACGGGTGCACCTCAGCCACACTCAAGGTACTAAACGATATCATAACCGCCATCGATAAAAGACAGTACTGTGCAGCCGTCTTCATCGACCTCGCCAAGGCTTTCGACTCTGTCAATCACCATATTCTTATCGGCAGACTCAACAGCCTCGGTTTTTCGGATGACTGCCTTGCCTGGTTCACCAATTACTTTGCAGACAGAGTTCAGTGTGTCAAATCGGAGGGCATGCTGTCCGGTCCTCTGGCAGTCTCTATGGGGGTGCCACAGGGTTCAATTCTCGGGCCGACTCTTTTCTCTGTATATATCAATGATGTTGCTCTTGCTGCGGGCGATTCCCTGATCCACCTCTACGCAGACGACACCATTCTATATACTTTCGGCCCGTCATTGGACACTGTGCTATCAAACCTCCAAACGAGCTTCAATGCCATACAGCACTCCTTCCGTGGCCTCCAACTGCTCTTAAACGCGAGTAAAACCAAATGCATGCTTTTCAACCGATCGCTGCCTGCACCCGCATGCCCGACTAGCATCACCACCCTGGATGGTTCCGACATTGAATATGTGGACATCTATAAGTACCTAGGTGTCTGGCTAGACTGCAAACTCTCCTTCCAGACTCACATCAAACATCTCCAATCAAAAATCAAATCAAGAGTCGGCTTTCTATTCCGTAACAAAGCCTCCTTCACTCACGCTGCCAAGCTTACCCTAGTAAAACTGACTATCCTACCGATCCTCGACTTCGGCGATGTCATCTACAAAATGGCTTCCAACACTCTACTCAGCAAACTGGATGCAGTCTATCACAGTGCCATCCGTTTTGTCACTAAAGCACCTTATACCACCCACCACTGCGACTTGTATGCTCTAGTCGGCTGGCCCTCACTACATATCCGTCGCCAGACCCACTGGCTCCAGGTCATCTACAAGTCCATGCTAGGTAAAGCTCCGCCTTATCTCAGTTCACTGGTCACGATGGCAACACCCATCCGTAGCACGCGCTCCAGCAGGTGTATCTCACTGATCATCCCTAAAGCCAACACCTCATTTGGCCGCCTTTCGTTCCAGTACTCTGCTGCCTGTGACTGGAACGAATTGCAAAATCGCTGAAGTTGGAGACTTTTATCTCCCTCACCAACTTCAAACATCAGCTATCCGAGCAGCTAACCGATCGCTGCAGCTGTACATAGTCTATAGGTAAATAGCTCACCCATTTTCACCTACCTCATTCCCATACTGTTTTTATACTGTTTTTATTTATTTACTTTTCTGCTCTTTTGCACACCAATATCTCTACCTGTACATGACCATCTGATCATTTATCACTCCAGTGTTAATCTGCAAAATTGTATTATTCGCCTACCTCCTCATGCCTTTTGCACACATTGTATATAGACTGCCCATTTTTTCTACTGTGTTATTGACTTGCTAATTGTTTACTCCATGTGTAACTCTGTGTTGTCTGTTCACACTGCTATGCTTTATCTTGGCCAGGTCGCAGTTGCAAATGAGAACTTGTTCTCAACTAGCCTACCTGGTTAAATAAAGGTGAAATAAAAAAATATATATTTTTTTTTTAAATGATCGATCCAGCCATAACGGGGCTTGCTAGTACAACTACAAGCCAAGCTAGCCAGCTTTGTTTGCTATACCTAAAATGTATTGTATCCTAATGTCATGGCTAGCTAGCCTCAGTGCATCTCATTAGGAGCAAAACTGGATACATTTTTGAAGGTGATGACAAATAGTGAAGGAATGACTTCGGCTTTATGACTCATATTAGCCTGAGTAACTATACCTGTGTGTTGTAGCCAGCTAGCTTACGTATGTCTGAGACGTCTCATTCTGCATCGTGCTACTACAAAAGGAATTCAGACAGCACACAATGGTTGCCCATGAAAGTCTAATTGCATTTTTTTCATTCTCTCAAACATTCTCCACTTGGTGGCCTACAGATTCTTCTTGGGAGTTTGTTCTACGTGGGGAAAAGCTAGGCAGAGGACACCAAATCGCATTGCCTGCATTGTTGGGGCCATTTGAGCAATGAAAGGTTCCATAACAAATCGCCACTTGTATAAAATTGATTCCAAACACCTCACTAGACCCCCCAAACACACCATATGCAAATTTGCTTTGTATAAGTGTCATATTTATTATATGCGTTAGCAGTATATTTTTCTTCCACTATATACAGTGCCTTCAGAAAGAATTTATACCCCTTGACTTATTCCACATTTTGTTATGTTACAGCACAGGTGTCAAAACTCACGGAGGGCCAACTGTCCGTGGGGTTTTCGCTTCTTCTTGTACTCCACTGTGTTACAGCCTGAATTCAAAATTGATTCAACATTTTTTTTTTCTTTACCCATCTCCTTCCTGAGCAGTATGATGGCTGCGTGGTCCCATGGTGTTTATACTTGCATACTATTGTTTGTACAGATGAATGTGGTACCTTCAGGCGTTTGGAAACGGCTCTCAAGGATGAACCAGACTTGGAGGTCTACAATTTTTTTCCTGTGGTCTTGGCTGATTTCTTTTGATTTTCCAATGATGTCAAGCAAAATTTGAAGGTAGGCATTGAAATACATCCACAGGAACATCTCCAATTGACTCAAATGATGATCAGAAGCTACTAAAGCCATGACATTTTCTGGAATTTTCCAAGCTGTTTAAAGGCAGTCAACTTAGTGTATGTAAACTTCTGACCCATTGGAATTGTGACACGGTGAATAAGTGAAATAATCTATCTGTAAACAATTATTGGAAAAATTACTTGTGTCATGCACAAAGTAGATGTCCTAACCGACTTGCCAAAACTATAGTTTGTTCACAAGAAATTTGTGGAGTGGTTGAGAATGCTGTTCATGGACTACAGCTCAGCGTTCAAAATCCTAGTACTCTCCAAGCTCATCCCTAAGATAAGGACCCTGGGACTGAAAACCTCCCTATGCAACTGGATCCAGAACTTTCAGACGGGCCGCCCACAGGTGATGAAGGTAGGCAACAACACATCTGCCACACTGACCCTTAACACGGAGGCCTCCTCAGGGGTGCGTGTTTAGTCATCTCCTGAACTCCCTGTTCACCCATGATTGCGTGGCCGGATGACTCCCAACACCAGGTTTGCAGATGACACAATGATGGTATGCCTGATTACCAATGACAATGAGACAGCATATAGGGAGGTCAGAGACCTGGCAGTGTGGTTTTCCTGTGACTACAGGAAACAAAGGGCCGAGCACACCTCCATTCACAATAACGCGGCTGTAGGAGAGCAAGTCAAGAGTTTCAAATTCCTCAATCATGGTCCACACACACCAACACAGTCGTGAAGAGGGCACGACAATGCCTCTTCTCACTCAGAAGACCGAAGCGATTTGGCCCTCAGATCCTCCAGAGGTTTTACAGCTGCACTATTGAGAGCGTCATGATTAGCTGCATTACCACTTGGTATGGCACCTGCTTGGCATTCAACCTCAAGGCGTTACAGAGTATAGTGCATACGGCCCAGTACATCACTGGGGCCGAGCTCCCTGCCACCCAGAACATCCAAACCAGGCGGTGTCAGAGGAAGGCCCTAAATAAAAGTGTCAAAGACTCCAGCCATTCAAGTCATGGACTGTTCTCTCTGCTACCGCACGGCAAGCGGTACCGATGCAAAGTCTGGAACCAAAAGTCATAAGAATGTCTTAATGTTAATATAGCTAACCAGACTATCTGTGTTGACCCTTTTTGCACTAACTTTGACTCAACACTGCTACTGTTTATTATCTGTCACTTTTTTTTATCTTATTCCTAGGTACAGTATATGTACAGTGCATTCGGAGTATTTAGACACCTTGACCTTTTCCACATTTTGTTATGTTACAGCCTTATTCTAAAATTGATTAAATTGTGTTTTTTTCTGCATCAATCTACACACAATACCCCATAATGAAAAAGCAAAAACTGGTTTTTAAACATATTTGCAAATGTATTAAAAAAAAAAAATTAAAAATGGAAATATCACATTCAAATAAGTATTCAGAACATTTACTCAGTAGACTTGTTGAAGCACCTTTGGCAGTGATTACTGCCTCAAGTCTTCTTGCGTGTCACAATACAAGCTTGGCACATCTGTATTTGGAGAGATTCTCCCATTCTTCTCTGCAGATCCTCTCAAGCTCTGTACAGAGTATCTCTCTGTACTTTGCTCCGTTCATCTTTTCCTCGATCCTGAATTAGTCTCCCAGTCCCTGCTGCTGAAAAACATACCCACAGCATGATGCTGCCACCACCATGTTTCACCGTAGGGATGGTGCCAGGGTTGTCAAGATTGTTTCTCAAGGTCAGAGTCCTTCAGGTGACTATTGGCAAACTCCAAGCGGGCTGTCATGTGCCTTTTACTGAGGAGAGTCATCTGTCTGGCCACTCTACCATAAAGGCTTGATTGGTGGTGTGCTGCAGATATTGTTGTCCTTCTGGAAGGTTCTTCCATCTCCACAGAGGATCTCTGGAGCTCTATCAGAGTGACCATAGGGTTCTAGGTCACCTCCCTGACCAAGGCCCTTCTGCCCCGATTGCTCAGTTTGGCAGGCCGGGCAGCTCTAGGAAGAGTCTTGGTGGTTGTAAACTTCTTCCATTTAAGAATGATTAATGCCACTGAGTTCTTGGGGACCTTCAATGCTGCAGAAATTGTTGATACTTTTCCCCAGATCTGAGCCTTGACACAATCCTGTCTCAGAGCTCTACAGACAATTCCTTCGACCTAATGGCTTGGTTTTTGCTCTGACATGCACTGTCAACTGTGAGACCTTATATAGACAGGTGTGTACCTTTCCAAGTCAAGTTCAGCCAATTGAATTTACCACAGGTGGACTCCAATCAAGTTGTAGAAACGTATCAAGGATGATGAATGGAAACAGGATGCACCTGTGCTCAATTTCGAGTCTCATAGCAAAGGGTCTGAATACTTATGTAAATAAGGTATCTGTTTTTTAAATTTAATATCAATTTGCGAAAATCTCTAAAACACTGTTTTCGCTGTGTCATTAGGGGTATGGTGTGTAGATTGAGGATTTAAAAAAATTAAATCCATTTTAAAATAAGGCTGTAACAAAAATGTGGAAAAGGGGAAGGGGTCTGAATACTTTCTGAATGCACTGTACATATCAACCTCAATTACCTCGTACCCCTACACATTATTATTACATGTTTTACTTTATTATTTCTATATTTTTTTTCTCTCTGCATTGTTGGGAAGGGCTCGTAAGTAGCATTTCACCTGTTGTTTACAAAGCATGTGACATAACATTTCATTGATGACCACATCCAGCAATTCCAGGAGGAGAAACAAACAACATTCTTGAATCCTTGTGTTCCGAATGAAACAAACAATATCGGTGTATCAGAGCTCTGTTGGACTGGCCTGGCTACCCACTTCCACTGTGTATGTAGAGTGAAGTTGCCCCAAGACACTCATCTTAGGTCAGTTTTGTGTTTTCCCCAGTTAAGGTTAAGGTTGGGGAAGCTGATCATTGATCCTAGGGCTGCTGTCCCTGTACAGGGATCAACATCAGCGGAAATTTCAGAGTGACAACTAATAGTACTCCGTACAACTCAAACTTTCATTAAAACACACATGCAGGGTACTCAATTAAAGCTACACTCGTTGTGAATCTAGCCGACATGCAACCCCCGAAATAACCAAAGGGGACGTAAACAAAATAATTAGCGTAGCCGGTGCTACACAAAACGCAGAAATAAAATATAAAAACATTCATTACCTTTGACGAGCTTCTTTGTTGGCACTCCTATATGTCCCATAAACATCACAATTGGGTCTTTTTTTAGATTACATCAGTCCATGTATACCCAAAATGTCCATTTATGAAGCCCGTCTGATCCAGGAAAAAACTGCTTTCCAAAACGCAACATACTTTTTTTAAATTAACAAAGTTGCCTATAAACTTTGACAAAACACTCTAAACTACTTTTGTAATCCAACTTTAGGTATTAGTAAACGTTAATAATCGATCAAATTGACCACGGGCCGATCTGTATTCAATAGCAGCAAGTCTTGAAATCATGGTCCATATTCTCCCTTTCATAACTTCCTCCGGTGTACTCGACGACAGGAATTGCCTATTTCTCATTTGACCAAGGATTAACTTCAACCCAATTGCCAAGACTGGTGACATCGTGTGGAAGCTGTAGGAACTGTAAACTGGACGCTATCTATTTTCCCTTGCCATAGACAATTCAGAGACTGGCGGAGTGATATTTGTTGTGTTTTTTTTGTGAACAGTTTTCCTTGGGATTTTGCCTCCTACACACGTTCTGTTATAGTCACAGACATCATTTAACCAGTTTTATAAACTTCAGTGTGTTGTCTATCCACACATACTAATCATATGCATATACTATATTCCTGGCATGACGAGCAGGATGTTGAAATTTTGCACGATTTTTAACAAAAAGCTGCTAAAATTCACAGCCTCTTTAAGAGGCTAGACCTAGGGGAACCTTCACCCCAGAGAATATCCCACAGCCACGTCTGTAGAAGTCAGAGGGCTGTGGCTGCCAATACTGTGCCATGGTGCCAACTCTGGCCTAGTTGGTTACACATTATTTCACAAAACCACTTAACACCGATCCAGAGTAAACAACGGTGGTGAAACAAAATCTTCATGACACCACTGGTTTGTTTTGGAGTTTGGGTATTCTCCTTGAATCTTGAAGTTCTTAAATCTTCTGCTCTCAGATCATCAATATGGTCAGGACTTGCATGCCGAATCTGCCTGAGTAGACGGAGTCAACATATTACATCTCAGTCTTTCCTGAAATCCACAGTCGGAACTCATTATCTTGCAAGGAGACATCAGCTAACTTGTTGACACTTGTTTATTCTCAGGTGTTTGAAGAAGAGTGAATCCCCTAAGAGTTGTAAAGGCTGCTTTTTAGCATCTGAATCAATATTTCTCCGTTCGGATTGAGAATGACATGCATTTTGATTTTGAACGAGTCTGTCGTCAAGCAGGTACCATTTAGCTCTCTCTCTCCCCCCTCTTTCTTCCTCCATCTGCCCTTTTATAACATTGAAAGAGAGGGAGAGAGAGATAAATTTAGCTTTCTCTATGCTCCTCTTCACTGTTTCGTAAGCCACATGTCAGCTGAACTGTAATAGCACAGAGCAGCCAACAGGGCTCCGGTAAATGCATGCATCAGGCCTGATGACAACTTGCACAGATCACATGCATTGTGGAATGGCTGTTAAATGCAAACAGTTGGTATTTAACCTCTTGAACCTATGGGGGCACCATTTCATTATTGGATAAAAAACGTGCCCGTTTTAAGCGCAATATTTTGTCACAAAAAGATGCTCGACTATGCATATAATTGACAGCCTTGGAAAGAAAACACTGACGTTTCCAAAACTGCAAAGATATTATCTGTGAATGCCACAGAACTGATGCTACAGGCGAAACTAAGATGAAACTTCAAACAGGAAATGAGCAGAATTTTTGAGGCTCTGTTTTCCATTGTCTCCTTATATGGCTGTGAATGTGCCCTGAACGAGCCTACGCTTTCTGCCGTTTGCCCAAGGTGTCTGCAGCATTGTGACGTATTTGTAGGCATATCATTGGAAGATTGGCCATAAGAGACTACATTTACCAGGTGTCCGCCCGGAGTCCTTTGTCAAAATTGGTGCGTAATCTCCAAGCTGCACGCATTCATCCATGTGATTCAGGGGAGAGAGGAGACCTCCACGAACGATATATAATCGAAGAGATATGTGAAAAAAACCTCAAGGATTGATTCTAAACAATGTTTACCATGTTTCAGTCGATATTATGGAGTTAATTTGGAAAAAAGTTTGGCGTTTTGATGACTGAATTTTCGTTTTTTTTTGGTAGCCGAACGTGATGTACAAAACGGAGCGATTTCTCCTACACAAAGAATCTTTTTGGACAAACTGAACATTTGCTATCTAACTGAGTCTTCTCATTGAAAACATCCGAAGTTCTTCAAAGGTAAATGATTTTATTTGAATGCTTTTCTTGTTTTTGTTAGCCCGCTCAATGCTAACACTAAATGCTACGCTAGCTATCAATACTGTTACACAAATGCTTGTTTTGCTATGGTTGAAAAGCATATTTTGAAAATCTGAGATGACAGTGTTGTTAACAAAAGGCTAAGCTTGAGAGCTAGCATATTTATTTAATTTCATTTGCGATTTTCATGAATAGTTAACGTTGCGTTATGGTAATGAGCTTGAGGCTGTATTCACAATCCCGGATCCGGGATGGCTAGAATCAAGAGGTTAACCTGTAGTAACACCCCATCCCGTGAATGGGACCGTTATCATCTGACACTAATTAGCATAAAGCAACAGACATAAATATTCCTAGAAAATATTGGAACACAGCTTAGCCTTTTGTTAATCACCCTGTCATCTCAGATTTTCAAAATATGCTTTACAGCCAACGCTAGACAAGCATTTGTGTAAGTTTATCATAGCCTAGCATAGCATTATGCCTTGCTAGCAGCAGGCAACCTTGTCACGGAAATCAGAAAAGCAATCAAATTAAATCGTTTACCTTTGATGAATTTCGGATGTTTTCACTCACGATACTCCCAGGTAGACAGCCAAAAATTATTATTTTTGTCGGTGAAATAGCTCCGTTTGTTCTTCACATTTAGCTGAGAAATCGCCCGGAAATTGCACAAATTGGTACATTCACAGCTAAATAGGGAGTCATTGGAATGCAGCGCTTTCAAAACCTGGGGCACTTCCGGATTGGATTTCTCTCAGGCTTTCGCCTGCAACATCAGTTCTGTTATACTCACAGACAATATCTTTACAGTTTTGGAAATGTTAGAGTGTTTTTTTATCCAAAGCTGCCAATTATATGCATATTCTAGCATCTTTTCCTGACAAAACTTTTTTTTCAAAAATGAAAATACTGCCCCCTAACACCAAGAGGTTTTAAGGCACAGTGAGCGATAATGCATTTCCGCCACACAACCATGAAAAATATATTGGTCATCACTTTGCCCCCTATCTCCTGGGATTAGGTAGGGGTGGAGGAGGACACACACCTTATGGAAGGGACTCCAGCCCTAGTTTGCCATTGATGGAATGTAAATGTTATAAAAAATAACAGAAATTAGCCAATCATCAACTGGGCTGGATTACCACAATTATTATGTATATTATCATGTTACAAATATTTCAATTAGAAGAACTGTCATCATATGGACACAAATCATCGACTAAGTTGGGCATGTGTGACCTGAAAAGTGCAACAACAGGTACCAACTCACAATGAACATCCTTTGAACAGATCATGAATAATTGGCGCATCCCTCTATGAGGTCATTGCCAATTGCAACGCAAAGCTTCCAGGTGAGAACTAACGCCTCCCTCACACAACAACCACCCAATCCACTATGAACATCCTTATCCATCTTTACAAGAAAGGCTCTGTATTTTGCCAATACATTTGAGAAACTTCAGATGATTCATGCTATATATGTGAGGCAGAGGGCGAGAGCGCTTTACTTCTCTCTTATACTGCAATCCCCTTTGGTTCTGCCTGGAATAGGCCTAGTAAAGGACTGAGAAAGGGTGATGTAATGCTCCTGCAGCTCCGTCTGATTGGCTACCGCGTTTAAATGTCACCTCGGCACAGCCCTGGCAGTATCAGTGTGCAAGTTCCGCTTCGCTTTGCTGAGACTCACACACCTCTCTCTTTGCTCCTCTCCAAGCGAAACAAATAAACACTGACAAAGTCAGCTCGGACAGGACAGCTGCAATGGACTTTGGCCTATGCCCCACAGAGGCTGCCAGTACTGCCAGCTCTGGGACACAGTAGGGATTGTCCTAATGTTTTGAGGGATGCTGTTGTTGCTGTGCGCAGTGAGCTAGTGCACAGTGGAACAAAGACGAGAGAGAGGGAGTGTGAGAGGGACTGCTGTGGCCTACATTGAGAAGAAAATTTAATGGGAACCGAGCATCAAAGTATTTTCAAGTGGGGGGTCGCTTCAGACAACCTAGGTTTTGGCTGTGGGAACCAGGGGAATAGTCTCGTGATTGTCAGGAGATTTTTGTGATTGCAGATTCTAAAGCCAACCCTGCAATCTACTATTTTCAATGGGATTTGCCTATACATAATTATAGAATATACAAAACATTAAGAACACCTACTTTTCTGTGATGTAGACTGACCAGGGGAATCCAGGTCCTTATTGATGTCACTAGTTAAATCGACAATTAATTCAATCATTGTAGATGAAGGGGAGGAGACTGGTTAAAGAATAAATGTTAAGCCTTGAGACAATTGAGACATGTGTTGTGTATGTGTGTCATTCAGAGGGTGAATAGACAAGACAAAGATTTAAGTGCCTTTGAACGGGCTATGGTAGTATGTGCCAGGCGCACCGGTTTGTGTCAAGAACTGCAACGCTGCTGGGTTTTTCCACGCTCAACATTTTCCCGTGGGTATCAAGAATGGTCCACCACCCAATGGACATCCGGCCAACTTTTCAACTGTGGGAAGCATTGGGGTCAACATGGGCCAGTATCCTTGTGGAACGCTTTCGACACCCTGTAGAGTCCACACCCCAAATTTATTGAGGCTGTTCTGAGGGCAAAAGAGGTGGTGCAACTGAATATTAGGATTGTGTTCTTAATGCTTTGTCCACTCAGTGTACATGACATGATTTTAGCTTCTCTACACTGGCTACCAGTCACCTTTAGAATAGATTTGATTTATATTAATGTTTAAGGCTAGGCTCAGTTTAGGCTCTTCCTATATCTCAGATCTTTTTAAAAAGGACGCAGCCTGCGATCCTTTGGCAGGGCACTGATGACCAGAGGAGAGCAGGCTTGCAGATTCAGTCCCTCTTTTTATATCCTTGTTGAAGACAGAGTTTTATATTACGATGCTGTAAAGGTAAATTTTTAATGTTTAATTTAATATGAATTTTTTTATATTGTTTTTTTCTGTTAGTACCAGGGTTTTTTCTAATGAAAAAAAGGGCTTAGGTGGTGGGTGTGGCTGGGGGAGTGGCAATAAGCACTGACGGTGAGCCAAATTGGAGGCAGAGTAAAAATAATGTTAGCATTTTTAAGCCAATTTCATACAATTCTAAAAAGCTGAGAGCCATTTTTGGCCATTTTAAAGCAAATGTGGCCCGTTTCAGGAAACTAGGAGTATGTTGAGGGTCGCTACTTCACAGGAGAGCCATTTGAAAGTAAAAAAAAAAAAAATCATCAAAATGTGTTTTTTGGCAGAAATGCCTTTTCGAACATGGTCATGTGCCTTAATAACAAACTTGTATGCCATCTGTAAATTGTTAAATTACGAGCCTAGTTGGTTTAGCCACAGAAAAAGTCAGCAAACTTCCCGCCAGCCAGGATTGGCTGAGATAATGGGTGGGCTGGACATGCCGAGAGAGGAGTTTGGATTGGTCTGCCATACCGCACGCTTCTGTCTATTTAAGATGGTCAGTATGTCTAGGTAATCCTGTCTAACGCGGCTTTAAAAAAAATAATTCTGTAGTATAACTGCATACGCCGAATGTCAAGTTAAAGTGTACTGTTAGCTAGCTAACATTAGCTGGATGGCTCGCTAGCTAACGTTACGTGTATGCTCTCCACTTCCTGGAGGACAGAGTTTTGAAATCAGTGGAATTCGAGTATGATAGCTAAGGAGATGGAGAAAACACCTTGTCTCCAGATAACATCTTTAAGCTAAGGGCAACCATGGATCCGACAGGAAGCACATCCATCCATGATGTATATGGGTAAGATAGTTTAGCTAGACTTTCAGATATTAGACATTTCTAATTTTAACAGAAAGTGGTTTTATTTCAAGTGTAAAGTTAGCTAACTGACTCGCTAGATAACGTTACCTGTATGATCATATTATTAATTTCTCAGAGCCATTTGCTTGACTAGTTATAGCCTAATGTTAGCTAGCTAACATTTAACCTGGTTGGTTAGCTACCTGCAGATTCATGCAGGGTAGTAACGTGATGAGTTGGGATTATGGTTCATTGTTAAGCTAGCCACATGTCTTAACATAAGACTCCAATATGCAAGTATCCATTTCAATAGAATGTCACTGCAACAACTGTTGATAGACGTACTAGCTGGTAAATTCACTCTGGCTATCTACTCCGATTTCAGACCACGGGTAAGATAGTCTAGCTAGATACATTTTCAGACATAACACATTTCTAATGTTGACATCGTCTTTTCATTTTCATTTAAAGTGTACTGTTAGCTAGCTAGCTACCGGTCTTAACAAAAGACACTCGTCTGAGTGTGCCAGAGCGCAGAATAACTGATTAATTTATGAATGCTCAACACACAATACTTATGTGTCTGGAAGTAGCTTGCAAGCTAGCCAAAGTTAGCCAGTTAGCTTGGGTGCTTGACTGCAGTTGTGAGGTCAGAACGTTCGGATCAACCCTACTCCTCGGCCAGAGCATCCAGTGTGCTCTCTGAACGCTCCGAGAGCGAAATGCTCTGAATTTACGAACACCACAGTTGCAGTCACCAAAGCTCTGGAAAACATAACAGCTTAACCAGCTCTGCTAGGGTGAGTAATGTTCAGTGAGCTGTTCTCTCAATTGTGTCTGGAAGTAGATAGAAAGTTAGCTTGGGTGCTTGACTGTATATATATATTTTTTTATTATTATTATTAACAAAAATAAAAATAAACGGAAATATACAAACAAGAGTACATAAACCTAACAGTGGGGGTATTTCATATAGTTAACTTTTTGACAAATTGAAAAAGTATGGAAAGCATTGTTTTTTTGTTTTTACACTTACTGATAGAATTGAAATATGATTTTGAAATTACCCTAAACAATGTGAATAGGAGTTTGTTCTCCGCCCACTTCATTTTATGGATAAAGAATCTGCCATGAAAAATAAACAAATTAACAATGAAAGTTAAATCCGTGTCCATAAAATTAGGATAAAAATAAAACAGAATATCTGTCATTCAAATTAACATTAATTTAAGTTTATTTTAAAATAAATCTTCTAATTCACTCGAAAATCTTGACATAAGAACAGTCCCAAAATAAATGGTCAAGAGTCTCTGGGTCACAACCACAAAAGACACATATGTTATCTATAGCTATTTTGAAACTGTGTATAATAAAAGGTCTTTACAGGGGTGCTTGACTGCTTTTAGTACAGAACGCTCGGATCAACCCTTAAAGAGATGGTTGGGGCTAAAGCTTAAGAGTGTGTGAACGATACTGAATGGGTGTAGAGGGGCTCTCCAGTAGTAGTACCAAAACATTCAAAGCGCATTTTCTCTTACATGTTTATCAACTTTCAAAGCAAAATTACTTTCCCATTGTTCCTCAACTGTAGAGTATGATATACCATTGTGGCTCTACTTTAATCCAATGTAAAAAAATGTTTTTAAAGAATTTCAAATTTTGCTACATAAGACCAATTAGAGCCGCTCGGTCACAAATTTGGTAAAATTCAAGAAGATTTTGCCATATTTAAAGTTAGCTTCTACAATTCTATGCATTTTACCGTAGCTAATGCTATGTTCTTTGCAAAAACATAACAACATGAATACTGCTAAATTCATTGTTTTCAATTCTCCAGGTCTAGCTTTAATTTTGGTGATTGTTAGTCCTCAAAGAGTATTACACATTTTTATTAATTATTGTTTCTACATACTTTATATTGTGATTTAGTCATTTAAGTTAACACAAAGCATTTTAGCAGCCCCAAAAATGTATTGAAAAAAATAAATAATATTTTACACTGATTGGACAGTAGTACTTTTATTTTATGATGTGAAGAACTTTGTTACTTGTATTGAAAAGTACTATTCAATTATTAATTTTTTATTATTGTGATTAGAGTGCAACACCCTGGCCGTGCCGGAATATCCATATTTTCGTTCTAAATAGTAGGCCGTTTGAGAATGAAAAAAAAAAAGTTTATTAGTCTGCGACATTTAGAAAATTGGGTATCCTTTAGATGCCATACTAATTTCAGCTTTGACAGCAGCTGGTCAATTAGATATGGGGATGCGCTACCAAAATCAATGAATAGCGGGAAACAACGCAATTGCCCATGAAGCATTCTCAGCATGCGTAAATAGAATGTTTAAAAGTATGCGATATTTCAGAAATCAAGTATGGTTTAAATGGCAGGATGTTATACTTATTTTGGCTCTTGATCTAGTAGAATCCGATGCACAATTTTACACAATGCATTGGAAGAGGTGGGCTGCGAGTGATAGGCCCTAGTTCTCCTCAAGTAGCCAACAACAGAACTAGGCTACTTAATTGGGAAGATGCCCGAAGCTTCTGCGGTGGTGTTCTATTGTAGGCTAAGTAGTTTTTGTTCTCCTTATAAACATTCACAAGTATTGCATCATAGACTATATCTTTGAAAAAATAAGTAAAATGCTGTATTTATTTTTACCCAAAGTAGATTTCTGTTTTCTCACTGAAAAGTGTTTATTTTTCTCTTGGTCTTCGTCAGAGCTTTTAAACAAAATACTAAACCCCCTTTTGATTTCTGAATGTGTCGCACCAGGGACTCCGGATGGGGCTGGGTTACTGATGTCATGTTAATCAGTCCTTTTACTTTGAACATATGGATTGTTTTAGTTTTGTAGGCTGGACTACCTACTTAATTATTGAACTTATGGATCAAGCCTTAGCATTCTGATCTCGTTCACAATGATCAGTGCTTTATTTTATTATGTTGCTGTCCAGCGGTTCTAAATTTGCGATGCACCTGACCGTCCATATTTTTCTGTGCAATAGCCTTTTGATTTGAACATTTGAAAAGTTTTGGTCTGTGTACTAGGCTATTAGATAGATCGATTTAATCTAACAGCACTTTGCTTTCACTAATACATATGATGAAACGGAACCAAATGATCAGTTTATGTCTTATTTAAATAGGATATATAGGCTTTACACAACAGGTGGTTCTAATCCTGAATGTTGATTGGTTAAAACTGCATTCCAGCCAGTGTATATCCCACAAGTTTACCACCGGCTAAATCTATGACGTTAAAATTCCTATTTACTCTGTTCCATCTGACTGCGCAATCTACTGTCTCAGCAGCCCAGCCAGGCAATTTATAAACTTGATCTGTATAAACCTTGCCGTCTGTCTCTCCGACATTTGCAACATTGTTTCAATATTCAAATTCAATCTCCAGCTGTCCAATAGTAATCAACGTGTCAGGACGTGACAGACAGGCAGGCAGAGTTTCTCAGCCAGTAGAAATCATGAATCACCTGGCATAATTTTTATGAATATATACAAATAAATGCCAATTGAAAAAAGGTCAAACTAAACAAATTGCAGCTAGTTTGCAGTCTTTCCAGCTTCAGTTTGAAGTGATTGTGTTAGCTGTGTTGTTGGCTAGCTCCTCTGAACAACCATGTCCTGACAAGAGAACACATTTTCTATGCCAGGTGAAATCGCGCATCATTAGGTCATTGTTATGGATGTATCCAAATGATTGTGACTGGAAAACAGCTTGAACAAATGCAAATGCAGCTACTGTTGTTATTCTGGCTGCACTGTTTGACGTGACTGAAAGTTAGACGTACTTGACTAACTAGCACGCAAGGGATAAGAACGTTGCCAGCCAGTATGGCAATGGAACATTGAGAACGAACGACTGGGTCGCGTCCAAAGATGGAGAACAAAAAAACTGAACGACTGGGTCGCGTCTCTGGCAATCGAACCGATAGAATGACCAGCCAGCTTGGGTAGCAACACTAGATTTGTGTCGGAACCGTATCTTGTGGAAGGATGAAATAGTATGAATACATTTATCTAAATAATGTTTTTAATTAAAATATGCTAATCATTATTTGAATATGTTGGTAACCCATTGTATAAGAGTGATAACGCCCTCGAAGCCCGGTGTATGGAAGATATATTGGTACGGTTTGTCAGCCATTGTGCTTAACAAGACCTATGCTAATATATAGACTAAAACTGGCATCTCAGGCATTATCATGTAAATATGGTCTACTACGGTATAGTTCGAATGTGATGGGCTGGTTATAGGCAGCTTTTAACTTCTCTAGGGTAAGGGGCAGCATTTGGAATTTTGGCTGAAAAGCATGCCCAAATTAAACTGCCTTCTACTCAGGCCCAGAAGATAGGATATGCATATAATTATGCATTATTAAGTATATTTGGAGGGAAAACACTAAAGTTCCTAAAACTATTAAAATAATATCTGTGAGTATAACAGAACTGATTTGGCAGGTGAAAACCTGAGACAAATCCATTCAGGAAGTAGGATTTTCATTTATTTATTTTTCTATTCATTGCCATTACAGTATCCATTGACTTAGGACTCAAATTGCAGTTCCTATGCCTTCCACTAGATGTTAACAACAGTCTTTAGACACTGTTTCAGGCTTGTGTTCTGAAAAATGAAGGAGTAAGAGCAGTCTGAATGAGTGGACCCTGCCGTGTCACAGAGCTTTTCATGTGCGCGACCGAGAAAGTGCCTTTCTTGTTTACCTTTTATTTTGACAGCGTTATTGTCCGGTTGAAATATGATCAATTATTTAGGCTAAAAACAACCTGAGGATTGAATATAAACATCGTTTGACATGTTTCTATGAACTTTACTGATACAATTTGGATTTTTTTTGTCTGCCTGATGTGACTGCGTGTGCCTGTGGATTACTGAAGAAAACGCGCAAACAAAACTGAGGTTTTCTGATATAAAGAGAGACTTTATTGAACAAAAGGAACATTTATTGAACGTCTTCTGAGTGCAAACATATGAAGATCAAAGGTAAGTGATTCATTTGATCTCTATTTCTGACTTGTGTAACTCTTCTACTTGGCTGGTTACTGTTTGTAATGATTTGTCTGCTGGGCTATGTTCTCAAATAATCGTAAGGTATGCTTTCGCGGTAAAGCATTTTTGAAATCTGACACAGTGGTTGGATTCACAAGAAGTTAATCTTTAAAGCTATGTAAATTAGTTTTATCTTTTCTGAATTTTTATAATGAGTATTTCTGTATTTGAATTTGGCGCCCTGCAATCTCACTAAATGTTGTCCAGGTAGCGTCCCACATACCCTAGAGGTTAAAGGCAGCCTGAGTCGGCCTACAACTCTATTCCTATTCTATTCAGTTTAGAGAAATTCCTCATATTGGAAATTAGCTATTATCAGGCTGGTTAATGCGATGCATGTCTGTTGAATTTCGAAAAGTCCACCCGCACTCGGCCCCGCCCCACATACTCAGCTACTGCGTTGCGACCGTGGCATACCTTTTACAAAACAGTACCTTCTAATCAGTATGCGACGATGAGTAACTAGTATGTAGTTTAAGTATGTAGTATGCATACTACATACTCAGTCCGGCTTTAAACCTACTCTTGAAAGTTCTAATAGTAGAATGCACAAGTGCAATTTTGAAATTGGGAAGTACATCATCAGTTGCTCTTGTGATGTTAGTCATTGCATACCTTAGAGAGCTATTGAAAACTTTTCAGAAAGGTCCAGATCAACTAGCCCATGTCAGCTAACGTTTTTTTATTTCGGTTTATTAGCCCATAGATATTGTTTCAATTTTTTTGTCACTCAAATATCACATGAATATACACTAGACATTGCATAATTTATAGCACCACAAGAAAGTTTGCTTTAAAACTGCTACATTTTCTTTGCACCCATGAAGAAAATTATAGGATTGCTGGAAATACGCATTAAACCTGCAAAATTACAGTTAACAGCAAACAGTTTGCTTCATGAACAGTGCTTGTGCTCATAGAAATAGATGTGGCGTAAGATTGCAAAGGGGGGCCCCGAATGAAAACATTTGAGAAAACCCTGGGCTAGCCTACCTGGTCTAGATTTGAAATCTAATGAAGACTTCATTTGGATAAAGCAAACATCTACCAGATTAACACACAGTTTTCACTTAAGACTCACGTGACATTGTGAAATCTCTGTAAATTATTACAGGGGGGCCATACTATGTATGAAATCTGGTGTTTTTATTACCAAATGCACAATTCCTTCCAAATCTGCCTCACTATATAAAATGTGTTTCTGATTCTGACAAGTGTCCCAGAGAAGGTGAAGAAGTGTGAGGCAATAATGTACCTAATGGGGTCCCAGGAGACCTAATCAGGTTGTGAGAGGCTGAGAGCACAGTGGGTCTTGGGGGTGCTGGTGACTGTCACCCCCAGCTTTGAGCTTCTGTTCTTGCCCCAGAAACATACATGACCGTCTCAAGAGAAGATCAGATACTGGGCATTTGCTGTTGTCAACAACAGCACTGACTGGGCTGGAAGATATTGTTGTTCACTTTTGCAGAAATATAAGAAAACAGCCAGGACGGGATTCGTGATAAAGTGACATTATCAGGACAATAGAAGGAGTTGTTTGTCAAAGCTATTAATCTGAGCATTTCTATATCACTGAATCAATATAGTCCTCTTTAAGAGTTAAGGCACAACAAGACATGTCTGCACCATCCAAGGCTAATGGATTAATTGCCATTATATGCATACTGTCAACAGACATCTTCACTCATAAATAAAGCATGAAACGACATGTCCAAAAAAAATGATAATCACGTTTAGTTGATTTACTTTTGATTACTTTTGACAGTGACAGGCAACATGAAAATCATGTCTTCGCAACATCTGAAATCACATGTATCAATATAGAACATGCACTTTACTTACCTGTGCAAAATAAAGATTGAGCAGACACAGAGTGAAAAATTGAAGGCATACTGGAAAACAGTACAAAAGCCAGTAAGGGAAATGCTGCAACTGGTTCGCTTGGACAACGTTCTTGAAGTAGAATGAAAATAATGTAGTCCTTAGCGCTGACCACAGCAAACAGAGAAAAAGAAAGACACTCTGGTAGCTGAAGCGCTTGTGTCCATAACGCAAAATGAGCCAAAGTTGCAAGTAAACAAACACAAAAAGCAGGGAATATAGGATGGTATACACAATGGTGAGTCCGAGCTCCACAGACGGAGGAACCGCAGCTCGAATCGGTTCATCACTTGAGTCAGTTACAGACGTGAAATCACTGAGGCTGACCTGATTATCTGTCAAAAACATAGCGAACTGATAAATCTAACATCGACGACTTAAATAAGCATATCTAATATTTAATTCTAAAATAATAAAAAGGTCAAACTTTTGATGTAAAAAAAAACCTACATAAACGTCCACTGAAAAACAATAGCTCGAGCGCATCAAATCAACTGCCCTAACTAAAACGAATGGTTAGCGATAGCATGTGTGCAACTTTCTACCATGGATGACTTTACAGCTAGGTATAAAACTGAAGACAAACAAGAAAACACTCCAGGGGACACCCCCAATCTCCGCACAGCAGCTCCCCCGTGCAAAAGAAAAATAACTAAGAGGGAGAAAAGGGGGCGTGATGCAGGGAGCGGGCAGCTGAGAGTAGCGGTTGTCACTAGTTACCCCACCCACAAAGTCAAAATTGGCAATATCGTCAAAATTAATGAAAACAAAAATGAGAAGGTTAGGTTTAGGCATAGTGTTAGCAATGTCGTTAAGGTTATGTTTAAGGTCAGGTTTAAAATAAAATTTTAGGAAGATAAATTGTATAAATGGGCGGGGTTTAAGACTTGGTGGCTGTGGTAACTAGTGACGACCAAGCGACGTTGCAGTTTAGGGGCCGCCTCTTGACCAATAACCGTGCACTGGCTCCCTTCCAACGCCATCTTGGCTCCCTTTTGATCACATTCTGCGTTGAAATGATTCACCTAGAACCAAAATGGTGTCCAATTTCAGTCGAAAACCCCTTCTAATAATTCTCTCTCCACCCACTACTTCATCATTGGTCAGTGTGGTGCCCAGCCTCCAGAATCTTTATTTTTTTAATTGGTTTGCAATGATGTCAGTTCTAAAGGTGCAGCCCTCTTATTTCAGCCCTCTTTTTTCAATTTCAAAATCCATCACTCTGATTGAATAGTTAATTGGGACTCATGAAGAAAAACAGCAACATAAAAATTGCATCCCTCTCTCATGTGGGTAGTTTAACTACATAATCACCAAAAGCAATTAAAAATACAGCTCGTTACCAGGTAGTGTAAGTTGTCGAATAGCTAGTTATATTTCATCTTTCTGCAATTTACTAGAGTGCCCTTATCAAGGCATTGCATTTAAATGTCCCTTGCCTGGTTAGTTAGCAATGTTAGCAATAACAAATTACTTTTTTAATTATGTCAAAAATATTCAAGTTATCGCTACTAGATTGTGTCAGTTGCTTGAGCTATATGTTAGGCTCGGGCCTTCATCCACGGGACCGTGGCTGCGTTTCAAACAATTAGCCAAGCAATGGAAGTTGGCAACGTTATACCCTGACTGCAAAATAAATGTAGAAATCTCTCCTGCCTCTCCCATCTCCTCATTTGTTTATTGAAGCAGGTACCCACATGCCATCTCCTCATTGGTTATACCCACGTGGGTGATTGAAAAACGGACTGTGTTGCTGGTCATTGTGTTAATACTATGAAAGTGTAGATGCCAATCACCATATAAGTTCAAAGATGAAAAAGCTTGGAAAGAGGAGAGATGACTAGAAACAATTCGGTTTACAGTTTTATGTGTGGATTAATTGTCGGAGTAGAGGACCTTGTGCATTTCAGGTAAAATAACACCTCAATGTTTATATCCCAGGACAAATTAGCTAGCAACTGCAAGCAACTGCAAGCTATAGGACAAATTAGCTATTTTATGCTTTTCAACCTGTCCCCAAATTAATGTCATTGGTTCAGAGTTTGTTTTAATATTTTAACCTGCATGGCGGGACTGCGTTTGGTGTAGGGGGACAAAATAAATGTATGCACGATGCCGCATGCACGCAGCCGATTTGGGTTCTGTGTAAGCCCCTCAGGCCTAATTATTTTATCAATTCTCATTTTGTGTACAATTCTGTTCACTCCGGGGCCTGAAACATCCCATAATTCAATACACTTGCAGGGAAAAGTCAGTGAAAACTTAAAACCAACATCAATATGGAGACGTCAACATGTAAGTGGGGTGGCAGGGTAGCCTAGTGTTTAGAGCGTTGGGCTAGTAACCGAAAGGTTGCAAGTTTGAATCCCCGAGCTGACAAGGTACAAATCTGTCGTTCTGCCCCTGAACAAGGCAGTTAACCCATTGTTCCTTGGCTGTCATTGAAAATAAGAATTTGTTCTAAACTGACTTGTCTAATAAAGAAAATAAAAAAGTGTAAGTAAAGACTAATGTCAATCATTTAGAAATTGTGCTACTAATGCACATGATGGCACAAACATGTAACGTAAAGGTAATGATGTTTTTGTTTGGTTAGCTTTTGGAAGCGTTAGCTAACATATACAACTTTCCACTTACACCTTGTAATTTTCTATTTAGACTGTGATATCGTCGGATGGCTAGTCTTCGATGTCTGCCCATGTGTTGTCTTCTAGCCAAGATGTGAAATGCATTCATAATTGACTCGTGCATTTAATGCACACACAACAACTACCGGTGGTTCCATGATGACTGGAAACACAACCATAGGATGAACGAGCGATGAATTTCCAGGCAAGGTCAGTCCATTTAAAATGTATTCATTCTTCCCTCGCCCCTTGCCCTGCAAGTGTCAATTCATCATATGTCATCAAAAGTGTCCACTTAATTTGAGGGCCGGGGGGGAGTGTTTGTTTTACGTGTTTGGAATGCAGCTTATATCTGTTTCCTCAGCCCTATGTTGCCTTGGCCCTATGCTGCCTGGGACCTATATTCCCTCAGCTCTATGTTCCCTTAGTTTTTGAAATACGTATTTAAATTACTTTAGAGTATTTTGTCATTTGTATTTCACTGGCCTGAACTACCATGCAATGTATTTTGTAATAAGTTACACATTTTCAATTTTTTTTAAATAGCAGCTCACAATTTTGTGGCCTCCTATCAGGGTTGGGTAGGTTACTTTCTAAACATAATCCATTGCAGTTACTAGTTACCTGTAATCAGTAACGTAACTTTTGGATTACCCAAACTCAGTAACGTAATCTGATTACTTTCAGTTACTTTTAGATTATTTCCCCCCTAAGAGGCATTAAAAGAAGACAGGATAAATCGTTTTTTTTACATAGCTGGCCATAAATGAATATTGCATTTTACTTTATGGGTTATAGGCTTCTTCATACCCATACCTTTTCCTTTAATACAGATAATAATACTATTAGGCTGTATCTTTACATTAAAAACAAAAGTCAGATTTCCAACCATTCCAATTAATTTAATACCCCTTGATCTTTAAGAATAGGACTTGGAAATATAATAATAAATAAAAAAATTAGGTGGGTGCTTATATTTGTCTTATGTACAAGTACGTATTAATTGAGACACCCTTGGAGAGTGGGATCACAACCATGGTCTGCCATTATCAATGGAAACCATGGAGAAATTAAGTGCTCCCAAGTGGCACAGCGGTCTAAGGCACTGCATCTCAGTGCTAGAGGCGTCACTACAGACCCTGGTTTGATCCTGGGCTGTATATCACAACCGGCCGTGATTGGGAGCCCCATAGGGCGGCATACAATTGGCCCAGCGCTGTCCTGGTTAGGGTTTGGCTGGGGTAGGCAGTCACTGTAAATAAGAATTTGTTCTTAACTGCCTTGTCTAGTTAACTAAAAATAAAAGTGCCTTTCTCAAGGGCACAATATTATTCTTGGGTATTCAAGCCAGCGACCTTTTTGTTACTTGCCCAACGCTCCAACTGCTATGCTACCTGCCACTATCTGGGAATATAGATTAGCCATATTGTTTTACCTGAGCATAACCCAAAAACGAAAGACTTATTAGTCTACTCTGTTGTTTATGATTTTGTTGTCATGGAGGACTGATTGAGCTCATTGCTTCGAGTTGAAAAATAAATGCTGCTCTCATGGAATGCCTTTGAGCCCTACCGAAAAGTACTATTTTTAGGGGAAAAATGAATGCCATATGCTGAATTTGCTATAGGCCTACTATTGTTTACATTTTTGTTGATGACACTTAATTTGCAGCTGTTTAAGTCTATAAAACATGTGCAAGTTTGAGCATGTGTCCATTAGGCCTATGAACATATTTTTTTAATCAGCACGAATAGACCTATACATTTGTGAACATCCATCCACAACAACCACAATCTGTAACACCAAACGAGAGAGCAGCAGTGTGAATCACATCATTGCGCTACGTAGATATTCACAATAAATTAAATTCTTATCGGCTACACCACTGCTGTCATTCTTACCTCCAAGCGTTTATTCAAGTTGAATGTATAATCTTTGGATGCCGACAGCAGTTGCACCATTGGAAGACATAGCTTGGGCTGTAGCCTACAAAAGCCTATTCCTGCTTTTTTCCTGCGATCCATCAAATGCATTTTGTGTGTCATAGTGGTCTCTGACTTGTAGTCAGACTCGCTCAGGCAGAACGAACTTAAACATGGGCTTTTTTCAATGCTGATTTTAATGTTGTTGAGAGAACCTCCTTTCTGACATTAAATGTAATCCTATAATTCATTATCTAGTTTCCAAAAGTGTCTGTAATCTGATTACAATATTTTTGCTGGTAACAATAGATGACAGTTATTTTTTTTGTAATCAGTTACATGTAGCAAATTACATCTAATCCGTTACTCTCCAACCCTGCATCCCTATTTACTACATTGGAATCAGAAGTGTGATGGCACAAGGGTGTGATAAAAGCATCTGCTAAATGAACAATGTAATGTAAAAATGATTTGCAAAGCACACTGGGTAGTATTCTAATGATCTTCATCCCCAAACAAGGCCAAATTTGGTTAAAATACAAATGATTTGGACAATAAGCATTTGTGCCAATTTGGATTGAAAGCGGTTCAGTGGGTACTGAGGGGACATAGGGCCCAGGCGACATATGGTGGGCCCCTCATCCACCATGGCATGGTTCATGTGTCTTTATATGTTTGCTGTGCACAAAAAGTTGAGCAATGCACCACTTCAGAAAGACAATTACAAACAAATACAAGAACATGTTTCAGTTTAATACAATATGCACAAAAACAAGATATAGATTTATCAATAATGGCTGTTGATGCTGAAAAAGCTTTCGACCATCTTCAATGGCCTTTTCTATTCAAAACTTTGGAAGCTTTTAACTTTCCAGCTGAAATAAACTATATTTTATAAATGCCCTAAAGCAAAAATATACACAAATAATACATTGTCTGATTAAATTGTTTTAGAAAGGGGCAAAAGACAGGGATGTCTCCTCTCCTGTTTGCACTGGCAATTGAACCGCTTGCAGAAATAATTAGACAGGACCCAAACGTAACAGGTATCGGTAAACATGAATATAAACTAAAATTATTTCCAGATGATCTCCTGATATACCTGACCAATATTGAAAACTCAATGCCCCCTTTTCTAAAAATATTTTCAGAATGCTCAAAAATCTCAGGATATAAAACTTACGTGGGAGAAAATGAAATAATGGCAATAAGAAAAAGAATAGCTCACGATCTACAGCAATTCTTTAAGTGGACCACAAACTATTTAAATACTTAAGATAAGTGAAAACAAACAAATATATAAAGATAACTTTGTTCCATTAGTCAACAATATGAAAGCAGATCTAATTAAATGGAATAATCTTTCCATAAATCTTGCAGGCAGAATAAACCTCTTTAGAATGGCATGGCTCCCCAAATTTCTGTATTCATTTTCAATAATAGCAATTACCCAATTGAAGACAAGTCTGAGTGGTTTTAACCTTCCACACTTGGAATTGAATCAATTCACTACCCAAGGCTTTTACTTGCGACATACAGTTAAATGAACTAAAGAGGATTAACTTGAAGATGTGCATGCTCATCCCTATAATCTTTTTATGTGTCTATTTTCAAAGGATAAAGCAAAGAACATTAACTTCATAGTTAAGAACACTATAACAATATGGAAGAAAATTCAACAAGAATCACTATCACTCCCTAAAATCACAACCTTGTACAACAATCCTTGGATAGCTTTTCAGAATTCACTGACAATTGTTCCACATGGGAAAACTAAAGTAATAGAAAACGTAAATGACTTGTTAACAGGAAATACATGTCATGGCCGTTGGTGGAAGAAGGTGAGGACCAAGGTGCAGAGTGGTACGTTTTTGTCATTTTTATTTAACTGAACACTGAATAACCAAAACAACAACGGACCAACCGAAACCGCTCCGTCAGGTGCGAACCACACTAAACAGACAATAACTACCCACACCACACAGGTGGGAAAAGGCTACCTATGTATGGTTCTCAATCAGAGACAACGATAGACAGCAGCCTCTGATTGAGAACCACACCCGGCCAAACAACACAGAAATCCAAAACATAGAAAATGAACATAGAATGCCCTAGTCACACCATGGCCTAACCAAAATTGAGAATAAAAGCCCCTCTATGGCTAGGGCATGACAATACATGTATTTCCTTGGCAGAATTAAAAGGTAATTTTGGACTGAAACATTTAGATAGTTTCTTAACTTAAAAGTTACATATCGCAACTTTTTTTATTTAAAATATTTTGGACATCAGAGCAACCTTGAGGGAATCTTATTTGAGTGAGAAAGAGATGTTCATATGATAGGTAAGATATACAAAACCTTGCAGAGAGCATTTCCAACTGAAAATCTCTGAGAAAAAAATAATAAACTATTGGAACCAAGACTTAAGCACAAGATTGAGCGAAAGTTGGAGCATAATTAATGAAGTTACAGTTAACGAAAATGTAAACTTAATCCAGTATAAACTGTAGAATTGATTATACAAGAGACAAAATTCACATTCTTCAGCACAATGGTAGATTCATGTCTAAATTGTAAAAGTAACAATCATTCAATAATCCATGCTTTCTGGGAATGCTATGAAGTCCAAAAGTTATAGGCGGAGGTAGAAAGTTGGCTGTCAGAAGTATTGTCATGTAAATGTATTTTTAATCCGTCTGTCTGCATATTTCAAAACATGGCATATGGGGGTGTAGTGAGATACCTAACGAGCTGGACGATTCTCTTCTCATCACTCTTCTTGAAAAAGCGTACACTAAAAACTTGGAAATCAATTAATTAGCACAATGGAAAAATGAAGTGATTTATTATTAAAATATTGAAATAGCATGGTTCAATTTAAGGCCACGTGGCATACAATAATGCAGGCGCTAGGGATGGAGGTTTAAGCATTCGTGTCTGGGCAGAGAAGATGTAGTCGTTTTTTAAGTGGGTATGCAAAGTTGTTGTTCGTATGGTTATGTTTGTATTTGGTGTGAAAAAAATAAGAACAAAAATAAACTCATTGAGCACACAGGTGACAATTTTTTTTATGAGAACATGAAATCTGGAAAGATGTTTTTTGTATACTTTGGAAACCAAGGTAAGTGACATTAGAAGGTGAGAGAAATACGAGTCCCCAAGATGCCTTGTCTACTTGCCAGTTGGCATATTACACTGAAAAAAAATTGAAGATTCGTGACAAAATGACCATACTATACAGATAAACACCCTTGCCCAGGTAGGCACGTTACAATCTCCCCAAAGTGTCTGGGAGGTTTTAATACCTGCACTGGCACCTTTTGTTACATTGGTGTCAGGAGTCGTATGGCACCCTTGAGGCCCTCGGAGAGGCGTATACATGTGGGGGGCTTGATAAGCCTATTGAACAGCGACCGTGCAACACCCTTTGCATGTCTCAAACCTGGGTCTCCCAGTCCAATAGGGAGCAGTGGTTCACTCTGAAATCGTAATGACCTTACCTAGGAATGGGTTGTTACAATACTAATAAGTCATTATTAGTCATTATAATAGTATTATAACAACCATACTTTATAGTTGCCTTAACACCCCCAAAGGGGGATTATACCCTAATTGAGGTTGTGGCTGCTGGTTAGGGCATTCTTCATTTGCCCATGCATCTGGGGTTTGCAGCCCGCTAGTTACCTCATGCTATTCCCCTACTTCGTTACAGTATGTTTGCCATTGGTAGTGTAGTTTTATGTAGTTAATGACACTATAATTGTGTATACTATTAACGTTGGTACCTTCTAACCCCACCGGCTATAATTCCATAAATTGTTTTTATTTTAAGTAAATACAACCATAGGTCTCTTCATTGAACAACTGGAGAAGTCAGCCGATGCTCTAGAAGATTATGGTATTTTTGTTGCTAAGGTATCCAACAAAAAATGTTATCCCTTGACTTTACAGATTTACTCCTGTGTACACCTGTGTCATGGCTGGGGTCCGCCCCTATATATAGGCCACGACACATGTTCGCTACATCTTTTTTTGAGGAGCCTCTAGCACCGTAGAGGATTGGAGTGATCCATATAGCTCACATAACCGTGGTTACATATGTACTCTTCATTATGTTTCACAATATTGGATCACTCCAATATATTGGTATACCCGTACCAGATTTAGTCACCAGCGGCAAAGTCCCAGCACAGGATCGAGACGCAGGGGCCTTCAATGTGGAAGGGGGTCTCGGCACAGTCCCCGGGAGGGAAGGCGACGCCGCAGCAGAGATATCAGCGAGGGGCACTCCTCTCAGTAATGCCCCCGCCACTGCCAGGGGGTCGTAAGCAGACAGCATAAAAGGGATGTTCACATCACTGTCTGACAGAACCTTTGGGAGGAATGAAGGGTTGGGGCAGAGAGATATACTCCTCCCACCGGGGTCCATCCGGTAGCAGTCAGAACTTACCGAAAGAGCATGGAGCTCACCCACCCTCTTCATGGAAGTAATCGCTACCGAGAAAGCCACCTTCATAGAGAGATATTTCAGGGAGGCAGACTCCAACGGTTCGAAAGGCGGCTTTGCCAAAGCTGCCAAGACCACATCCAGATACCAGCTCGCCATTGAGCAAGTCCTAGCTGGATGCAGGTGATGAACCCCCTTCATAAACCTGGAGACCAAGGGATGGTACCCCACTGGCCTGTCCATCCACCCCACATGGCAGACCGATATAGCTGCCAAATACCCTCTCAGTGTAGAGGCAGCCAAGCCCTCATCCAAGCGAGACTGCAGGTATTGGAGGACATACTCTACCCCGCACGACTCGGGCACAACCTCAATACCTATGCACCAAGAACAGAGCAACCACCAGTGCAACTGGTATGCCGCGGTTGTAGCTGGTTCCCTTGCACTCTGCATGGTGTTCATTACGCCCGCCTGTAGTCCTAACATGGACCATTAGTGCCGTTCAGCGGCCAAGCCCACAGACTGAGGTGGTGCGGTCTCAGATGCCACAGTTCCCCCGGCCTAAGACAGCAGGCCGGGTCTCAGGGACAGATACCCACTCCACCAGATCACACACTCCACCATCCTGGTCCTGTCCAGCACAGCCTGGATCAGGGGAAAAGGTCAGAATGTGCAAAGCTCCAGCCCTGGCCAATTGTGAGCCAGTGCATCCAAGCCCAGAGGCCCTGGTGACTCCGACATGGAGTACCACAGGGGGCAGTGTGCATTGCCCAGTGTTACATTCCCCAGTTTATGTGTTGTAGTTGTGTATTTTCATGTGTTTATTTCAGGAAATGGCTTCCTGAAATCCCTCAAGCAGCTGATTGGTCGACTCCATGGCTAATTGGAGAGCTGACCCCGCCCACTCGTCAAGACGCAGCTGTCTCCAATTACCCATTCATTCTGAAGCTATATAAATGCCAGTGTTCTGTTCAGGAGGGAGAGATTTGCTGGGAGGTCATTGCAGAGATTTTGCTAGAGAGATTTGCTGGGAGGTCATTGCAGAGATTTTGCTAGAGAGTTTTGCTGGGAGGTCATTGCAGAGATTTTGC
Organism: Oncorhynchus keta; assembly: GCF_023373465.1. NCBI lineage: Eukaryota > Metazoa > Chordata > Actinopteri > Salmoniformes > Salmonidae > Oncorhynchus > Oncorhynchus keta. Next base: position 48,243,443 of record NC_068455.1, read on the forward strand.
TAGAGAGATTTGCTGGGAGGTCATTGCAGAGATTTTGCTAGAGAGATTTGCTGGGAGGTCATTGCAGAGATTTTGCTAGAGAGATTTTGATAGAGGTTGATTTTGCTGGGAGTTCATTGTTGAGAGTTGGTATGTTTTGTGAGTTTGTTGGTCAGATAGAGCTTATTTGATGTCCTTTGTTTCTTAGTTTGTTTGTGAAAATGGTTTAATATTCTGTTTCATTTGTTCCCAGGGGGGAAGGGGAAGGCACCTAGGGAGTGCTTAGGCAAGAGGCCCGCGGGCATACATATACCCATAGCATATTCGCTGTCTAGGCACACTAGGTAAGACCTGGGCGGACCACCCCCTTGTATATTGGTTAGGGCACCAGGTGGTGCTAAATTAGGTAAGTAGTGGGTAGGCAGGTAAGATAGGAGAGGGGGGGGCTTTGAGATTTACTTTCTTTGCTTTGGTTCCATCCAGCCCCTTTTCCCCATATTACCGTGTAAAGGAATAAAGTCCTTGTAAACGGTACCACATTCTGCCTGTTGTCATTCTTTCTTGCACCTACAGTCCATACCTTTTTCACTTCACGGAGAGTTTAGTTGTAGCAGGGTGTTGCGTTCCCTCTTCATAGAGGCGTGCGTAACACCCAGGGAGGCAAACAGGTCCACCTGTGCCCTCCTGAACTTGTCCCACAGGTGCTGTACCACCTGAGGATGTAGTCTCCAGTCCCAAGGTGGCGAGCCTTCCCTCGAGAGCATATCTATCCGCTGTCACATTCAGGATGCCAGGTACGTGCACTGCACTGTGTGTAGAGACGCTAGACATCCCTGAGCCCAGAGAAGGAGCTCCTGTGCCATAATATGGAGACGGTGGGACCTCAGTCCACCCTGATGGTTGATGTAAGCCACCACTGTGGTGTTGTACGTTCTCACCAGGACATGTCTTCCCTTCAGATGTGGAAGGAAAGACGGCAGGGCCAGCAGTACAGCTCGGAGCTCAAGTGCATTGATGTCTGCCGCTCCAAGGGGGTAGCCAACAGCCACTGGCCGATGTGCCCTTGACCACATCCCCCCAGCCGATCTGGGAAGCATCTGTGCTGACCAGCTACCTGCTGAGGATGTGCTGCATCTTCACCCCCACCTGGAAGAAAGGAGCGTCAGCGCCACCTCAATAATGCCCTGAGGCTCTGTGCCGTCACCTGTAGCTGGCTGTCATGGTGGCGCTTCGGGTGCAGCCAGTGGGATTTGAACCACTGTTGAAGAGGCCGGAGATGGAGCAGGCCCAGGGGATTCAGCAACGAGGCCGCCGTCAGCAAGCCCAACATTCGTTGGCAGGTCAGGGCGGATACCACCCGTCCCTGCCGAAAGTGGACGAGGTAAGATAAGATCGCCTGAACCCTTCTGGTGGGAAGGCATGCTCCTCCCACCAGTGGGCATCAGACGATTCTTCTTGATGTTTACAGTAATGCCCAGCCTGCCGACGTGGGTCAGGAGCATGTCTCTGTCTGACAGGACCTGGGTCGTAGTCTGGACACAAATCAGACAATCATTCAGGTAATTGAGGATCAACAATCTTCGGGATGTAAGAGGTGCCAGGACAGCATCCATGCACTTTGTGAAAGTGTGAGGTGCCAAGGAGATGCCGAAGGGAAGAAACATGAATTTGTAAGCCGTCCCCTCGAAAGCGAATCGGAGGTACCCGGGGCCTGAGAAGGCGGCATGAGGAGGCGTCATGAACCATCTCATGGTCTCCCGGTCTTTATAAATCTTATCGGTCCGCTCCAGAATGTCATCAATCCCTTGGCCAAACGTCAGCGCTGGGTTGATGGTGGGGGATAAATGTACTTTGGAGAGCAGCTGGCAGATGGGACTGGGCCAACCAGAGATGGTGCTGGGCGGTAACCATGGCCCGTCCGTTGGCGCGGGCCACATCCCTCTGGAGCAGGGAAAACGGGCGATACACCTCCATCGCTTCCCGGAAGAGATCCTCTGTGCCCTCCTGCAGCCGGGGCAACAGAGTCTGTAGGTAGGCCTGCAGCAGAGAGCAGAGGGTCCCATATGTGGCTTTCAAGTCTCCATCAAAGACTCTGGGGGTCTATAATCTCCCGGTTCGGGAGGAACATGGCAACTATCATGGTGTCCATTGTCGGGTACTCCCAGAGGCCAAGTGACTCTGCGCCCGCAACATAACTCCAGTCTCTGCTGTGAGTCTGAAGCGCCCCCTGGCAGAGGCCCAGCTTTCCTGCAAAGCATCGCAGAACTCAGTAGAGATGGGGACAGATGGAGAGTCATCAAGTTTTATGTCCAGTGTAGTCGATACCCGAGTGAGTAGGCTCCTCATAGCCTCTCGAGCCGCTTGGGGCAATAGTGCCCCGCTGCCGGCTTCTGATGGCCTGTCAGCCTGGTGGCCCCGCTCACGGTGGTGAACAGTGCCAGCATCGACCCCCAGGAACAGCCGAACACTGGCCAACATGGAACAGCTGTTGTTGCCTTTGAAGCTATTAACCTCCTGACGCAGGGCATGCGCACTCCTTTCAAGGTGGTCCCAGCGGTCCGACTCCTGCCCCCATCCAGGACTGGCAGAAGAAGGGCTCTTCTTGCGGTGGCTCCGGCCATACTTCCTGGGAGGGGTACTGGTGCCAGTAGAGGGACTAACAGCTCGCTGGCGCACCACTCCTGAGGGAGGGTGCCCGTCCTCAGCATGAGCCCGAGCCTGGCCGACCAACTCGCTCATGGCCTCCAATCACGACAGGCGCAGGCGTTCTGAGAACACCACAAAACAGGCATCCAGTACGGCGCTCCACTGCCCTCTCCGCGTTTCTAAAACCCAGGCAGTGCATACATGAGGTATGGGGATCCCCAGGGGGGATGCCACCATCTCACCTGTCACAAAGGGAAGGCATAAGCTCAGCAAAGCCAACAAGGCCACGAAGCAGGTGTCCGTCGCCCTGGGAGAGCTTATTTTGTGACCCGCTTGGAGGAATAGGAATCCGTTGAGGGATAAATTACCCTGTACCTCTGAAAAAAAATGGGGAAAATCCGTGTGGGAAAAGCAGGCAGACAAAAAAACAGCACCATACGATGGAGTAACTCCCTTAACTTCTTAGTGATCCCTTCACGCGTTATTTGGACAACACCAAGTGAAATGGCAGAGCGCAAAATTCAAAAACAGAAATACTCAGAATAATTCATAAATCATACAAGTGTTATGCACCGGTTTAAAGATGAACTTCTTGTTAATATAGCCACAGTGTCAGATTTCAAAAAGGCTTTACGGCAAAAGCAAACCATGCTATATCTGAGGAAAGCACCCATCAAACATAGACATGAAAATCATAATTCAACCTGCCAGGCACAACACAAAAGTCAGAAATAACATATTCATCCCTTACCTTTGAAGATCTTCTGCTATTGGCAGTCCAATAAGTCCATTAAACATCACAAATGGTCCTTTGGTCAATTATTTCCCCAAAATGTCAATTTATTTGGCACATTTGATTCTGAAAATACACCGGTTCCAACTCGCGCAACATGACTACAAAGTAAGTTACCTGTAAACTTGATCCAGACATTTCAAACAACTTTCCAAATACAACTTTAGGTATTAACGTAAATAATCGATACAATTTAAGATGGGATAAACTGCGTTCAATAGCGGATAAAAACAAAGTGGAGTCAAGCTTTCAGGTCATGCGCATCTAACAAACAATACACTTCATTCGACTCTCGTTCTGAACTGCCCTACTTCAAGGAAAAACATCAACCAATTTCTAAAGACTGGTGACATCCAGTGGAAGCGATAGGAACCGCAAGCAACTGCCTTAGAAATCTAGATCCCTATAGAAAAACCATTGAAAGAGTGGCCTCAATTATTTTCCCCTGGATGGTTTGTCCTCGGGTTTTGCCTGCTAAATAAGTTCTGTTATACTCTCAGACATTATTCAAACAGTTTTAGAAACGTCACAGTACTTTCTATCCAAATCTACTAATAATATACATATCCTATCTTCTGGGCCTGAGTAGCAGGTAGTTTACTTTGGGCACGCTTTTCATCCGGATGTGAAAATAGTGCACCCGAGCCTTAAGCAGTTTTAAAGAAATCCAATGTTAATGTCTCAATGTAGTGGAAAGCACATCACGAAACTCTTACACTCTTGAGGGGAAAGAACAATAAAAAAACAGCAGGCTAATTAGCAGAGAACAGCAAATCACAGCAGAAACACATGCAGTTGAAGTCGAAGTTTACATACACCTTAGCCAAATACATTTAAACTCAGTTTTTCACAATTCCTGACATTTAATCCCAGTAAAAATTCTCCCTCTTAGGTCAGTTAGGATCACCACTTTATTTTAAGAATGTGAAACGTCAGAATAATATTAGAGAGTGATTTATTTCAGCTGTATTCATTTTTTTCATTTTATTTCTTTCATCACATTCCCAGTGGGTCAGAAGTTTACATACACTCAATTAGTATTTGGCAGCATTGCCTTCAAATTGTTTACTTTGGGTGAAACGTTTCAGGTAGCCTTCCACAAGCTTCCCACAATAATTTGGGTGAATTTTGCCCCATTTCCCATGACAGAGCTGGTGTAACTGAGTCAGGTTTGTAGGCCTCCTTGCTCACACATGCTTCTTCAGTTCTGCCCACAACTTTTCTATGGGATTGAGGTCAGGGCTTTGTGATGGCCACTCCAATACCTTGACTTTGTTGTCCTAAAGCCATTTGCCACAACTTTGGAAGTATGCTTGGGGTCATTATTGTCCATTTGGAAGGCCCATTTGCGACCAAGCTGTCTTGAGATGTTGCTTCCTTATATCCTCATAATTTTCTACCCTCATGATGCCATCTATTTTGTGAAGTGCACCACACCCTCCTGTAACAAAGCACCCTCACAACATGATGCTGCCATCCCCGTGCTTCACGGTTGGGATGGTGTTCTTCGGCTTGCAAGCGCCCCCTTTTTCCTCCAAACATAACAACGGTCATTGTGGCCAAACAGTTCTATTTTTGTTTCATCAGACCAGAGGACCTGTCTCCAAAAAGTACGATCTTTGTCCCCATGTGCAGTTGCAAACCAAAGTCTGGCTTTTTTATGGTGGTTTTGGAGCAGTGGCTTCTTCCTTGCTGAGTGGCCTTTCAGGTTATGTTGATATAGGACTTGTTTTACTGTGGATATAGATACTTTTGTACCTGTTTCCTCCAGCATCTTCACAAGGTCCTTTGTTATTCTGGGGTTGATTTGCACTTTTCGCACCAGAGTAAGTTCATCTCTGGAAGACAGAACGCGTCTCCTTCCTGAGCGGAATGACGGCTGCGTGGTCCCATGGTGTTTATTACTATTGATTGTACAGATGAATATGGTACCTTCAGGCGTTTGGAAATTGCTCCCAAGTATGAACCAGACTTGTGGAATTCTACAATGTTTTTTCTGAGGTCTTGTCTGATTTCTTTTGATTTTCCCATGATGTCAAGCAAAAAGGCACTGAGTTTGAAGGTAGGCCCTGAAGTGCATCCACAGGTATACCTCCAATTGACTCAAATAGTCAATTTACCTATCAGAAGCTTCTAGAGCCATGACATAATTTTCTGGAATTTTCCAAGCTGTTTAAAGGCACAGTCAACTTTGTGTATGCACATTTCTGATCCACTGGAATTGTGATACAGTGAAATAATCTGTCTGTAAACAATTGTTGGAAAAAAGACTTGTGTCACGCACAAAGTAGATGTCCTAACCGACTTACCAAAACTGTCGTTTGTTAACAATAAATTTGTGAAGTGGTTGAAAAACGAGTTTCACTGACTCCAATCTAAGTGTATGTATACTTCCGACTTCAACTGTAGATCAAGCTATTCGGCAAGTTGTGTAAGGTAAATTACAGTTTGTGGCAGCAAGAGCCACCCCCCTCCGGAGTGATACCATTATATTGGAATGATCCAATATAGTGAAACATAACACGACATTTTCTTTGTGGATCGCACATTGTTGATTCTACTTAAACATTTGACCCGCTTTCGTTGTTCACTCCACAATAGTAACAAATAAGACAAATCGTCACTGACAGACTGTTATTATAAGAAATGGTATGAGTTTTGGGATGGACTGCAGAGGCTTGTTGTCGGCTGTAATTTGGCTGCCAAAAGGCTGCTGTTAGAGACTCAGACTCCAGGTATTTTATTTGATCACTTTGATTTGTTTTGCACGACATGTACACTTATAGTATGTGGAGAGAAAAGTAAACAAACCTCTGTTGTGAGAAATGTATTGTTTTTCGATGTCTTTGCATGTTTTCAGGCGACTTGTACTAATGAACATGTAGAAAAGTACTACACTGTAGAGAAGCTCATGAAGAAAGCTTATTTGTTCAAGTGTGGATTGTATATATATATATCTTGATTGACTCTTGCCCTAACATTATGCATAATACACATCTACAGTATACAATGTAGTATTAAAACAGCTTATGTTTTGAGATGGGCAGAAGTAAAAAAATGTTTTATCAGTAAATGGACAATAAACTGTTGTCTTGTAGGGGTGCTAATGACCTGAAGAGCTTCAACACAGACCTTGTCTTAGAAGGGAAAGCCATAGTGTTTCACATTCTCTTGTGAGTACAGATTGTAACATTGCCCCTAAACACTCGCTTGGGTGCCAGTCTGCTTCTGCTGTCTTGCCAATTCCTTATTGAATTATTATTGAAAATTATTGAATTATTATTGAAAAATATGTTTGGCTTGACAATGACAATGGAGTAGGCAAAAGCACAAACCAATCTGGGACCAGGCTACCTAAACCTTGATATAGGGTCAAATATGTTATAACCTCTATAGTGGTTAAGGTTAGAATTAAGGGTAGGGTAATCTGATCCTAGATATGTGGTTTATTTTTATTTAACCAGGTAGGCCTGTTGAGAACAGGTTCTCATTTACAACTGCGACCTGGCCAAGATGAAGCAAAGCAGTGCGACACAAACAACACAGAGTTACACATGGAGTAAACAAATGTACACAATAGAAAAGTCTATATACACTGTGTGCAAATGTAGCAAGATTAGGGAGGTAAGGCAATAAATAGGCCATAGTGGCGAAATAATTACAATTTAGCAAATAAACACTGGAATGATATATGTGCAGAAGATGAACATGCAAGTAGAGATACTGGGGTGCAAAGGAGAAAAATAAAAAATAACAATATGGGGATGAGGTAGTTGGATGGGCTATTTACAGATGAGCTACGTACAGGTGCAATGATCTGTAAGCTGCTCTGATAGCTGATGCTTAAAGTTAGTGAGGGAGATATTAACCAACCTTCGCTCTCTCTCCCCCGCTACTCTCTCCTCTTCCATCCTATCATCTCTTCCCTCTGCTCAAACCTTCTCCAACCTATCTCCTGATTCTGCCTCCTCAACCCTCCTCTCCTCCCTTTCTGCATCCTTTGACTCTCTATGTCCCCTATCTTCCAGGCCGGCTCGGTCCTCCCCTCCCGCTCCGTGGCTCGACGACTCATTGCGAGCTCACAGAACAGGGCTCCGGGCAGCCGAGCGGAAATGGAGGAAAACTCGCCTCCCTGCGGACCTGGCATCCTTTCGCTCCCTCCTCTCTACATTTTCCTCCTCTGTCTCTGCTGCTAAAGCCACTTTCTACCACTCTAAATTCCAAGCATCTGCCTCTAACCCTAGGAAGCTCTTTGCCACCTTCTCCTCCCTCCTGAATCCTCCTCCCCCCCCTCCTCCCTCTCTGCAGATGACTTCGTCAACCATTTTGAAAAGAAGGTCGACGACATCCGATCCTCGTTTGCTAAGTCAAACGACACCGCTGGTTCTGCTCACACTGCCCTACCCTGTGCTCTGACCTCTTTCTCCCCTCTCTCTCCAGATGAAATCTCGCGTCTTGTGACGGCCGGCCGCCCAACAACCTGCCCGCTCGACCCTATCCCCTCCTCTCTTCTCCAGACCATTTCCGGAGACCTTCTCCCTTACCTCACCTCGCTCATCAACTCATCCCTGACCGCTGGCTACGTCCCTTCCGTCTTCAAGAGAGCGAGAGTTGCACCCCTTCTGAAAAAACCTACACTCGATCCCTCCGATGTCAACAACTACAGACCAGTATCCCTTCTTTCTTTTCTCTCCAAAACTCTTGAACGTGCCGTCCTTGGCCAGCTCTCCCGCTATCTCTCTCAGAATGACCTTCTTGATCCAAATCAGTCAGGTTTCAAGACTAGTCATTCAACTGAGACTGCTCTTCTCTGTATCACGGAGGCGCTCCGCACTGCTAAAGCTAACTCTCTCTCCTCTGCTCTCATCCTTCTAGACCTATCGGCTGCCTTCGATACTGTGAACCATCAGATCCTCCTCTCCACCCTCTCCGAGTTGGGCATCTCCGGCGCGGCCCACGCTTGGATTGCGTCCTACCTGACAGGTCGCTCCTACCAGGTGGCGTGGCGAGAATCTGTCTCCTCACCACGCGCTCTCACCACTGGTGTCCCCCAGGGCTCTGTTCTAGGCCCTCTCCTATTCTCGCTATACACCAAGTCACTTGGCTCTGTCATAACCTCACATGGTCTCTCCTATCATTGCTATGCAGACGACACACAATTAATCTTTTCCTTTCCCCCTTCTGATGACCAGGTGGCGAATCGCATCTCTGCATGTCTGGCAGACATATCAGTGTGGATGACGGATCACCACCTCAAGCTGAACCTCGGCAAGACGGAGCTGCTCTTCCTCCCGGGGAAGGAATGCCCGTTCCATGATCTCGCCATCACGGTTGACAACTCCATTGTGTCCTCCTCCCAGAGCGCTAAGAACCTTGGCGTGATCCTGGACAACACCCTGTCGTTCTCAACTAACATCAAGGCGGTGGCCCGTTCCTGTAGGTTCATGCTCTACAACATCCGCAGAGTACGACCCTGCCTCACACAGGAAGCGGCGCAGGTCCTAATCCAGGCACTTGTCATCTCCCGTCTGGATTACTGCAACTCGCTGTTGGCTGGGCTCCCTGCCTGTGCCATTAAACCCCTACAACTCATCCAGAACGCCGCAGCCCGTCTGGTGTTCAACCTTCCCAAGTTCTCTCACGTCACCCCGCTCCTCCGCTCTCTCCACTGGCTTCCAGTTGAAGCTCGCATCCGCTACAAGACCATGGTGCTTGCCTACGGAGCTGTGAGGGGAACGGCACCTCAGTACCTCCAGGCTCTGATCAGGCCCTACACCCAAACAAGGGCACTGCGTTCATCCACCTCTGGCCTGCTCGCCTCCCTACCACTGAGGAAGTACAGTTCCCGCTCAGCCCAGTCAAAACTGTTCGCTGCTCTGGCTCCCCAATGGTGGAACACACTCCCTCACGACGCCAGGACAGCGGAGTCAATCACCACCTTCCGGAGACACCTGAAACCCCACCTCTTTAAGGAATACCTAGGATAGGATAAAGTAATCCTTCTCACCCCCCTTAAAAGATTTAGATGCACTATTGTAAAGTGGCTGTTCCACTGGATGTCATAAGGTGAATGCACCAATTTGTAAGTCGCTCTGGATAAGAGCGTCTGCTAAATGACTTAAATGTAAATGTAAATGTAAATATTAGTCTCTACTTCAGTGATTTTTGCAATTCGTTCCTGTCATTGGCAGCAGAGAACTGTAAGAAAAGGAGGAATTGTCTCTGAGGGTGACCAGTGAAATATACCTGCTGGAGCGCGTGCTATGGGTGGGTGCTGCTATGGTGACCAGTGAGCTGAATCCAAATAGTGTTGGAAGCTATTTTGTAATAGACATCGCCAAAGTCAAGGAGCGGTAGGATAGTCAGTTTTACGAGGGTATGTTTGGCAGCATGAGTGAAGGATGCTTTGTTGCGATATAGGAAGCCAATTCTAGGTTGAATTTTGGATTGGAGATGCTTAATATGAGTCTGGAAGGAGAGTTTACAGTCTAACCAGACACCTAGGTATTTGTAGTTGTCCGTCAGAACCGTCCAGAGTAGTGATGCTAGGCGGGCAGGCAGGTGCAGGCAGAGATCTGTTGAAGAGCATGCATTTAGTTTTACGTGTGTTTAAGAGCAGTTGGAGGCCACGGAAGGAGAGTTGTATGGCATTGAAGCTCGTCTGGAGGTTAGTTAAGTGTCCAAAGAAGGGCTAGAAGTATACAGAATGGTGTCGTCTGTGTAGAGGTGGATCAGAGACTCACCAGCAGCAAGAGCGACATCATTGATGTATACAGAGAAGAGTCGGCCTAATAATTGAACCCTGTGGCACCCCCATAGAGACTGCCAGAGGTAGTTGGTGAACCAGGCTAGGCAGTCATTTGAGAAACCAAGGGCGTTGAGTCTGCTGATAAGAATGCAGTGATTGACAGAGTCGAAAGCCTTGGCCAGGTCGATGAATACACCTGCACAGTATTGTCTTTTGTCGATGGTGGTTATGATACCGTTTAGGACCTTGAGCGTGGCTGTGGTGCACCCATGACCAGCTCTTAAATCAGCTTGCATAGCGGAGAAGGTACGGTGGGATTCGAAATGGTCGGTGATCTGTTTGTTAACTTGGCTTTTGAAGACCTTAAAAAGGCAGGGTAGGATAGATATAGGTCTGTAACAGTTTGGATCTAGAGTGTCTCCCCCTTTGAAGAGGGGGATGACCGCTGCAGCTTTCCAATCTTTGGCATCTCAGACGATACGAAAGAGGTTGAACAGGCTAGTAATAGGGTTTGCAACAATTGCGGCGGATAACTTTAGAAAGAGAGGATTCAGATTGTCTAGTCCAGTTGATTTGTAGGGTCCAGATTTTGCAGCTCTTTCAGAACATCTGCTATCAGGATTTGGGTGAAATTTGGGTGAAAGGAGAAATGGGGAGGCTTGGACAAGTTGCTGCGGGGGGTGCAGAGCTGTTGACCGGTGTAGGGGTAGCCAGCTGTAAAGTATGGCTAATGTTATAGTTGGGGATGGAAATTTCAGAATTTTTGGTGGCCTTCCTAATCCAGGATTCAGACACAGCAAGGACATCAGGGTTGGCGGAGTGTGCTAAAGCAGTGAAAAAAATAAACTTAGGAAGGAGGCTTCTGATGTTAACATACATGAAACCAAGGCTTTTACAGTTACAGAAGTCAACCAATGATAGCGCCTGGGGAATAGAAGTTGGCCTGGGGGCTACAGGGCCTGGTTCGGATCAACTTCATTCAAGGTTCCTGCATTCAACTCTCATCTTAAGAACTCTAACTCTGATAATTCTGTTTTTCAGTCAGTGCTTGCAGAGTCAATGTCTTTGTAGGGTGTGTCTCCATTCTCCAGGTAACATATAATGGAGGCAACTGTGTCACTTAAGCTAATCAATACTTTGAGCATGGCTTTAGTGGTAGGCTGCTCCTCGCTTCAGCGGAAGCTTCTTAGCCTCTCTGTTAGGAAGGAGCTTTGCCATGGCTGTGGAGGTTTGTGTATCCTGGAATGTCTGCTCACTTGTCCGATATACATAATGGAAAAAATAACTCCTGCACAGTACGCTTGCAAAGTCTCTCGTTTTGATGCTATTGTGTGAGTGTGACGCACAGTCAAATTATACCCTTTGTAAGCACTGTGTGAAGTTGCCACAACATCAGACTATTACAATGGTTACCCCATGCATATTCAGTCTGAAATGAATGATCATAAAAAAGGCTCAAGAGTCTCTACAAGCCAGAATGTTGAGTGAGCTGATATTTACACTTACTTTACTGGTTGTACATGCTGTTGGTCCTTTTGACAGTAGGAGGTGGAGATCTACAGGAAAGTGTTGTTTACCTGACTTTTTGTAGAACCAGTACTGTAGGTTCTGCTGTTTGTATTTTCAATCACCTGATGCATTTCATGTGCTGCACAATATGTAAACAACAGCTGAATGTAACCGAACGTGGTCGATAAAAGCATGTTTCCTCGCAATCAGCTGGAAGTGTTTGTTTTTCAAATTTACCAGCTGATTGCGTGGAACAATGTTCGGTCTGTGATTCGGTTAGGCCCATGTAGCATGTGAATTGCTTCAGTGTTGAAAATAAAAACCAGACAACAGGTAAAATAAATTGAAGTGAAGTTTGTTGAACATTCTGACTTGTAATAGGACTGCTTGGGAATCCTGAGCCAACATGTTAGAGACGATAGTAAGTATTACACTCTCTGTCCCTTCACATTTATCCTCTTTTAGACTCAATCTATTAATTTGAACTATTGTGTTGCTTGTAAGCCCACCTACAAACAACCATGACACCCACCATCTCAAATTGTTCTGAAATCATTTTGTTGTTAGAAACGGATAAGATTAGCATTCATGCAACATATTTTTGTTGCAATACAATTTGACCCCCCTCCCTTAAAGAACTGAACCCTAATTGCTCCTGTAAATCGCTAAATGACTCAAATGTAAATGTAATTTGTTTGGGGCATGGGACTCGAAAGCGTTCCACAGGTATGTTGGCCCATGTTAACTCCAATGCTTCCCACTGATGTGTCAAGTTGGCTGGATGTCCTTTGGGTGGTGGACCATTGTTACACACGGGAAACATTTTAGGGTTAAAAACCCAGCGTTGCAGTTCTTGACACAAACCAATGTGCCTGGCACCTACTACCATAGCCCTTCAAAGGCATTTAAATATTTTGTTGTGCGCATTTACCCTCTGAATGGCACACATACACAATCAACGTCTCAATTGTCCTCCCCTTCATCTCCACTGATTTGAAGTGGATTTTAAAAAGTGACATCAATAAGGCTTTCATAATAGCTTTCACCTGGATTTCCCTGGTCAGTCTGTCATGGAAACAGCATAATGTTTTGTACACTCAGTGTATAATATTCAATAAATATAGTACATAACATCCGATTTGGACCCCAAAAATTTGAACAATGAGAAAGACATGAGGATTCCAAAGAAGTGGCCAAAAGTCACCAACGGACACCCCAGGCCAATCAGTTCTCTGTCTGACAAGTAGTATGGAGCTGCAGCTCTGATTTATTGTTTTTTCATCTTATGTAATGCATTCAGTGAATTTGGTGATGCTTTTTTTTCTTGTTCAGAAAAATGTGTTATTGAAGTTGTTAGGTTAAATGTCCCATCCTACATCCTGATATTACTAGGTTCTGACCACTAAATGCTGCTGTTCCTGCTATTAGGTACCTATATTTGCATTTTTACGCTTCATGTTGAAATCACCGTAAAGTTTCAAAAAATGTATTGTGTGACTTGACGTGATTTGGATATGAAGCATGGAAATGTTATTATAGGTACCAGATTTGTGCAACAAATCCTGAAAAGTTTGCGCTTGAAAGTGTCCAGGTAAACAAAACTAAAGCACGGGCTGCTATCTAGTGGTCAGAACCTGGTAATATCAGAATGTATAATGGAACATAAACCTAACAACTTCAATGACTGTTTTTTTTTAACTGAGAAAATTCACTGAACAATACTCCGAGCTGCAGCTCCACACTACTTGTCAAACATAGAGAACTGATACTGTATACTGGTTATTGGGTTGGGATTGGCCTGGGGTGTGGGAGTCCGTGGGTGGCTTTTGACTATTTCTTTGGAATCATCCTCATGTCTTTCTCATCGTTAGAATTTTTTGGGGTCCAAATTGGATGTTAAGTACTATATTTATTCAACATTATATGAATCTAAACTGGCCAATTTATGTGCAATCCATTAGCTTCATTTCTCAGAGATCATCATTATATTTCAACAAAATAATGTTGCAGGAAGGCTAATCTTAACTGTTTCTGACTACAGAATCTATTTCAGAACAATCTGGGATGAGTGTTGAAATCCTCCTTGTGCTTTTTGAGGTAGAACGACCCTATAGGGTTGAATAAATCTTTGCACAACGGAACATGAACAAGTACGCATGCATTTCACATGTCGGTCATTTGTGTACAGCAGTGGTGTAAAGTACTTAAGTAAATCTAATTTAAAGCTGGGCAGCTGGGAGGAGGTGCTCTTGTTCTCCATGGACTTCACAGTGTCCCAGAACTTTTTGGAGTTGGAGCTACAGGATGCAAACTTCTGCCTGAAGAAGCTGGCTTTAGCTTTCCTGACTGACTGCGTGTATTGGTTCCTGACTTCCCTGAACAGTTGCATATCACGTGGGCTATTCGATGCTATTGCAGTCTGCCACAGGATGTTTTTGTGCTGGTCGAGGGCAGTCAGGTCTGGAGTGAACCAAGGGCTGTATCTGTTCTTGGTTCTGCATTTTTTGAACGGAGCATGCTTATCTAAAATGGTGAGGAAGTTACTTTTAAAGAATGACCAGGCATCCTCAACTGACGGGATGAGGTCAATGTCCTTCCAGGATACACGGGCCAGGTCGATTAGAAAGGCCTGCTCACAGAAGTGTTTTAGGGAGCGTTTGACAGTGATGAGGGGTGGTCGTTTGACTGCGGCTCCGTGGCGGATACAGGCGATGAGGCAGTGATCGCTGAGATCCTGGTTGAAGACAGCGGAGGTATATTTGGAGGGCCAGTTGGTCAGGATGACGTCTATGAGGGTGCCCTTGTTTACAGAGTTAGGGTTGTACCTGGTGGGTTCCTTGATGATTTGAGTGAGATTGAGGGCATCTAGCTTAGATTGTAGGACTGCCGGGGTGTTAAGCATATACCAGTTTAGGTCACCTAACAGAACAAACTCTGAAGCTAGATGGGGGGCGATCAATTCACAAATTGTGTCCAGGGCACAGCTGGGAGCTGACGGGGGTCGGTAGCAGGCGGCAACAGTGAGAGACTTGTTGGAGTGTGCCTCTGGCTATCTGTCATTAAAAATAACATTGAGCCATCTGGTTTGTTTAATATAAGGAATTTGAAATGATTTATGCTTTTACTATTGGTTCTTAATAACATTTGACCAATTCCATTTACTTTTGATACTTAAGTATATTGAAAACCAAAACCTTGTAGACTTTTATTTTAGTGGGTATATACAGTACCAGTCAAAGGTTTGGACACACCTACTAGGAAGTAAGCCACAACAGTAATCCCGCTGACTCTCAGCAACCCCGACACCAGCGGCACTTCTTCCCAGCCTACCCGTGTCCCGAGAACTTAACTCCTCCTGAGTGTTACGCTAGAGATCCTGGAACCTGCCCGTGGTTTCTCTACCAAGTGCTCCCTCATTTTAGAGCTGCAGCCTTCTTTCTCCTCAGACTGCTCAAAGATGGCGTACTTGACAACGCTGATGTCTGGGAGGGTCCTTGTCTGGGCTACGGCGGTGTGGGAGCAACAGTCCACCGTTTGCCGCAGTCAAGAGGAGTTTTTGGCGGAGGTACGAAAAGTGTTCGATTCTCTGTTGTCCGGGAAAGTGGCTGCTGGTAAGCTGCTCCAACTACATCAAGACTCCCGTAGTGTGGCAGAATATGCGGTGGATTTTCACACGTTGACGGCTGAGAGTGCCTGGTACCCGGAAGCCTTGTTCGACCCGTTCCTTCACGGATTGTCGGAGGTGATTAACTTCTTCAATATAGGGGGAGCTCTTTTAATTTTTGGATGAAAAACGTTCCTGTTTTAAACAAGATATTTTGTCACGAAAAGATGCTCGACTATGCATATAATTGACAGCTTTGGAAAGAAAACACTCTGTTTCCAAAACTGCAAAGATATTGTCTGTGAGTGCCACAGAACTGATGTTACAGAAAAAACCCAGATAAAAATACAATCAGGAAGTGCCGCATTTTTTGAAACCGCCTCATGGCAATGACTCCTTATATGGCTGTGGAGGAGCTAGGAGTCAGCTTACCTTTTCCATGTTTTCCCCAAGGTGTCTGTAGCATTGTGACGTATTTGTAGGCATATCATTGGAAGATTGACCCTAAGAGACTACATTTACCAGGTGGTCGCTTGGTGTCCTCCATTGCAATTATTGCGTAATCTCAAGCTGCAAGTACTTTTCCGTTTGCTACTAGGAGAAACCCAACTGCCACAAAGGATTTATCATCGAATAGATATGTGAAAAACACCTTGAGGATGATTCTAAACAACGTTTGCCATGTTTCTGTCGATATTATGGAGTTAATTTGGAAGAAAGTTCGGCGTTGTAGTGAATGAATTTTCGTTTTTTTTTCTTAGCCAAAAGTGATGAACAAAACGGAGCGATTTCTCCTACACAAATAATATTTTTGGAAAAAATGAACATTTGCTATCTAACTGGGAGTCTCCTCATTGAAAACATCCGAAGTTCTTCAAAGGTAAATGATTTTATTTGAATGCTTTTCTTGTTTTTGTGAAAATGTTGCCTGCTGAATGCTATGCTAGGCTATCAATACTCTTACACAAATGTTTGTGTAGCTTTGGTTGAAAAGGATATTTTGAAAATCTGAGATGACAATGTTGTTAACAAAAGGCTAAGCTTGTGTTTGAATATATTTATTTCATTTCATTTGCGATTTTCATGAATAGGAAACGTTGCGTTATGGTAATGTGCTTGATGCTATGATTACGCTCCGGATACGGGATTGCTCGTCACTAGAGGTTAAAGTAGAGCTCGCAACCTGGGAGCAGCCCATGGACCTCAACTTCCTCATAGCCTTGACCATCCAGGTCGATTGGTGGCTACAGGAACGTAGGAGGGAGAGGGGGTCTGTTCCCTATCTCCCTCGCACATCCTCGAATTCCACCTCGCCTCCGAGGAATTCCGAAAATCCCTGAAGTATACATATCCTGAAAGAATCCGGTGTCACCCGAGGCCCCTCAGAAATCAGAGGTCTGTCGACTCACCTCCTCTGGAGCCAATGCATCTGGGCAGGGCTAGATTGTCTTCTGCTGAGTGCTTACGCAGACTGAACACCAAGAGCTGTTTGTATTGTGGAGCTACGGGACATTTCTTATCTACCTGCCCATTAAAAGACCAGGCTCATCAGTAGGTACGAGTACACTTGTGAGCCGTATAGGGGAGTTTCCATTCTCTCACTGCTCGTAACCCCTTATATGCTGCCCTGTTTTTGGGAGACCAGTCTAAATCCATGCTCATTGACTCTGGGGCCGACGAGAGCTTTATGGGCACTACCTTGGTTACGGAGCTGGGTATCTCCACTCAACCCCTTTCCTTCCCGATGGACATCAGAGCGCTGGATGGGTGCTCTATTGGCAGAGACCCATAATACGGGTTCTATCATCCTGCGAGTATCAGGCAACCACAGTGAGACTATGCAGTTTCTGCTCCTGGAGTTTCCTCATGTACCCATGGTTTTTGGGTTTTCATGGCTCTAGAGACACTATCCCCTAATCGAATGGGCTACGGGTTCCATCGTGGGTTGGAGTCCATTTTGCAGTGCATATTGTCTGAAGTCGGAGTAGCCTGCCCCAGGACGTCTCCCGGCGGGCTTGGGTAAAGCCTTTGTATCTCTCTGCTGTTCCCAGGTTTTAACCTCTTGAAGCTAGGGGGCACTATTTTTGTTTGGAAAAATCACGTTCCCAAAGTAAACTGCCTATTTCTCATGACCAGATGCTAGAATATGCGTATAATTGACAGGTTAGGATAGAAAACACTTGAAAGTTTCCGAAACTGTAAAATTATTGTCTGTGAGTATAACAGAACTGATATTGCAGGTGAAACCCTGAGGATAATCCAATCAGGAAGTGCCTCTTATTTTGAAACCTCTGTGTTCCTAAGCGTGCCTGTCCTCCATATAAAGGGATATAAACCAGATTCCCTTTTCTGTGGCTTCCCTAAGATGTCAACAGTCTTTAGACAGTTTTCAGGCTTTTATCTTGAAAAATGAGCGTGAAGGATCACATTGCGTAAGTGGAGAGGTGGTGGCTCAGAGAAAGATGGTGCGCAATTGAGTGAAGCGGCCATTGTTCCTCCCCCTGTTATGGAAAAAGCTACACACTATGTTGATATATTATCGAATATATATTTTTAAAACTACCTGAGGAATGATTATAAAAAACGTTTGACATGTTTCTGTGGACATTATGAAGACTATTTGGAATTTCCATCTGCGTTGTCGTGACCGCTCTTTCCTGTGGATTTCTGAACAACGCGACAAACAAACAGAGGTATTTTGGGTATAAAAATAATCTTTATGGAACAAAAGGAACATTTGCTGTGTAACTGGGAGTCTCGTCAGTGAAAACATCCGAAGATCATCGAAGGTAAACGGTTAATTTGATTGCTTTTCTGATTTTCGTGACCAAGCTTCATGATGCTAAGTGTACATAATGCTATGCTAGGCTATCGATAATCTTACAAAAATGCTTGGATTGCTTTCGCCGTAAAGCATAATTTCAAAATCTGAGACGACAGGGTGATTAACAAAAGGCTAAGCTGTGTTTCAAAATATTGCACTTGTGATTTCATGAATATGAATATTTTTCTAGTAATATTTGACTGTTGCGCTATGCTATTCAGCGGTTGCAGACAAGAAGTTAAACTCTGCCCACACCACATCTCTTCCTCTACATCGGCCCTATGACAGTGCAATCGACCTTCTCCCGGGCACCGTACCGCCTCGAGATGACTTTATTCCCTGTCGGGTCTGGAGACCAAAGTGATGGAGGGGTACATTGAGGACTCTCTCTCGGCGGGGATAATGCGTCCATCTGCCTCCCCTGCCGGTGCAAGGTTCTTCTTTGTGGAGAAGGACAAGATCCTGCATCCGTGTATCGACTACTGGGGCCTGAATGACATTACAGTTAAAAAACATTACCAACTGCCACTCATCTCCCCCTGGCTTTCGATCCTCTCCAGGGGGCAATCATTTTCTCCAAGTTGGACCTATGGAACGCCTACCATCTGGTTTGGATACAGGATGGAGACGAGTGCACGGCAGCCTTGGCTAGTGGGCACTACGAGTACCTGGTGATGCCGTTCGGACTGACCGATGCTCCTGCAGTGTTCCAGGCCCTAGTCAATGACGTGCTCCGTGACATGTTGAACCAATTTGTGTTTTACTACCTCGACGACGTCCTAATTTATTCCTGGCAGCTCAAGAGCACCTCCTACATGTCTGACAGGTCCTTCAGCGCCTCCTGGAGAACCAGCTTTTCGTGAAGGTGGAGAAATGCGAGTTCCATCGCTCCACCATCCCACCATCTCCTTCCTAGGATACGTCATCGTTGCAGGGATTATTCAGATGGACACTGACAAGGTGAGAGCGGTGGTGGATTGGCCTCAACCCACATCCAGAGTGCAGCTGCAACGTTTCCTTGGATTTGCTCATTTCTAGTGTTGTTTCATCCATTACAGCACCCTTGCTTCCCTCCTCTCTACAGTCACCTCTCCCAAGGTTCCATTCATATGATCTCCAGCAGTTGACCGGGCGTTCTCAGACCTCAAGCAGGGATTCACTAACCGCTTCCATCTTAATCCTTCCGGTCCCGTCAGTTTATGGTGGAGGTCGACGCCTCGGACGTCGGACTGGGGGCTGTCCTGTTCCAGCCTTATGCCCAGGACCAGAAGCTACATCCCTGATCCTTCCTTTCCCATCATCTTAACCCAGCTGAGAGGAACTATGATGTGGGAAATAGAGAATTATTTGCAGTTAAGATGGCGATGGAGAAGTGGAGGCAATGGTTAGAAGGGGCGGAACATCCATTATTGATGTGCATGGACCATAAGAACCTGAAATATCTCCGCACCGCCAAGCGCCTAAACTCCAGGCAGGCGAGATGGGCCCTGTTATTCACTCATTTCCATTTCACCATCTCCTACAGCCCACTATCATCTGAGGAACAGAGAGTCTGGTCCACAATGCGCAGCTCATCGGATGTTTGTCCCGGACTCTGCCTGTGCTCCAGTCCTGGAATGTGCACATTCCTCGAGACTCGCCTGTCATCGTTGCTCCCGTTGGACCTTGGCTTTGGCCCGACAATGTTTTTGGTGGCCCACCATGGTTCCGAACGTCTCCACGTTTGTTGCTGCCTGCACTGTGTGTGCGCAGAACAAGACTCAGCGGCAAGCTCCGGCTGGCCTCCTTCTACCACTCCCTGTTCCTCACTGCCCTTGTTCCTATCGTCACAGGTCTCCCTCTGTCAGATGGCAACACCACCATCCTTGCGATGGTGGATAGGTTTTCCAAAGCTGCCCATTTTATCCCCCTCCATAAGTTGTCCTCTTTTAAGGAGACGGCCCAGCTCATGGTGCAGCAAGTCTTCCGGATCCATGGACTTCCGGTCGACATGGTCTCCGATCATGGTCCTCAGTTCATATCCCGGGTCTGGAACACTTTCTGCACCCTCATTGGGCCATTGGCCAGCTTGTCCTCTGGTTTTCATCCCCAGTCTAACGGCCAGTCGGGTGAGCCAATCACGACCTGGAGATGACTCTTCGTTACCTCGTCTCCACCAATCCCACCACCTGGAGCCAGCAACTTGTGTGTGTGGAATATGCCTGCAACACCCTACCCTGTTCTGCTACTGGTCTTCCGCCTGTTGAGTGGTCCTTGGGATATCAGCCCCTGCTTTTCCCAGAGCAAGAGGAAGAGGTCAGCATACCTTCTGCCCAGATGTTCGTCTGTTGCTGTTGCCGTACCTGGAAGAGATCCCGGGCCGCTCTACTCTCTACTCAAGACCACCTCCAGGTATTGCTCCCGCCACCGTCTTGGATAGATGGCATGGCTTCCACTTGGGCTCTGCCCCTCCGGATAGAGTCCCACAAACATTCCCCCCATTTTATCGTCCCTTTCTCCATCTCTAAGGTCCTTAGCCCTTCTGCAGTTCACCTTATGTTGCCTCGCACCCTCCATATACAGTACATCCTACATTCCATGTATCTAGAAGTAAACTCCTGTCTCACAGCCCTTTGTCTCCTGTTTCTCTTTGCTCATTTGAGCTGTTCTTGCCATAATATGGACTTGGTCTTTTACCAAATAGGGCTATCTTCTGTGTAATACCCATCCCTTGTCACAACACAACTGCTTGGCTCAAACACATTAAGAAGGAAAGAAATTCCACAAATTAATATTTTACAAGGCACACCTGTTAATTGAAATGCATTCCAGGTGACTACCTCATGAAGCTGGTTGAGAGAAAGCTGTCATCAAGGCAAAAGCTGTCAAAGCTGTCATCAAGGCAAAGGGTGGCTATTTTGAAAAATCTCAAATGTAAAATATATTTTGATTTGTTAAACACTTTTTTGGTAACATGATTCCATGTGTGTTATTTCATAGTTTTGATGTCTTCACTATTATTCTACAATGTAGAAATAAAATAAATAAAGAAAAACCCTTGAATGAGTAGGTTTGTGTGTGTGCACAGTTGAAGTCGGAAGTTTACATACACTTAGGTTGGAGTCATTAACATACTATATCCTCTTTTAAAGAGAATCCCTGCATAAATGCATCAAACATATAGTTGTTAGCAATTTATGTTATTCTTCAATAACACAAACTCCAAAGCAAATCAGGGGGAGGAAAATAGGTTTATTCGAAGAGGACAAATGGTCATTATTCCTGTCCTCAATGATGCTCTCCGGTGGTTCTTTCCAGTGATTCTCTCTCCACAGAACAAAGGAACAGCATGTAGTTTTATAACCCAGCCCTAGCCTGTGGTTGACCAATTATAATTCCTTGCAATAAAACTAGCCAATGGCAAAATAACAGGTATCCTACTTCAGAAGACATATTCCTCCCATGTCTCTGAACCATTGGTCAATAATTCCCTATTACAGAAAAAACACTTTCCATTGAGCGTTAGTTCGATTCTCGTACTCAGTCTCTGCGTTGTGTATTTATCTTCATCATATTCTTGCAGAATATACAAAATTACTAAAAATATTAAGAAACAGACATATTTAACATAGAGGTGCAGTCAAAAATTATATTTATATATATTTCCACACTATGAGGTTGGAATAATACTGTGGAAATTGTGATAATGACCTTTTAGTGTAAGAGATGTTTGAAAAGCTTGCCTGAAATTTCAGCCTGTTTTGGTGGGATGGAGTTTTGGCCTGCCTGGTGACATCACCAGGGTCTGAATTAGTAAATAAATCAATAAGAAAGAGCGCTCCAGACCCCTCTGCCAATAACAGCTAGATTTCAGTATATCCCTCCCCACTCAGACCACTCCCAGACAGTCCGAGCAAAATTTGTGCTTTAGAAATAGCTTTGATAAGAACCTATTTAGTTTCTTTTGGGCCATTTCAATTGAAAACAATCACAGTAAGGTACTTAATTGTTACCCAGAAATGACTGGAATTTGAAATAAAAGTGTTTGCATTGGACCTTTTAAGACAAATTGTATTCCTGAACTAATGTAGGTTTGTGTAAACAAAGGGGGTGAATACTTATGCAATGACTATATTTTAGTTATTTAATTTGTAATAATTTGTAATAATTTGTTTTATATACATATATATATATATAGATAGATAGTTGAAATCAGAAGTTTACATAAACAGTTTAAATGCATTTCGCTAAGGTGATCTGCATGGAGGAATGGGCCAAAATACCAGCAACAGTGTGTGAAAACCTTGTGAAGACTTACAGAAAACATTTGACCTCTGTTATATACCCTTTGTTGGCAATGACAAAGTATTGAGATAAATAAGTATTTGGTCAATAACAAAAGTTTTCCACCATAATTTGCAAATTCATAAAAAATCCTACAATGTGATTTTCTGGATTTCTTTTCTCATTTTGTCTGTCATAGTTGAAGTGTACCTATGATGAAAATTACAGGCCTCTCATCTTTTTAAGTGGGATACTTGCATAATTGGTGGCTGACTAAATACTTTTTTGCCCCACTGTACACCTCCAATTGACTCAAATTATGTCAATTAGCCTATCCGAAGCTTCTAAAGCCATGACATCATTTTCTGGAATGTTCCAAGCTGTTTAAAAAAAGGCACAGTCAACTTAGTGTATGTCAACTTCTGGCCCACTGGAAATGTGATACAGTGAATTATAAGTTAAATAATCTGTCTGTAAACAATTGTTGGAAAAATGACTTGTGTCATGGACAAAGATCCTAACTGACTTGCCACAACTGTCGTTTGTTAACAAGAAATCTGTGGAGTGGTTGAAAAACAAGTTTTAACCTCTACGGGATCGGTGTCCTCCCTCGGGACGGTTGAGCTAACGTAGGCAGATGTGATTAGCATGAGGTTGTAGGTAACAAAATAATAAAATCCCCGACATAGACATATTTGATAGGGGCAGAAAGCTTAAATTCTTGTTAATCTAACTGCACTGTTCAATTTACAGTAGATATTTATCCCGCCCTGACCTTGGAGATCCTTTTTATGTCTCTATTTTGGTTTGGTCAGGGTGTGAGTTGGGGTGGGAATTTCTACATGGAGATCGTCTCAGAACTGTACATGGAGAGTGTCTCAGAACTCACCACTGACACCTTCCACAGCGCAGTGGCAGAGAGGGACCTCGCAGTGGTGCTGTTTTACGTAAAATGTGAGCAACTTGCTTTTATATCGTTCTGCATGAGGTTTAAAGATGCAGTCATGAAAACATGCACACGAAAACCCACATACACCTAAAAAAAAGACAAAACAATTCTGATAGTTAAAATATGATTAATTTGTATTGTTATAAAAAATCCAACTTACAATCAAACTTACTATAACGACCAATCCTATCTTATTTTACTACTACTTTTACAAAAATAATCAGAGATTCACAGAAAGCCGTCTTAGCAGCCAACTCCAACAACCCTGGATAGACTTCTAGTTTCTCCATCTCTCCATCTCTTGTAAAGCTGCATCCTCGTAGTATTCCCTCCTCACTCTCCTGTAAAATGTAACAATGCTGAGTAGAAAGAAAGTGATCATAAGTAAATGTGAAATCAGATTGATTTTAAAATAACCTTTAGCCGGTGCCAGAAAATGTAATAGAATGAGTCTAAACTGTTGCAACAAATCATTCGACATTTAACATTCTACAAGATTACCTGTGTTGACTGATTTTATTTCACAATTTAAAAACACAATTCAACCACAACTGTGGATACAATACATTTCAAAACGTATCTCCATTGTCTTTGATTATCATCATGTTCAAATGTATTTTATATGGTTTAGAATTGCCTTGGCAAAGAATGTGTCTTTCACAACACACACACAACATCTTAGTGTAAACCCCTTTTAACTTCACCCAACACAGGATTTAATCTTCTCCAGGATAACCCTAACCTAGAAGACCAGGACAGGTAAGTTAGCTCAAGTTAGTTTTTTTTTACCCTGATGAAGTCCTTTTGTTTACCCAACCTAGAACACCTCACAATCAAATGCTCACTGTATTACCTCCCAAGAGTATGATACTGTTTGTATAATTGTGTAATATGATTGTGGACTGTTTAATGAAGAAAAATACAATTCCCTTTTGATTTGAACTAAATCAGAGGACCGCACCTGAGCCCAGTTAGGGTCAGACATCCTGGGACAGCCCTCTTCGGCTCTTCCAAATAAAACCCCCACTCGGGTTTTCGATCAGCAGACCAAGCTTACCTCAATTACGAGATGGCTAAAGGTTGCAGACCATGCTTTTCTCCATTAGGATGAGACAAAGGTTGTAGACCATTGCTGAATATTTTAACCATACCACATGGTTAAACTCTTAGACTATCGATACCGACAGAATAAGAACAAGTCTTTGATATTGATTACTAGTCTGCAGCTAGGAATTCGGGATCATTGAACGCGAAGAACGACAACCTCCATTCTATAATAAATGAATGAATGTCACTTTGAACTATCCCCTCTAACCACAACTGAGAGAGAGAGGGAGAGAGACGGACAATTCTACAAAAGACACAAACTTTTCACCAGCGATCAAGACGACACACTGAGCGTAAATATTGATTGCAATTGTTCCCGAATGAGTGAGCGTTCATGTGTAAAGGATTAGCATTTCAATTGTTATAATCATTAACTGTAGTGACTTCTTAGTCGACCCCCACTCACCCTCTTGTCCAATTCTTAGTCGACCCCCACTCCCCCTCTTGTCTAACATGCCACCATGCCGGTTCAGCCCACTAGGGCACATTCTCCTATCATTTCATGTTACCACATTTACCATTTTTGTTTGTTTGTTTATGCATTTCTGTGAATTACTTAGTTAATAATAAATAAATAAATGATTTAAGACAATTGATGTATGGATGACTCATAGTGAAGAATGGGTTCGTGCAGATAACCAACCATTTACGACATTTGGAATGAGACTAACGTGAGGTACAGTAAATAATTCATTAATTCGAAGACTAATTGATCAGATAAAATATCTGAAAAGTTACTTTAGGAAATGATAACTTTGTAATCTGAATATTTTTCCTTGGTGCCCCGACTTCCTAGTTAATTAGTTACGTGATTAATCAGTTGATCATGCAGTAACTAATTACAGAGAATCTTTCTTCAGTCTTCAGTTAATGAGAGTAAAGACACAACACTTACTTACACGCCCTTAACCAACAACGCATTTCTCAGAAAAATAAGAGTTAAGAAAAATATTTACACAATAACTAAAGCAACAAAAAAGAGCAACAATTAAAGAACAATAACAAGGCTATATACAGGGATACCGCTACCGAGTCAATGTGCGGGGATACAGGTTAGTTGAGGTAATTGAGGTAATCCGTACATGTAGGTAGGGGTAAAGTGACAATGCATAGATAATAAATAGTGAGTAGCAGCAACATAAAAAAGGGGTGGGGGTCAATGCAAGTCTGGGTAGCCATTTGATTAGCTTTTCATCAGTCTTATGAACTGGGGGTAGAATCTGTTAAGAAGCCTTTTGGACCTAGACTTGGTGCTCCGGTACCACTTGCAGAGCGCTAGCAGAGAGAACAATCTATGACTAGGGTGGCTGGAGTCTTTGGCAATTTTTAGGGCCTTCCTCTGACACCGCCTGGTAAAGAGGTCCTGGATGGCAGGAAGTTTGGCACCTGTGATATACTGGGCCATACGCACTACCCTCTGTAGCACCTTGCGGTCGGAGGCCAAGCAGTTGCCATACCAGGTGGTGATGCAACCAGTCAGGATGCTCTCGATGGTGCAGCTATAGAACTTTTGAAGACCTGAGGACCATGCCAAATCTTTTCAGTCTCCTGAGGGGGAATAGTCATTGTCGTGGTGTGTTTGGACCATGATAGTTTGTTGGTGATGAGGACACCAAGGAACTTGAAGCTCCCAACCTGCACCCCTACAGTCCGGCCATCTTTTTCCTGTAGTCCACGATCATCTCCTTTGTCTTGATCACGTTGAGGGAGAGGTTGCTGTCCTTGCATCGCACTGCCAGGTCTCTGAACCTCCTCCCTATAGGCTGTCTCATTGTTGTCGGCAAACTTAATGATGGTGTTGGAGTCGTGCTTTGCTATGCATTCATGGGTGAACAGGTAGTACAGGAGGCGACTAAGCACACACCCATGAGGGTCCCCCGTGTTGAGGATCAGCGTGGGAGATGTGTTGTCGCCTACCCTTACCACCTGAGGGCGGCCCATCAGGAAGTCCAGGATCTAGTTGCAGAGGGAGGTGTTTAGTCCCAGGTGTCCTTAGCTTAGTGATTATTTTTAAGCTGAGCTGTAGTCAATGAACAGCATTCTCACGTCGGTGTTCCCTTTGTCCGGGTTAGAGTCCCACTCCTTGAAAGTGGCAGCTCTACCCTTTAGCTCAGTGTGGATGTTGCCTGTAATCCATGGCTTCTGGTTGGGGTATGTTACGTACGGTCACTGTGGGTACAACAACATCGATGCACTTATTGATAAAGCTGGTTACTGATGTGGTATACTCCGCAATGCCATTGGATGCGTCCCGGAAAATATTCCAGTCTGTGCTAGAAAAACAGTCCTGTAGCTTAGCATCTGCGTCATCTAACCCCTTCCGTATTGAGCGATTCACTGGTATGTCCTGCTTTAGTTTTTGCTTGTAAGCAGAAATCAGGAGGATACAATTATGGTCAGATTTGCCAAATGGAGGGCGAGGGAGAGCTTTGTACACGTCTCTGTGTGTAGTAAAGGTGGTCCAAAGTTTTTTTCCCTCTGGTTGCACATGCGGGTAGAAATGAGGTGAAACAGATTTAAGTTTCCCTACATTAAAATTGTCTTGTTTGCTTATGGCTTTATACAGCTCATTGAGTGCGGACTTAGTGCCAGCATCGATCAATAATATAATAATACTCTTAGCAGAAATGTTTATTTTTAATTTACAATATGTAGAATCTTAGAGAATAGAAAGGTTCAGAACTTTTGTGAAACATCACAGCACAGTTGAAAAATATATGGCAAATAGAAATCAAAACTGGATGGTGTTCAGAGATAGATGGGAGGGGTTGAGTGGAGCTGAAGGATGGGACTAAAAACAAACGAGATAGCTATTGTAAAATATATCAGGACACAGACTCAGGTCTTTACCTCAAAACACCAAGAGAGCCACTAACAGTTGTTTAATATCATCAGTATGGCTTTTAAATTAAAATTGATTTGTGTGACTTACATTTATCTTGTGTGTTTATATACACCTTGTAACCGTTACCTGTCGTGTGTGAATGTTGCTGTTTATATGTTTACTATATGTCTATATCTTATCTGACCACAACTGAAATTCCTTCTGAAAAGTGATCCATGCACAATACAAGTAGCCTGGTCCCAGATCTGCTTGTGCTATCATGTCAACTCCTGATATTCTGTACTGAAATGTAAGTGGTTCTGTTTTTGTCCACCAGGGGACGGTGTGTCCATGGCCTTCATGCAGTCCTACATAGAGGTGGCAGAATCCCTAGACAGCTGCATCTACACAGGCAGGACATATCTGATATTTTTCCACTCTTCTGACCAATCATATCAGATCTTTCTCAGAGCTGATCTGACCAATTAGTGAAAAAATATCAGAATTGGGCTGCCTGTGGTGAACACAGCCTTTGACATTTGAATGATTGATTCAGCAGTTCTCCTTTCAATGTTCTATTAGTTTCTTGTAAATCACTTAACATGTCTTGAAGCAAAATGTTCCTCTATTACCTGGCAATAATCAATATGACTTTTTTTGACTGTCAATAAGACGAGTCCAACTTTTACCGTTTGGAGACTGTGTGGTCAATAAGACAATTTAGGCTCAGCCAATAGAGCTATTTTTACCTGGTCTTTTAGATCAATAGATCAATATGTCTGTTGATGAGCAGGCTAGTAGATACCCATAGACTCCAGTCATTGCTCTAACGCTAGTTTCAATTGGCTTGCAAAACATCCTTCATCCAGGGCACAGAGACACAAAAATGGTATCCACAAGTTCATCTGACTGCGGAAGTAGATAAAGGGCCTTCACCCTTTTTTGCATTTTTATACATGTCCCCTTGTAACCATCCCGATTCTCTACCTTTTTCCCAAAGTGTGTACTTGCACACTCCCCCATCATGAATTTAAAAGCATTGAATTATAATAATTGGCTGGAGGACGTTTCCACCATTGTTAGATTCATGACAGTGAATGTGCAAGTACACACTTTACGAGAAGGATGGAGAATTGGGACTCAGCCCATATCGTTTTTTTTCTCAGTGTGTCCCAGGAGTCGTCTGGCGTCCCCCGTTCTCCTGTCCTCTTGAGGAGGTGACATCATTCTTGGAGGGGGACCTGTGCCAGAATCATGCAACTATCACCTCTGTCACAGTACTGAGCCTGTTCAGCTCCACAGCAGACGCAGGTAACTAGTGTGTGTGTGTGTGTGTACTGTGTGTGTGTAGTGTGGGTGCGTGTGTGAGTCATTGATGAATGTACCATTACCGTAAAACTTTAAACGTCTGGGCGTTTATTTGCTGTAAATGCTGAGATGCCCTGCTTATTGGGGACCGGTGTTTAATACAATTCGAGGTGTGGAAAGCCCAGCTCACCCTTTTATAATTGAAAGTCTAGAATTAGAACAATATTCAAAATGATAAGGCTTGGCCCAATTATATAAATATATGGCTCTGAGTCATTCCATCTTGTGTACATGTGTGCCATTGAGATCTTGCCAAGACTCAAACATCTGAGGTGACTGTGACCTTTCGACCTGTCTGTGAATATTGTACCGCACAGGTCCGCCTGTCACCGCCATGCATGAGATCACCACCACTTCTATTCATTCATTCATCCCTCTTTCTCCCGTGCCTTTTAAACGAATACAATCGGTATTGTTTTGTCGGCGGATTAGTAAGTGTATGTGTGTGACACAGACTGTGTGTTGATGCCTCGCTGGTTTCTCTCCAAAACGCACACTCATGGACAAACCTCCAAAGACTAGGCGGTCAGATTTTTCTTCCAATTATTCCACTTCTAGAGGCACAGGGAGAGAGGGAGAAAGAAGGATGGTGTTTGCCAAAGAATGAGGGCATTCTGTGTAGTTTTCACCACTCCTCTCTTCTCAGAAACAGCAGTAGCAGCTTCCCATCCACTTCCTCTGTCTCTGGGGGGAACTGTATCCCTTAATTGTGTCTGATGTTTGCCAGTTATTTTCCTGAATCATCATACCTCACTTCCCATAGATTGAGGTTCATGAGGTTTTTTTCCTGCTAATGTCCTCTCTATCTGGGCTGTGTTCATTAGCCGTCAAGCATAAGAAAACAAACTGAAACAGGGAGGGCTAACTTGGAGTTGTCCAATAGTAACCGCTTTGTGTTCCATTGCTGAATGTTTTACAACGTTTTCTGTTGGGTGCACTAATGAACACCACCCTGCTTTTTCTCTCTCAATGTCTGGAGAAGCATGTCATTTGTCAGCCTGGGTTAAGATGATTTATGATTGGCAAAATATGAGAAGTGTTGATGTTTAAGCTTAGGTTTTTTTGGGGGGGGGAAACTGATTCATCCGTCACAATCAAAAACTCCTTGACATCAATTACAGAGGTTCAGTAAAATGTTGAGGTTGTTCAAAAAACCTTGACAGAACGTTCCGTTGACTGAACGGACATCTTGTGATACTTGTGTCTACAACAAGCTTCCCGTATCTTACATTTGATTGACTCACATGGATTAAAAGATGCTCACTTTGAAGATGCTAGAACAGTCCCCATTTACTCTTCCTTTGTAAACTAAACGAGCCATGAATAGAAAAATCAGACAACCCAGTAGTAGAATCGTGTTCTATTTACCTAGTCGGCTTGTTGTTGTGTGTTCTATGCAAGACAAATATTCCTCTCAGTCAGTGGTATAAAGTACTTAAGTAAAAATTCATGCACTTATCAAGAGAAAATACCCCGTCATCCCTTCTGCCTCTGATCTGGCAGGCTCACTAACCACATGAGTTGTTTGGAAATTATGTCTGAGTGTTGAAGTGTGCCCCTGGCTATCCGCAAATGTAAAAAATCAAGACAATCGTGCAGTCTGGTTGACTTACAATAAGGAATTTGTAATGATTAATACTTTTACTTTTGATACTTAAGTACATTTACATTTACATTTACATTTAAGTCATTTAGCAGACGCTCTTATCCAGAGCGACTTACAAATTGGTGCATACACCTTATGACATCCAGTGGAACAGCCACTTACAATAGTGCATCTAAATCTTTTTAGGGGGGTGAGAAGGATTACTTACCCTATCCTAGGTATTCCTTGAAGAGGTGGGGTTTCAGGTGTCTCCGGAAGGTGGTGATTGACTCCGCTGTCCTGGCGTCGTGAGGGAGTTTGTTCCACCATTGGGGGCCAGAGCAGCGAACAGTTTTGACTGGGCTAAGCGGGAACTGTACTTCCTCAGTGGTAGGGAGGCGAGCAGGCCAGAGGTGGATGAACGCAGTGCCCTTGTTTGGGTGTAGGGCCTGATCAGAGCCTGGAGGTACTGAGGTGCCGTTCCCCTCACAGCTCCGTAGGCAAGCACCATGTTCTTGTAGCGGATGCGAGCTTCAACTGGAAGCCAGTGGAGAGAGCGGAGGAGCGGGGTGACGTGAGAGAACTTGGGAAGGTTGAACACCAGACGGGCTGCGGCGTTCTGGATGAGTTGTAGGGGTTTAATGGCACAGGCAGGGAGCCCAGCCAACAGCGAGTTGCAGTAATCAAGACGGGAGATGACAAGTGCCTGGATTAGGACCTGCGCCGCTTCCTGTGTGAGGCAGGGTCGTACTCTGCGGATGTTGTAGAGCATGAACCTACAGGAACGGGACACCGCCTTGATGTTAGTTGAGAACGACAGGGTGTTGTCCAGGATCACGCCAAGGTTCTTAGCGCTCTGGGAGGAGGACACAATGGAGTTGTCAACCGTGATGGCGAGATCATGGAACGGGCAATCCTTCCCCGGGAGGAAGAGGAGCTCCGTCTTGCTGAGGTTCAGCTTGAGGTGGTGATCCGTCATCCACACTGATATGTCTGCCAGACATGCAGAGATGCGATTCGCCACCTGGTCATCAGAAGGGGAAAGGAGAAGATTAATTGTGTCGTCTGCATAGCAATGATAGGAGAGACCATGTGAGGTTATGACAGAGCCAAGTGACTTGGTGTATAGCGAGAATAAGAGAGGGCCTAGAACAGAGCCCTGGGGGACACCAGTGGTGAGAGCGCGTGGTGAGGAGACAGATTCTCGCCACGCCACCTGGTAGGAGCGACCTGTCAGGTAGGACGCAATCCAAGCGTGGGCCGCGCCGGAGATGCCCAACTCGGAGAGGGTGGAGAGGAGGATCTGATGGTTCACAGTATCGAAGGCAGCCGATAGGTCTAGAAGGATGAGAGCAGAGGAGAGAGAGTTAGCTTTAGCAGTGCGGAGCGCCTCCGTGATACAGAGAAGAGCAGTCTCAGTTGAATGACTAGTCTTGAAACCTGACTGATTTGGATCAAGAAGGTCATTCTGAGAGAGATAGCGGTAGAGCTGGCCAAGGACGGCACGCTCAAGAGTTTTGGAGAGAAAAGAGAGAAGGGATACTGGTCTGTAGTTGTTGACATCGGAGGGATCGAGTGTAGGTTTTTTCAGAAGGGGTGCAACTCTCGCTCTCTTGAAGACGGGAGGGACGTAGCCAGCGGTCAGGGATGAGTTGATGAGCGAGGTGAGGTAAGGGAGAAGGTCTCCGGAAATGGTCTGGAGAAGAGAGGAGGGGATAGGGTCAAGCGGGCAGGTTGTTGGGCGGCCGGCCGTCACAAGACGCGAGATTTCATCTGGAGAGAGAGGGGAGAAAGAGGTCAGAGCATAGGGTAGGGCAGTGTGAGCAGAACCAGCGGTGTCGTTTGACTTAGCAAACGAGGATCGGATGTCGTCGACCTTCTTTTCAAAATGGTTGACGAAGTCATCTGCAGAGAGGGAGGAGGGGGGAGGATTCAGGAGGGAGGAGAAGGTGGCAAAGAGCTTCCTAGGGTTAGAGGCAGATGCTTGGAATTTAGAATGGTAGAAAGTGGCTTTAGCAGCAGAGACAGAGGAGGAAAATGTAGAGAGGAGGGAGTGAAAGGATGCCAGGTCCGCAGGGAGGCGAGTTTTTCTCCATTTCCGCTCGGCTGCCCGGAGCCCTGTTCAGCCCTGCCCGGAGTACATTTAAAACCAAATACTTTTAGACTTTTACTCAAGTAGTATTTTACTGGGTGACTTACACTTTTACTTGGGTCATTTGAAGGTATCTTTACTTTTACTCAAGTATGACAATTGGGCACTTTTTCCACCACTGCTTGTGAGTACCATAAGGAGGGAAACATGCATTCTGACAAGCAGTCATTGCACAACAATTCTTGCAAATGCGAAAACAGCAGTTTAAATGGCCTTTGTTAAAACAAAGGGGAGCCCTGCTTTCCATTTCTACTTCATTTTTTTCTCAACTCCTAAATATATGCAAACTGCACCATTTTAAACCTGGAGTTTGCTTGTTTAAGCAGTTTACTACTCAGCGATTTGTGACTGCATAGCAGAGAGTGGGGCTAAACGTAACACAGGTCAATTGTAGGGTAACTTGTGGTAAAACGCCAACTTACCTCAAACATTTTTGGGGGGAGTGACTTAAATTGTGTTGAGACAAATGACATGTTTAATTGAGCAAGTGTAGTGGCAACCAGGGAAAGTGCTTTGGTGGGAAATTGACATGAAGTGGTTTCTGTGAGAAGTATCCCGGGTGGCGGGTTACACCAAGTTACCGTAACAGGTAGGCTTACATTATATTCACTGTGTTTATTTAATTTATTGGGACATACAATTAATCAATATGAGTTAAGAGATGACATTTGGGATCAAGCTAATGATTACCACAATAGGGAAATGCAGACAAAAAATATCAGAAGCATTGAACATCCCACGGAGCACCATTACAGTTGAAGTCGGAAGTTTACATACACCTTAGCCAAATACATTTAAACTCAGTTTTTCACAATTCCAGACATTTAATCCTAGTAAACGTTCCCTGTCTTAGGTCAGTTAGGATTACCACTTTATTTTAAGAATGTGAAATGTCAGAAGAATTGTAGAGAGAATGATTTACTTCAGCTTTTATTTCTGTCATCACATTCCCAGTGGGTCAGAAGTTCACATACACTGAATTAGTATTTGGTAGCATTGCCTTTAAATTGTTTAACTTGGGTCAAACATTTCGGATAGCCTTCCACAAGTTCACACAATAAATTGGGTGAATTTTGGCCCATTCCTCCTGACTGAGCTGGTACAACTGAGTCAGGTTTGTAGGCCTCCTTGCTCACACACGCTTTTTCAGTTCTGCCCACAAATGTTACATAGGATTTAGGTCAGGGCTTTGTGATGGCCACTCCAATACCATTACTTTTGTTGTTCTTAAGCCATTTTTCCACAACTTTGGAAGTATGCTTAGGGTCATTGTCCATTTGGAAGGCCCATTTGCAACCAAGCTTTAACATCCTGACTGATGTCTTGAGATGTTGCTTCAATATATCCACATAATTTTCGTTCCTCATGATGCCATCTATTTTGTGAAGTGCACCAGTCCCTCCTGCAGCAAAGCACCCCACAACATGATGCTTCCACCCCCGTGCTTCATGGTTGGGATGATGTTCTTCGGCTTGCAAGCTTCCCCCTTTTTCCTCCAAACATAATGATGGTCATGATGGCCAAACAGTTCTATTTTTGTTTCATCAGACCAGAGGACCAAAAAGTATGATCTTTGTCCATATGTGCAGTTGCAAACCGTCGCCTGGTCTTTTTATGGCGGTTTTGGAGCAGTGGCTTCTTCCTTGCTGAGCGGCCTTTCAGGTTGTCGATATAGGACTCGTTTTACTGTGGATATAGATACTTTTGTACCTGTTTCCTCCAGTATCTTCACAAGGTCCTTTGCTATTGTTCTGGGATTGATTTGTACTTTTCGCACCAAAGTACATTCATGTCTAGGAGACAGAACGCGTCTCCTTCCTGAGCGATATGATGGCTGCGTGGTCCCATGGTGTTTATACTTGCATATTATTGTTTGTACAGATGAACGCGGTACCTTCAGGTGTTTGGAAATTGCTCCCAAGGATGAACCAGACTTGTGGAGGTCTACAATTATTTATTTTTACGTCTTGGCTGATTTCTATTGATTTTCCCATGATGTCAAGCAAAGAGGCACTGAGTTTGAAGGTAGGCCTTGAAATACATTTGCAGGTACACCTCCAATTGACTCAAATGGTGTCAATTAGCCTATCAGAAGCTTCTAAGGCCATGACATAATTTTCTGGAATTTTCCAAGCTGTTTAAAGGCACAGTCAACTTAGTGTATGTAAACTTTTGACCCACTGGAAATGTGATACAGTGAATTATAAGTGAAATAATAAGATGTCCTAACTGACTTGCCAAAAATATAGTTTGTTAACAAGAAATTTGTGGAGTGGTTGAAAATGAGTTTTAATGACTCCAATCTTGGTGTATGTAAACTTCTGATTTCAACTGTAAACCATTATTAAAAAATGGAAAGAATATGGCACCACAACAAACAAACACAACAAAATGCCACTATACTGCATCAAGTGGGCTACAGGTGATGATGCTGATTGCAAATAGCATACCTGATAACATGAACCATGCATTGGATATACAGTGGCTTGGGAAAGTATTCACGCCGCTTGGCATTTTTCCTATTTTGTTGCCTTACAACCTGGAATTAAACCAGATAAAATTAAATACAATTTTTGGGGGGGTTTGTATCATTTGATTTACACAACATTTTTGTGAAACAAACAAGAAATAAGACTTAAACAAAACTTGAGTGTGCATAACTATTCACCCCCCAAAGTCAATACTTTGTAGAGCCACCGTTTGCAGCAATTACACCAGGAGACTTGCAGCTGTATGTCTCTATAAGCTTGGCACATCTAGCCACTGGGATTTTTGCCCATTCTTCAAGGCAAAACTGCTCCAGCTTCTTCAAGTTGGATGGGTTCTGCTGGTGTACAGCAATCTTTAAGTCCTACCATTTGGATTGAGGTCTGGGCTTTGACTAGGCCATTCCAAGACATTGAAACGTTTCCCTTTAAACCACTTGAGTGTTGCTTTAGCAGTACGCTTAGGGTCATTGTCCTGCTGGAAGGTGAACTTCTGTCCCGGTCTCAAATCTCTAGAAGACTGAAACAGGTTTCCCCTAAACTATTCCCCTGTATTTAGCTCCATCCATCATTCCTTCAATTCTGACCAGTTTCCCAGTCTCTGCCGATGAAAAACATCCCCACAGCATGATGCTGCCATAGTGTTTTCCTTGATGGTCAAAAAGCTAAGTCTGACCAGAGTACCTGCTTCCATATGTTTGGGGAGTCTCCCACATTCCGTTTGGCGAACACCAAACTTGTTTGCTTATTTTCTCTTTAAGCAATGGCTTTTTTTCTGACCACTCTTCCGTAAAGCCCAGCTTGTGGAGTGTACGGCTTAAAGTGGTCCTATGGATAGATACTCCAATCTCCGCTGTTGAGTTTTGCAGCTCCTTCAGGGTTATATTTGGTCTCTTTGTTGCCTCTCTGATTAATGCCTTCCTTGCCTGGTCTGTGAGTTTTGGTGGGCGGCCCTCTCTTGGCAGGTTTGTTTTGGTGACATATTCTTTCCATTTTTTAATAATGGATTTAATGGTGCTCCGTGGGATGTTCAAAGTTTCTGATATTTTTTTATAACCCAACCCTGATCTTTACTACTCAATGACTTTGTCCCTGACATGTTTGGAGAGCTCCTTGGCAATTTTGGAGCTCCTTGGCCTGTTTGGAGAGCTCCTTGGAAATGTCTCACATTGAATAGCCTTCATTTGTCAAAACAAGAATAGACTGACAAGTGTCACGTTCTGACCTTAGTTCCTTTATTATGTCTGTGTGTCAGTTTGGTCAGGGTGTGAGTTGGGGTGGGTAGTCTATGTTCTTTTTTCTATGTTGTATTTCTGTGTTTGGCCTGGTATGGTTCTCAATCAGAGGCAGCTGTTGATCGTTGTCTCTGATTAAGAATCATACTTAGGTAGCCTGTTTTCCCCATTTTGGTTGTGGGTGATTGTTTTCTGTGTCTGTGATTTCCACAGAACTGTTTCGTTTTCAGTTTGTGTAGTGTTCAGTTTTGATTAAAAATATGACGAACACTTACCACGCTGCATATTGGTCTGATCCTTCCTACTCCTCCTCAGAAGAGGGGGACGAAAACCATTACAACAAGTTTCAGAAGAAAGGTCTTTGTTTCTAGCCATTTTGAGCCTGTAATCGAACCCACAAATGCTGATGCTCCAGATATTCAACTAGACTAAAGAAGGGCAGTTTTATTGCTTCTTTAAATCAGAACAACAGTTTTCAGCTGTGCTAACATAATTGCAAAAGGGTTTTTTAATGATCAATTAGCCTTTTGAAATGATAAACTTGGATTAGCTAACACAACGTGCCATTGGAACACAGGAGTGAAGGTTGCTGATAATGGGCCTCTGTACACCTATGTTGTATAAATCTGCCGTTTCCAGCTACAATAGTCATTTATAACATTAACAATGTCTACACTGTATTTCTGATCAATTTGATGTTATATTAATGGACTTTCATAAACAAGGACATTTCTAAGTGACCCCAAACTTTTGAACGGTGGTGTAGGTCCGTACATCGCCCACCCCTGCTCTAGGATCGCCATCCATTGGCAAGATGCCAAATGACTCCTGTCATTGTCAACCAAGCGACAATGCACACAACCTGCATCATGATTCTATCATGTTATTCAAGCATTGTCTCATGGTCTGAGTATCTTTACAGTTACTTTCAAAGACCAGCTTAATCCCACCACTAAAACCTGGTTTGACAGTCAACTGGGACTTTGGCTCATGTTTCTACCCTCAAGGGATTAAAGGCTAATGCATTCAACTCACCACTCAATGAAGAGGATGGTGATTACTTTATTTCCATTTCCTTGAGACAGCTTCAGAGGAAACTGCCACAAAGTCTTAGGCATTATCTATAGCCTTAGCATGGAAAGGTGGAATTGTAAGATGGAAATGGCCACAAATAAAGTGACTGCTGTAAAAGCATCCATCATATTATTAGAGAAATGTTCTGGTACCTATTCTTCTAGACATGCCTTTATCAAATCAAATTGTATTGAAACTCTTACTTACAAGCCCTTAACCAACAATGCAGTTAAGAAAATAGAGTTAAGAAAATATTTACCAAATAAACTAAAGTTTAAAAAAGAACACAATAAAAGAACAATAATGAGGCTGTATATACAGGGGGCACCGGTACCAATTCAATGTGCTGGGGTACAGGTTAGTCGAGGTAATTTGTACATGTAGGTAGGGGTAAAGTGACTACACAAAGATAAGAAACAGCTAGAAGCAGCAGTGTAAAAACAAAGGGGGGTTGTTGGTGATGTGGACACCAAGGAACTTGAAACTCTCGACCCGCTCTACATACATCCCTGTTGATGTTAATGGGGGTCTGTTCGGCCCGCCATTTCCTGTAGTCCACAATCAGATCCTTTGTCTTGCTCACATTGAGGGATAGGTTGTTTTTGTCCAGGCACCACACTGCCAGGTCACTGACCTCCTCCCTGTAGGCTCTCATCATTGTCGGTAATCAGGCCTACCACTGTTGTGTTGTCAGCAAACCTAACGATGGTGTTGGAGTCGTGTTTGGCCATAAAGTTGTGGGTGAACAGGGTGAACAGGGAGTACAGGAGGGGACTAAGCATGCACCCCTGAGGTGCCCCAGTGTTGAGAATCAGTGTGGTAGACGTGTTGTTGCATACCCTTACCACCTGGGGGTGGCCAGTCAGGAAGTCCAGGATCCAGTTGCAGAGGGAGGTGTTCAATCCCAGGGACTTAGTTTAGTGATGAGCTTTATGGGCACTATGGTGTTGAACGCTGAGCTGTAGTCAGTAAACAGCATTCTCACATAGTTGTTCCTTTTGTCCAAGTGGGAAAGGGCAGTGTGGAGTGTGATTGCGTTTTCTGTGGATCTGTTGGGGCAGTATGCGATTTGGAATGGGTCTAGGGTATCCGGGATGATGCTGTTGATGTGAGCCATGACCTGCCTTTCAAACTTCATGGCTACCGCCGTGAGTGCTACGGGGCAGTAATCATTTACATTTATGGCCAGCAGCATACCACCCTGCCTACCACTGCTGGCTTGCTTCTGAAGCTAAGCGGGGTTGGTTCCTGGTCAGTTCCTGGATGGGAGACCAGACGCTGCTGGAAGGGGTGTTGGAGGACCAGTAGGAGGCACTCTTTCCTCTGGTCTAAAAACAAATATATCCCAATGCCCCAGGGCAGTGATTGGACACTGCCCTGTGTAGTGTGCCGTCTTTCGGATGGGACGTTAAACGGGTGTCCTGACTCTCTGAGGTCATTAAAGATCCCATGGCACTTATCGTAAGAGTAGGGGTGTTAACCCCGGTGTCCTGGCTAAATTCCCAATCTGGCCCTCAAACCATCACGGTCACCTAATAATCCCCTAACAATTGGCTCATTCATCTCCCTCCTCTCCCCTGTAACTATTCCCCAGGTTGTTGCTGAAAATGAGAACGTGTTCTCAGTCAACTTACCTGGTAAAATAATGGATAAATACAATTTAGGTGGGTTATCTTCACATACTATGGTAGTCTGCTTGAAACATGTTGGTATTACATACTCGGTCAGAGAGAGGTTGAAAATGTCAGTGAAGACACTTGTCAGTTGGTCCGCGCATGCTTTGAGTATACATCCTGGTAATCCATCTGGCTTTGTGAATGTTGACGGGTTTAAAGGTCTTGCTCACATCGGCTACCAAGAGCGTTATCACACAGTCGTCTGGAACAGCTGGTGCTCTCATGCATGCTTCAGGGTTGCTTGCCTCGAAGCGAGCATAAATGACATGAAGCTTGTCTGGTAGGCTCGTGAAACCCAGCTCGCATCTGTCCGTAATAGTTTCCAAACCCTGCCACATCCAATGAGTGTCAGAGCTGGTGTAGTAGGACTCAATCTTAATCATGTATTGACGCTTTGACTGTTTGATGGTTCTTCTGAGGGCATAGAGGGATTTCTTATAAGTGTCCTGATTAGTGTCTCGCTCCTTGAATGCATTAGCTCTAACCTTTAGCTCAATGCAGATGTTGCCTGTAATCCATGGATTCTGGATGGGATATGTACGTACGGTCACTGTGGGGACGATGTCGCTAATGCACTTATTGATGACGCCGATGACTGAGGTGGTATACTCCTCAATGCCATTGGATGAATCCCGGAACATATTCCAGTCTGTGCTAGCAAAACAGTCCTGTAGCGTAGCATGCGCGCCATCTGACCACTAAGTTTTAAGCGAGTCACTTCCTGCTTTAGTTTTTGCTTGTAGGCAGGAATCAGTAGCATATAATAATGGTCAGATTTGACAAATGGAGTGCTCGGGAGAGCTTTGTATGCGTCTCTGTGTGTGGAGTAAAGGTGGTTTAGAGTTATTTTCCCCTCTGGTTGCACATGTGACATGCTGGTAGAAATTAGATAAAACAGATTTAAATTTGCCCTCATTAAAGTCCCCAGCCACTGGGAGCGCCGCTTCTGGATGAAGCCATTGTCTTAACAGAGGTAGCTGTTTTGTCTTGCCGATGCATGGAAAACCCAGCCAACTGTATATTATCCATGTTGTCATTCAGCCACGACTCGGTGAAACATAATGTACTTCAGTTTTTAATGTCCCGTTAGTAGGATCGTCTCGAACCGAGCTCATCCAGTTTATTCCCCAATGATTGCACGTTGGCCAATAGGATGGATGGTAGAGGCGGAATTCTTACAAGGCACCAGATCTGCATCCCCTGTATCGGCGTCTATTCTTTATGCGAATGACAAGAATTTGGGTCTGGTCCAGTATCAGCAGTAAATCCTTCGCATCCAAATCATTAAATAAAAAACTTTGTCCAGTTCGAGGTGGGTAATCGCTGTTCTGACATCCAGAAGCTCTTTTCGGTCATAAGAGACAGTGGTAGAAACATTATGTACAAAATAAGTTACAAACAACGCAAAAAAACACACAAAATAGCACCATCCCCTCCGGCGCCATTCTCGCTCTGAGACCCTGAAGTAGTTGTTTCCCTTGCTCTGCAAGGGCCATGGCTTTTGTGGAGCGATAGACAATGATGCTTCGATGGTGACTGTTGTCGATGTGTTTAGAGGGTCCCTGGTTTGAGCCCCAGCAGCATATCGGTAATAGCAGGTGACAGTATACAATAAATTAATTAGCATGAGGGGGAAGGTAATATCAACAACCTAACTTGGCATACATGACTATAGCATTCAATGACCATAGCATATATGGGTTAGCAGAAAACTTCATGAAAATGATGCTCGGTTCTGGATTGCCAGAAAGCTAGCAACAATAACAAGAAACTGCCACTTGTCTTGTTTTGAGGTGTTTTGACTTTTTGTCTATGGTAATATGGCATAAATTTGCTAGCCAACAACTGTAACGATGTATTTGTGCAACTATTTATGTTTTCAATAAACATTGGAGACTAAATATAGATTTTTGATAACATGTAAACTAAGCCAAACCTGACTGTTTTGCCCCATAGTTGAATACGTGTTGGGTTTGTTGCTGAACCCCCAGCCTGTGTATAGAGCAGTAGTAAGCAAGGGATTAGCCTAAATGACCCATAGCAGTTATAGCAGTTGAAGCAGCATATGGCAGTGCAATATTAACCCCGGACAAGCACACCTGATTCTACTTGTCAACTAATCTAGCCCATGACAAGTTGAATCAGGTATTTTTGTCCCGGGCTACAACAAAAATGTGTGCTGTTGGGGGTACTCGAGGACCAGAGTTGGGAATGTATAAGTGTTTCAGAGTGCAATGATAATGGCTATAAAACCCTGCAACAATAACAGCAGTAAATAACAGCCAGACTGGCACATAAATGCGACTAAAGACTAATTGCAAAAATAATAATAGGCAAGCACATACCACACTATTTACTATGGGAAAAGCCAGCTAGCATGCTAACCATGTCAAATGCGCCAGAAGTGATGTGTCATTGGAAGCCAGAAGTAACTTCAAGTCGCCATTTTAAGTCATTGTAAAGCTATTGGCCTTGTTCGAGAGGATCGAAATCGTGAAGTGTCATGGGTACGATTTGACTAACTGACTGATCAACAAATAATAATGAGCAGTTAATTATGTTGCAAGGGCCTTTGTAGATCTGCTCTAAATAGCCTGCAAACCACACATGAACAAAATGCTAACACTTTCCAGCCAAATTAAAAACAAATAAAGTGTAAAGAATAAGTACAAAGTAATAAAAGTGTCATAACCATAGCAAAACGATTAATCAGCTAATGACACTCAACAAACATTATGTACATAACCTGGGGGAATGAAGAGTTCACTTACTCATCATTGACACATTCACACCACACCAGGGATAGTTCAGAGTTTATAATCCAGCTTTATGTTGATAATCCTTTCTCTGGAAAGTGAGAATGACATCTGACCCTGGCCTGGGCGGGCTGACATATAATATATCAGACCAGGCCTAAAGTTATGATAGTCTCAGGCCAGGGTCAGTGTGATTTGCAGGTCAAAGTTCCCATTAGAGGCCTTTGTAGGTGGTTTAAAATCTGATACAAATCTGATTTATGTGACCTCAAGTGGTTTTTAGACGGTTATTTGGCATATCTTGTTGCTTGCTAGCATCTCTGTAGAAAACATGAGCACCACCAATCAGCTTACACTACTGTGCACACACCCATCGTGAGTATGACATGTCATCAAATGCCTGCTGTCTGAACACACACATCTGATTTGGTCAAGTCTATCTATCCAAAACGGATTTGAAAAACAAAACTGATTTGAGCATTAAGGCCTGCAGTGTGAACAATCAGGTTTTATAGTTGAGTCAGCAGGAGTTTTTATTATTATTATTTAAAATATGAGAATTATTCTAGAATATGAGAATAATAACATGTACATCAATTAATCTATCTACAACAGGGCCATGTTCGGTAGCCAAACATTGTCGAACATTGCAGCTAGATCATACGAATAAATCCAACGTGATTCCATATTCTACATTTCAGAGAGGGGTGTTTGTTCTACATAGCATATTTTTATTTCAACATTCCAAACGTTGCAGCTCAGTGACACAGGTTACTCATACACACATTTCTTTAGAAAATAAGGAGTGTAATAAATTATATGATGATTTTGCTTCCACCTTTAGGTATCAGCCAGCTGATAGGCTATTCCTATTTTTGAAATTAGTTTACCTACCTACCTACCTACTGGTAACTGCCAAAATACAGGAAACACTTGGAATCATATTGAATGCAGGTGCTTCCACACAGGCGTGGTTCCTGAGTTAATTAAGCAATTAACATCCCATCGTGCTTAGGGTCTGTATAAAAATGTATAGAAATGCACAGTTGCCCACTTTTCTGGCTACCATGGCTAGAAGAAGAGATCTCAGTGACTTTGAAAGAGGGTTCACAATGAAGAATAGGGATTTTAGTGTGTGTCTTAGTCACTAGATCTCAACCCAATTGAACACTTATTGGAGATTGTGGAGTGGCACCTGAGGCAGCATTTTCCACCACCATCAACAAAACACCACATTATGGAATTTCTTGTGGAAGATGGTGCCGCATCCTTCCAATAGAGTTCCAGACGCTTGTAGAATCTATGCCAAGGTGCATTGAAGCTGTTCTGGTGGCTCGTGGTTGTAATGAACTTCGTCTGTTGTTTGAAGAGAGTCAGACCGAAATGCAGCGTGTAGGTTACTCATGACTTTTAATGAAGAAAATGCGGTACATGAAATAACTGAAGAAGAAAACAACAAACGAGTGAAACTAATACAGCCTATCTGGTGACTAACACTAAGACAGGTA
This sequence comes from Oncorhynchus keta, assembly GCF_023373465.1. NCBI lineage: Eukaryota > Metazoa > Chordata > Actinopteri > Salmoniformes > Salmonidae > Oncorhynchus > Oncorhynchus keta. The sequence continues at coordinate 48,286,529 of NC_068455.1, forward strand.
CAATCACCCACGAAATACAACGCGCACTCAGGCTGCCTAAATACGGTTCCCAATCCGAGACAACGAGAATCAGCTGACTCCAATTAGGAATCGCCTCAGGCAGCCAAGCCTAACTAGACACACCCCTAATAATACACACTCCCAATTAATACAAACCCCAATACGAAATACAACATATAAACCCATGTCACACCCTGGCCTACCCAAACATATAACAAAAACACAAGATACAATGACCAAGGCGTGACAGAACCCCCCCCTAAGGTGCGGACTCCGGGACGCACCTCAAGAGCATAGGGAGGGTCCGGGTGGGCGTCTGTCCATGGTGGCGGTTCTGGCTCGGGACGTGGACCCCACTCCATAAATGTCCTAGTTCCTCCCCTTCGCGTCCTAGGATAATCCACCTTCTCCGCCGACCATGGCCTAATAGTCCTCACCCTGATCCCCACATAACTGAGGGGCAGCTCGGGACCGAGGGGCAGCTCGGGACAGAGGGGCAGCTCGGGACAGAGGGGCAGCTCGGGACAGAAGGGCAGCTCGGGACAGAGGGGCAGCTCGGGACAGAGGGGCAGCTCGGGACAGAGGGGCAGCTCGGGACAGAAGGGCAGCTCGGGACAGAAGGGCAGCTCGGGACAGAGGGGCAGCTCGGGACAGAGGGGCAGCTCGGGACAGAGGGGCAGCTCGGGATAGAGGGGCAGCTCAGGACAGCAGGGCAGCTCAGGACAGCAGGGCAGCTCAGGACAGAGGGGCAGCCCGGGACAGAGGAGCAGCCCGGGACCGAAGCAGCCCAGTACTGAGGGGAAGCCCGGTACTGAGAGGGAGCCCAGTACAGAGAGGAAGCCTAGTACTGAAAGGAAGCTCAGTACTGAGAGGAGAAGCTCAGGCAGGTAGTAGGCTCCGGTAAATCCTGGCTGGCTGGTGGACCTGGATGATTCAGATTGTCTGGCCGATCTAGAAGATCTAGGTTGACGGGCAGATCTGGAAGAGACTGGTTGTCGGGCAGATCTGGAAGAGACTGGTTGTCGGGCAGATCTGGAAGAGACTGGTTGTCGGGCAGATCTGGAAGAGACTGGTTGTCGGGCAGATCTGGAAGAGACTGGTTGTCTGGCAGATCTGGAAGAGACTGGTTGTCTGGCAGATCTGGAAGAGACTGGTTGTCTGGCAGATCTGGAAGAGACTGGTTGTCTGGCAGATCTGGAAGAGACTGGTTGTCTGGCGGCGCTGGGAGGACTGGCGGCACTGGCGGCGCTGGGCAGACTGGCGGTACTGGCGGCGCTGGGCAGACTGGGAGCACTGGCGGCGCTGGGCAGACTGGGAGCACTGGCGGCGCTGGGCAGACTGGGAGCACTGGCGGCGCTGGGCAGACTGGGAGCACTGGCGGCGCTGGGCAGACTGGCGGCACTGGCGGCGCTGGGCAGACTGGGAGCACTGGCGGCGCTGGGCAGACTGGCGGCACTGGCGGCGCTGGGCAGACTGGCGGCACTGGCGGCGCTGGGCAGACTGGCGGTACTGGCGGCACTAGGCAGGCGGGAGACTCCGATAGCGCAGGAGGGGAGAAAAGCACTGGCTGCGCTGAACAGGCGAGGCGCACTGGAGGCCTGGTGCGTGGTGCTGGAACTGGTGGTACTGGCGCGAGGACACGCACAGGAAGCCTGGTGCGGGGAGCTGCTACCGGAGGACTGGTGTGTAGAGGTGGCTCTGGATAGACCGGACCGTGCAGGCGCACTGGAGCTCTAGAGCACCGAGCCTGCCCAAGCTTACCTGGCTCGATGCCCACTCTAGCCCGGCCAATAGGAAGGGCTGGTATGTGTCGCAGCTGGCTCTGCACCCGCACTGGAAACACCGTGTGCTCCATAGCATAACACATAACACGGTGCCTGCCCGGTCTCTCTAGCCCAACGGTGAGCACAGGGAGTATGCGCAGGTTTACTACCTGGCATAACTATTCTCCCTTTTAGCCCCCAATATTTTTGGGGGTGACTTTCCGGTTTCCAACCGCGTCGCCGTGCTGCCTCCTCGCTTTAGCTGCCTCTATTTCCTCCTTGGGACAGCAATATTCTCCCGGCTGCTCCCAGGGTCCTTGACCGTCTAATTCCTCCTCCCATGTCCAAATCTCCAATTGATGCAGTCTCTCCCATTGCAACTGCTCTTCACGATCAACAGGGAGAGTAGGCTCAGGTCTATTCTCTGACTCAGCCACTCTCTCTCTGCGCTTTCCCCCTTTACCTTCGGTTTTCGCTCTGTATAGCGATGCTTTCCTTCTCGATTCCATACGTGTATAGCCCTCTTCGCATTGCTGTAGGGAATCCCAGGCGGGCTCCTGCACTCGCTCTGGGTCGATTTCTTCCCACGTCATATAATCCCTGCTTCTGCCGTCCATATCGTCCTCCTTTAGCTCCTGCCAGTTCACACGCTGCTCGGTCTGTGAATGGTGGTGGGTGATTCTGTAATGAACTTCTTCTGTTGTTTGAAGAGAGTCAGACCGAAATGCAGCGTGTAGGTTACTCATGACTTTTAATGAAGAAAATGCGGTAACTGAAGAAGAAAACAACAAACGAGTGAAACTAATACAGCCTATCTGGTGACTAACACTAAGACAGGTACAATCACCCACGAAATACAACGCGCACTCAGGCTGCCTAAATACGGTTCCCAATCCGAGACAACGAGAATCAGCTGACTCCAATTGGGAATCGCCTCAGGCAGCCAAGCCTAACTAGACACACCCCTAATAATACACACTCCCAATTAATACAACCCCAATACGAAATACAACATATAAACCCATGTCACACCCTGGCCTACCCAAACATATAACAAAAACACAAGATACAATGACCAAGGCGTGACAGTGGTGGCCCTATTAAGACACTATATGTTGGTGTTTCCTTTATTTTGACAGTTCCAAGCTAGCACATAACGTTCTGAGAACCATATATTTCTTAGGTGGGAATTTCAGAACTTCAGCGTAACGTTTCCTATAGGTTTTCTCATGGTTCTATTTAAAGTAATGTTCTCAGAACGTTCAGAGAATGCTAAGAAACAACATTCTGCTGTGGGAATTTCAGTACTTCAGCATAACGTTTTCTGCAGGTTTCCTCATGGTTCTCAAAACATTAAGAAAACGTTCCATTAAAAATCCCAAGTAAACATTAGTAAACAGCCTGGGTTTGATCCCAGGATGTGTCACAACCGGCCGTGACCGGGAGTCCCATAGGGCAGTGCACAATTGGTCCAGCGTCTTCCGGGATAGGGGAGGGTTTGGCCTGGGGGGCTTTACTTTGCTCATCAGGCTGTAGCGACTCCTTGTGACAAGCTGGGCGCCTGCAGGCTGACTTCGTTGGCAGTTGAACGGTGTTTCCTCTGGCTTATTGGTGCAGCTGGCTTCCAGGTTACGCGGGCAGCTGTTAAGAAGCGTGGTTTGGCGGGTCATGTTTCTGATTACGCTTGGCTCAACCTTCGCCTAACCCGAGCCCGTTGGGGAGTTGCAGTGATGAGAGATCATAATTGAATCGCAATTATGATTCTGCAATTTAGAAAATAGTATAAATAAAGAAAAACTTTTGACCGGTAGTGTACATTCCCACAGAGATGTGATGGAAAATTGTATGTTTGTGCTTTTCTAATAACGATATTCTGTGTTCCTGCAAGTGACTGATTGAACGAACTCTCACTATCAGTATCTGCAATTTGGCAGTATGCCCAGACCCTTGTTTTGAGAATGAAAGATATCTCTGTTTCAAAGTCTCAGTTTAGAGAATAATCCTTGTGTGGTATTGGTCTGTCCCATGCATAACCCAATATTAGTCGGTCACATGAATGAAGCGAACATTAATGATCCATTAACCTCTTGCTCCTACCCCACACGCAGGCGTCCCATCTAGACATCTAGAAATGCAAATGCGCTACGCTAAATGCTAATAGCACTCGTTAAAACTCAAACGTTCATTAAAATACACATGCAGGGTACTGAATTAAAGCTACACTCGTTGTGAATCCAGGCAACAAGTCAGATTTTTAAAATGCTTTTCGGCGAAAGCATGAGAAGCTATTATCTGATTGCATGTAACACCCCAAAAGACCCGCAGGGGACGTAAACAAAAATAATTAGCATAGTCGGCGCTACACAAAACGCACAAATAAAATATATAACATTCATTTACTTTGACCATCTTCTTTGTTGGCACTCCTAGATGTCCCATAAACATCACTATTGGGTCTTTTTTTCGATTAAATCGGTCATATATAGCCTAGATATCGATCTATGAAGACTGTGTGATCAAGGAAAAAAATAGCGTTTTATAACGTAACGTCATTTTTTTAAATTAAAAAAGTCGACGATAAACTTTCACAAAACACTTCGAAACACTTTTGTAATGCAACTTTAGGTATTAGTAAACGTTAATAAGCAATCAAATTGATCACGAGGCGATGTATTCTATAGCTGTACGTTTGGAAATAATGTTCGGGTAAATCTCAACTAAAATATCCGGTCGGAGACCGGAAGAAAGGCGCTACCTTGTGTCCGTTTGACCAAGAAACAAATCGTAGGCAAATGACAAGACTGTTGACATCGTGTGGAAGCGGTAGGTATTGCAACCTCGGCCCCATTTAATGTGGATCACATTCAACAATGGGTTCTAGTGGCGCATGGATATATTTTCCCATTTTCAGTGATCAGATTTTCCTGCGCTTTTCGATTAAACGCACGTTCTGTTATAGTCACAGCCGTGATTTAACCAGTTTTATAAACGTCTGAGTGTTTTCTATCCACACATACTAATCATATGCATATACTATATTCCTGGCATGAGTATCAGGGCGCTGAAATGTTGCGCGATTTTTAACAGAATGTTCGAAACAGTAGGGGGTAGGAGTAACAGGTTAATTATGAACAATCTAAATCATGCAAATATGACTTGTCTGCAGTATTTAAGAGAACTAACGGGATTGCCCCCTGAGAGCTCCTGACAGACTCACACTGTGGTGCATCAAGTTTGTTGGAACTTCTCCAGTGCGCTGATAATAAACAATGATTCATTTAAGATTGACTTTGAGTGTCCCTGTGTAAGAATTTCCACAACAGAGGGGAGGGATCCCCTAAGTACTGGTGGCCCATCTTGGTGCAGGATGTCGCCCTCTACATCAACTCCTGCTACGTATGTGCCCAAACCAAATCTCCATGGCACGCTCCAGCAGGGACACTCCTTCCCCTTCCCGTGCCTCAGCGGCCATGGTCCCATCTGTCAGTAGATGTTGTCAGTGATCTTCCCCCGTCTGATGGTTTCACCACTGTTATGGTTGTTGTGGACAGATTCTCCAAATACTGCTGTCTTATATCTCTCTCTGGTCTCCCTACCACTCTCCAGGTTGCTGATGCACTGTTCCAGCAGGTCTTCCGGCACTATGGCCTTCCGGAGGACATCGTAGGTATGGAGAGCCTTTTAGGAGAAGCTGCGGGCCACGGCCAGCCTCACATCTGGGTAACGGCCTCAGTCCAACGGGCAGGTGGAGATGAATAACCAGGAGCTGGGGAGGTTCCTTAAAAGTCACTGTCAGGGCCGGCAAGGGGAGTGGGAGTGGGCCCAGAACTAATTTTGTCACTCCTCCACAGGGTTGACTCCCTTCCAGTGCATCCTGGGTTATCAGCTAGCCCTGGCCCCCTAGACCCTGAGCCGAATCCCCTGCAGTGGATGAGTGGTTCTGGTGCGCAGACGAGGTTTGGAACGCTGCCCACGTGAGGCTCCAACACGCCGTCCGCTGCCAGAAGGAGCAGGCGAACTGCCACCACAGTGAGGCTCCCATCTTTCAATCTGGTGATTGCGTCTGGCTGTTCATCAGGAACCTCCTGCTCCGACCTGCCCTGCCAGAAGCTGAGCCCCCGGTTTGTGGGGCCTTTCAGTCCTTCGGAAGGTCAATGAGGTAACATATCGATTACAACCCCCCATAACATACCGGATCTTTTCATGTTTCCCTCAGCCCGGTTGATTCTTCTCCCCTGGCTGGTGCTGTCTCCCGAGACACGCCTCCGCCTCCCCTCGACATCGATGGGACCCCTGCCTATGCCGTCATGTCCCTCCTGGACTCCCGACGTCGTGGAGGTTGGGTCCAGTACCTGGTGGACTGGGAGGGGTAAGGTCCAGAGGAGTGCTGTTGGTCATCAAGCAGTATTGGTTTGTTTTTTTGTTTAACCCTTTTTTGGTTACTACATGATTCCATATGTGTTCTATGTGTTGTTGCGTTGTTTCATAGTTTTATAGTTTTGATGTCTTCACTATTATTCTACAATGTAGAATAAAGTTCAAATAAGAAAAACCCTTGAATGAGTAGGTGTGCCCCAACTTGACTGATACTGTAGATAATAATAATAATAATAATAATAATAATAATAATAATAATAAAAGCTCTTTCAGATTCAGAAGGGTCTATGTAGAACCCTTCTTGCCTTCCAAACAATCCTTCTTCCCTTCCAAAAAATTATCAAATAACACTTTCTTCCAAAAACAGTTCTAGGTACAAGTCTTTGCCTTAAAAATAACCAAAAAGGGTTCTTAAGATTAAAACGGTTCTTGGTAGAACCTTATTACTTCATAAAGAATAATTTTGAAACAGAAAAGGATTGTGGGAATGTTGGAAGATCTGTGCATTTGCCAGAAAATCAATGCATACATACATCGAGGGAGATGTCATTTAGGGACGATACACAGTACATTCGGAAAGTATTCAGACCCCTTGACTTAATCCACATTTAGCTACGTAACAGCCTTATTCTAAAACAGATAAAAATACAAATTAAAGCCTCATCAATATACACACAATACCCCATAATGACAAAGTGAATACAGGTTTTTAGAAATGTTTGCAAATGTATTAAATATTTAAAAAACATTGAGCTCAGGTGCATGTTTCCATTAATCATCCTTGAGATATTTCTTCAACTTGGAGTCCACCTGTGGAAATTCAATTGATTGGACATGATTTGGAAAGGCACACACCCGTCGATGTAAGGTCTGACAGTTGACAGTGCATGTTAGAGCAAAAACCAAGCCATGAGGTCGAAGGAATTGTCTGAGACAGGATTGTGCCTTGGCACAGATCTGGGGAAGGGCACCAGAACATTTCTGCTGCATTGAACGTCCCAAATAACACAGTGGCCTCCATAAGTTTGGAACCACCAAGACTCTTCCTAGAGCTGGCCTCTCAGTCAAACTGAGCAATCGAGGGAGAAGGGCCTTGGTCAGGGAGGTGACCAAGAACCCGAAATATCACTGATAGAGCTACCAGAGTTCCTCTGTGGAGATGGGATAACCTTCCAGAAGGACAACCATCTCTGCAGCTCTCCGCCAATCAGGCCTTTATGTCTGAGCCTGAGGAAAAGGCACATGACAGCCCGATAGGAGTTTGCCAAAAGACACCTAAACGTGTCAGACCATGAGAAACATGGCCTGAATGCCAAGCTTCATGTCTGGAGGAAACCTGGCACCATCCCTACGAAAAGCATGGTGGTGGCAGCATCACGTTGTGGGGATGTTTCTCAGAGGCACGGACTGGGAGGCTAGTCAGGATCGAGGGAAAGATGAACGAAGCAAAGTACAGAGAGATACGTGATAACTTCTCCAGGACCTCAGACTGTTTCACCTTCCAACAGGATAATGACACAGCCAAGACAACACAGTGCCTTTCGTGACAAGTCTCTGAATGTCCTTGAATTGCCTAGCCAGAGCCCGGACTTGAACCTGATCTAACATCTCTGGAGAGACCTGAAAATAGCTGTGCAGCGACGCTCTACATCCAACCTGACAGAGCTTGAGACAATCTGCAGAGAAGAATGGGAGAAACTCCCCAAATACAGCTGTGCCAAGCTTGTAGCGTCATACCCAAGAAGAGTCCAGGCTGTAATCGCTGCCAAAGGTGCTTCAACAAAGTACTGAGTAAATATTTGAATACTTATGGAAATGTGAAATTTCATTTATTTGTCATGGAGTATTGTGTGCAGATTGAGTGTTTTTTGGGGATCAATTTTAGAGCAAAGCTGTAAAGTCAAGGGGTCTGAATACTTTCCGAACACACTGTGGAGCGTGACACCGGACCTAGCCATGTTCTATTCATTCAACATGCATTATAAGGTCACTTCCAATGTTTACCCAACTCTGAGTAGGCAAGATGACCTCTACACACAAATCATTTCATTTCCTGTATCTGGAAGAGATCATACGGGGAATAATGTACTGAAATGCCATATTCATGTCCTCATAAACCATAAAGATAGTCTATAATGTTTTCTAAGGAAAGATACTAGATTTCCTGATGAATCAGTTCAGTGGCGTAATGTGCATTTTATGGCCCATTGTGGTTTGTGAGGTCATGTAAAGAAGTATTAGTCAAACTATTAGTCAATCCCCAGTTTCTTTGTTTTGTCTCAGGCTGTCCTACTCTGTCACCTGGGAGATCATAGGGCTTTTTTATAGGTCTGGGGTTCAAACTCAGGAATGAGAATTGAGAGGAAATTCTAGCTCAGCTGTGTGTGTGTGTGTGTGTGTTTGTGTGTGTGAGTGTTGTGTGTATGCATGTGTGTCTGAGAGCCCATATATTATTGGGTTGCTAACACAACATTTTGGGAAAGGGAACACAATATCTAGGGATGTAGAGGTGGTTACCTAGAGAGATGCTTTAGTGGCTGTGTGGTTGTATGGAAAATCTGACCATTATTCCAGTGAGATCACAGGCTTCTACACTAAGTCCCCCAAAGCTCATGGATCAAGGAATCATTAGGATTTGTATGACATTTGAAGAGATATATTTAACATAGGGGACAACCAGAGAAAATGTGATGTCATATCCTATCCTCAGTTATTGTGGTTTTAATCACAGGGGATTTGAGCTTTGGCTGAAAACTAGCTGTCATATCCTTGTTTTGTCCTTTCTTGTTTCCTGAATTCCTCTCAAAGCTCATTGTTGGAGGTCCGCGAGAAGGAAATTGGATTATGTCCTCCAATTACAGTGCCTTGCAAAAGTATTCATCCCCCTTGGCATTTTTGCTATTTTGTTCCATTACAAAAATCTATTTAAATTACCAGTTATTTGGATTTCATGTAATGGACATACACAAAATAGTCCAAATTGGTGAAGTGAAATGAAAAAAAAGTGTTAAATTATTATTATTATTATTTTTTTAAAGTGATGTATGCGTATGTATTCACCCCCTTTGCTATGAAGCCCCTAAATAAGATCTGGTGCAACCAATTACCGTCAAAGTCACATAATTAGTTAAATAAAGTCCACTTGTGTGCAATCTAAGTGTCACATGATCTGTCACATGATCTCTGTACATATACACCTGTTCTGGGCCCCAGAGTCTGCAACACCACAAAACAAGTGGCACCATGAAGACCAAGGAGCTCTCCAAACAGGTCAGGGACAACGTTGTGTAGAAGTACAGATCAGGGTTGGGTTATAAAGAAATATCCGAAACCTTTTACATCCCACGCTCAAGTTCAGTTTTTTTATTTTGCATCTTCAAAGTGGCAGGCATGTTGTGTAAATCAAATGATGCAAACCCCCCAAAAATCTATTTTAATTCCAGGTTGTAAGGCAACAAAATAGGAAAAATGCCAAGCGGGGTGAATTATTTCACAAGCCACTGTAGCTTTGAGAGTAATTGAGGAAAGATGGACAGAGAAAGCAAGGATTTAACACAGGCTTGTGTTCTTTAATTTTTGCTTCTTCCTGAAGTGTGCACACAAATTTAAAAGCATTGGATTGGTGTTGGAATGGGCTAGAGGGAGTTTCCATAAGTTATTTCCTTTCAAATCGAAGAAGGAAAGCGGACAAGTGCATATTTTGGGAGAAAGGAGAGATTATTGGGATGCAGCCATGGTCTCCCTCTAGACTGTTATTCTTCCTGTGTCCAACCTCACGTAAGTCTGGGAAAACATGGGTTTGGTCTCCAGACATTTTTACAAATTAATAAAAAATGAAAAGCTGAATTTTCTTGTCAATTAGTATTCAACCCCTTTGTTTTTGGCAAGCCTAAATAAGTTCAGGAGTAAAAAAAAATTGCTTTGCCAATACTTTAACATGATCACGCAGTGAATTTCAAACACAGATTTAACCACAAAGACCAGGAAGGTACGCTGAAAATAACATATCGGAAAAGACACAGCATTCAAAGTGGGCAGCTCTGATGTCACTTCAAGTTCAAATATTTCATACTTTGATGAATTGAAAATGTGTATTGTTCAAAGAAATGATGCAAGAGGTGGCAAACAAGTCAGGCTGCTCAGCTGACATTCTGTAAATTGTTAAATGTTGTGACTAAACTTAAAAAATAACAGAAATAATATTACCAAACAAAGAAATCCCAATTTAAAAAGACTTGAGTACCTTAAATGATATCATGGGCAGAAATCCCATGGATGAACCATCATTTTTGTATAAAAGATCTAAGAATGAAAGAAGGATTTCTATTTTGAATTTGGACAAGTTAGTGTGGGAGAGGTGGAAAAACTATTATTATGTATCAATGATAAGCCACCAGGTATAGACAACCTTGATGGAAAACTGTTGAAAATGATAGTAGACTGTATTGGCACTATCATGACAAGGCGAGACCCAGATTCAGACACAGGAGGCAGATGGTCGGAGTCTTACAATATGTATTAATCCAATAGGGTAAGGCAAGAGAATGGTCGTGGACAGGCAAAAGGGTCAAAACCAGTTCAGTCCAAAAGGTACCGAAGGGCAGAGACCATTGTGGGCCACCAGAAACGTTGTTGAAGGAAGGCTAGTGTACGACGGGACCCTGGATGACAGGTCACCCTGGAGGAATGAGCCCATTCCAGGACCCGGGACCGGACTGGGTGAGGGACAAACAGCCAGTTCACCGGGCCCCATTCAGGTCCAGGCTGGGAGCGTTGCGCCTCGCGAACCATGTTCTCAATACCCAGCCAGTGCCTCCACTCTTCCAACGCCATCTTCACCACCAGGAGTTCTCGGTTGCCAACATCGTAGTTCCTCTCTGCAGGACTGAGATGGGACAGGAAGTATGTATGACATGAAGAACATGTTCTTGTGCAGATCGGGGGGAAAAAACAGGACGTCGTCAAGGTCTACAAACCGGTTTAGCATGACCCGAAGCACATCATTGACCAAAGTCTGGAACTGGCACAGAGAGACAGGAAACACAGGGATAAATACACTGGGGGAAAAAGCGACACCTGGAGGGGGTGGAGACGATCACAGGAACAGGTGAAACAGATCAGGGCGTGAGAGGCACCCCTATTTAACATGTCTTTATCCAAAACCTAAAGGAGTGGGTGTGTCTACAAGCGTGGAAGGAAGCCTAAGTAATTTCACTGCCTAAAAATATTATAGTAAAGCAACCTTTGCTGGCTCTAACAGCTGCTCAATCAGTTTTCCGCTTGTTCTTAGTGATGGGTCAAATTGGGGTCATGATAGGGGCTGCACCAAATGTTTGATGTAATTTAGTAATTGATTATCCTTATGTTGTATTAATAGAAGGGGAGGGGCTATAAGACCCCTCCCTACATTTATAAGGTCCTAGACTACAGATTAACAATATATATATTATAGATGTGTTCCGGAGTTCTAAATTGAGCAGCTGCTGAAAAATGAGCTCCTGTATATATTGAGATTTAAATGTTTTTTTAGAGTGAAGTACATCGAAAAAATCAAGAGAAAACTGCAAGACTCAATAGAAGACAAAACAAGGAACAAACCAAAAAGACAGGCTTTTGAAAAATTAACTATTTTTCATAAAATTGTACAGTTATCTTAGTTAGCTGAATTGCTAGCAGAATTGTTTACTTGTTGCTAAGCAGTTGCTAGGGACTCTCCTGGAAGAAGCTAGCTAGCTTACAAAGAATAACAACAAAAAATATCTAGTTAACAGAAGAAAGGAAGACAAAATAAGGACAAAAGAAGGACAGAAGAAAAACGAAAAGAAAGAGGACAACAAAGTGAAACAGTCAGCACTTCTATTGCAACTTCGTATTTCGTCGTCCTAACGTAGTCTACACTGCTATCTGCCCAGCAGCTAGCCAGCTAGCAAACGTCTACCGAATAGCAGCACTGTAGAAATATTACACTCAACTGAACGACTTGATTAGTGTAGTGTTAGCTAGCTACATAGTTGTCTTTGTTGTCTTCGTATCCAAGATAATTGTGTAGTTTAGAGCGTGTAGTCTTAGAGTGATTATCTTAATTTACCGAGGTTAGCTAGCCAGCTATTTGTCGTTCTTAACGTAGGAGACACTGCTAGCTAGCCAACAGCTAGCCAACGTCTACTGAATAGAACTTCCGCACTCAACAACCCGGTCGCATTCCGCTTCGCTCCACAGGTAGTATCACATTTTCATTTCATTTCATTACAGCACAACGGTTTGATTTGTTTGATCGTAGCTAGCTACATAGCTAGCTACATAGCCGTCTGTGTATCAAAGATAATTGTGTAGTCTAGAGCGATTTTCTAGGTTAGCTAGCCAGCTATTGTCGTTCTTTTAACGCAACGTAACATAATCAACACTGCTAGCTAGCCAGCTAGCCCCCCGAATAGCAGCACTGTAGAAACTATTACACTCAACGGAACGACTTGATTAGTGTAGTGTCAACAACGCAGCCACTGCCAGCTAGCCTACTTCAGCAGCACTGTATCATTTTAATCATTTTAGTCAATAAGATTCTTGCTACGTAAGCTTAACTTTCTGAACATTCGAGACGTGTAGTCCACTTGTCATTCCAATCTCCTTGCATTAGCGTAGCCTCTTCTGTAGCCTGTCAACTATGTGTCTGTCTATCCCTGTTATCTCCTCTCTGCACAGACCATACAAACGCTCCACACCGCGTGGCCGCGGCCACCCTAATCTGGTGGTCCCAGCGCGCACGACCCACGTGGAGTTCCAGGTCTCCGGTAGCCTCTGGAACTGCCGATCTGCGGCCAACAAGGCAGAGTTCATCTCAGCCTATGCCTCCCTCCAGTCCCTCGACTTCTTGGCACTGACGGAAACATGGATCACCATAGATAACACTGCTACTCCTACTGCTCTCTCTTCGTCCGCCCACGTGTTCTCGCACACCCCGAGAGCTTCTGGTCAGCGGGGTGGTGGCACCGGGATCCTCATCTCTCCCAAGTGGTCATTCTCTCTTTCTCCCCTTACCCATATGTCTATCGCCTCCTTTGAATTTCATGCTGTCACAGTTACCAGCCCTTTCAAGCTTAACATCCTTATCATTTATCGCCCTCCAGGTCCCCTCGGAGAGTTCATCAATGAGCTTGATGTCTTGATAAGCTCCTTTCCTGAGGACGGCTCACCTCTCACAGTTCTGGGCGACTTTAACCTCCCCACGTCTACCTTTGACTCATTCCTCTCTGCCTCCTTCTTTCCACTCCTTTCCTCTTTTGACCTCACCCTCTCACCTTCCCCCCCTACTCACAAGGCAGGCAATATGCTCGACCTCATCTTTACTAGATGCTGTTCTTCCACTAACCTCATTGCAACTCCCCTCCAAGTCTCCGACCACTACCTTGTATCCTTTTCCCTCTCGCTCTCATCCAACACTTCCCACACTGCCCCTACTCGGATGGTATCGCGCCGTCCCAACCTTCGCTCTCTCTCCCCCGCTACTCTCTCCTCTTCCATCCTATCATCTCTTCCCTCTGCTCAAACCTTCTCCAACCTATCTCCTGATTCTGCCTCCTCAACCCTCCTCTCCTCCCTTTCTGCATCCTTTGACTCTCTATGTCCCCTATCTTCCAGGCCGGCTCGGTCCTCCACTCCCGCTCCGTGGCTCGACGACTCATTGCGAGCTCACAGAACAGGGCTCCGGGCAGCCGAGCGGAAATGGAGGAAAACTCGCCTCCCTGCGGACCTGGCATCCTTTCACTCCCTCCTCTCTACATTTTCCTCCTCTGTCTCTGCTGCTAAAGCCACTTTCTACCACTCTAAATTCCAAGCATCTGCCTCTAACCCTAGGAAGCTCTTTGCCACCTTCTCCTCCCTCCTGAATCCTCCTCCCCCTCCCCCTCCTCCTCTCTGCAGATGACTTCGTCAACCATTTTGAAAAGAAGGTCGACGACATCCGATCCTCGTTTGCTAAGTCAAACGACACCGCTGGTTCTGCTCACACTGCCCTACCCTTTGCTCTGACCTCTTTCTCCCCTCTCTCTCCAGATGAAATCTCGCGTCTTGTGACGGCCGGCCGCCCAACAACCTGCCCGCTCGACCCTATACCCTCCTCTCTTCTCCAGACCATTTCCGGAGACCTTCTCCCTTACCTCACCTCGCTCATCAACTCATCCCTGACCGCTGGCTACGTCCCTTCCGTCTTCAAGAGAGCGAGAGTTGCACCCCTTCTGAAAAAACCTACACTCGATCCCTCCGATGTCAACAACTACAGACCAGTATCCCTTCTTTCTTTTCTCTCCAAAACTCTTGAACGTGCCGTCCTTGGCCAGCTCTCCCGCTATCTCTCTCAGAATGACCTTCTTGATCCAAATCAGTCAGGTTTCAAGACTAGTCATTCAACTGAGACTGCTCTTCTCTGTATCACGGAGGCGCTCCGCACTGCTAAAGCTAACTCTCTCTCCTCTGCTCTCATCCTTCTAGACCTATCGGCTGCCTTCGATACTGTGAACCATCAGATCCTCCTCTCCACCCTCTCCGAGTTGGGCATCTCCGGCGCGGCCCACGCTTGGATTGCGTCCTACCTGACAGGTCGCTCCTACCAGGTGGCGTGGCGAGAATCTGTCTCCTCACCACGCGCTCTCACCACTGGTGTCCCCCAGGGCTCTGTTCTAGGCCCTCTCCTATTCTCGCTATACACCAAGTCACTTGGCTCTGTCATAACCTCACATGGTCTCTCCTATCATTGCTATGCAGACGACACACAATTAATCTTCTCTTTTCCCCCTTCTGATGACCAGGTGGCGAATCGCATCTCTGCATGTCTGGCAGACATATCAGTGTGGATGACGGATCACCACCTCAAGCTGAACCTCGGCAAGACGGAGCTGCTCTTCCTCCCGGGAAGGACTGCCCGTTCCATGATCTCGCCATCACGGTTGACAACTCCATTGTGTCCTCCTCCCAGAGCGCTAAGAACCTTGGCGTGATCCTGGACAACACCCTGTCGTTCTCAACTAACATCAAGGCGGTGGCCCGTTCCTGTAGGTTCATGCTCTACAACATCCGCAGAGTACGACCCTGCCTCACACAGGAAGCGGCGCAGGTCCTAATCCAGGCACTTGTCATCTCCCGTCTGGATTACTGCAACTTGCTGTTGGCTGGGCTCCCTGCCTGTGCCATTAAACCCCTACAACTCATCCAGAACGCCGCAGCCCGTCTGGTGTTCAACCTTCCCAAGTTCTCTCACATCACCCCGCTCCTCCGCTCTCTCCACTGGCTTCCAGTTGAAGCTCGCATCCGCTACAAGACCATGGTGCTTGCCTACGGAGCTGTGAGGGGAACGGCACCTCAGTACCTCCAGGCTCTGATCAGGCCCTACACCCAAACAAGGGCACTGCGTTCATCCACCTCTGGCCTGCTCGCCTCCCTACCACTGAGGAAGTACAGTTCCCGCTCAGCCCAGTCAAAACTGTTCGCTGCTCTGGCTCCCCAATGGTGGAACACACTCCCTCACGACGCCAGGACAGCGGAGTCAATCACCACCTTCCAGAGACACCTGAAACCCCACCTTTTTAAGAAATACCTAGGATAGGATAAAGTAATCCTTCTCACCCCCCCCCCCCCTTAAAAGATTTAGATGCACTATTGTAAAGTGGCTGTTCCACTGGATGTCATAAGGTGAATGCACCAATTTGTAAGTCGCTCTGGATAAGAGCGTCTGCTAAATGACTTAAATGTGAATGTTAAATGTAAATATATATATTAATTGTAAGGTTTTAGAATTGTTCCACAGTCTTTTCTAAGTCTCGGCATCTTATAAAGAAATGGGGGGTCTGTGAGAAAGCATTTCAAAGACAAACAAAGAGCCCTGCAGGGGAGTAGAAGAGATTAGAGGCCAGTCAGACATACCTCTACAAATCAACTTGGGGGAGTGGACATTTACTGCTGAGGCCTTAGAAAACACTGGAACTATTGTATCTCTTTTGCAAGTTTGTATAGCTGTGTATTGTTTGCAGATTGTTTGCATAACCAAATAACATTCAGCTCAGACACCCATACATACCCCACAAGACGCCACCAGGGGTCTCTTCACAGTCCCCAAGTCCAAAATGAATTCACAGCAACGCACAGTTTTATACAGAGCCATGATCACATGGAACTCCCTTCCATCTCCAATTGCTCAAACAAACAACAAAATTACCTTTAAAAAATGGATTTAAAAAAACTAATGGAATGGCAGGGTCTGTGAGGGGATATACAAACACACACAGTCACACTCTAACACATCATTTTTGTTGTATTGTTTTGTGTATTTTTTTTGTTGCATTGTTTGAACATCGTTGTATTTTAAATTTGTATGACTTTCCTTGTGTATCAGTGTTTTGTTACTTGTCATGTTTTTTTGTGGACCCCAGGAAGAGTAGCTACTGCTTCTGCAAAAGCTAATGGGGATCGAGGTAAACAATTGAACAAATACTTTGACTAAAACAATTAATTATTGACTTAAATCATTGTGTAACATAGTGAGTAAGCTCTATTGTCTTTCAGCTCAAAAAAGTGGATTTCTACTGGGGTAGGCATTTAATGGCCAAAGCAGTATCTGGAGACTGTTCAGATGCTTTGATAAATCTCCAAAGATTAGTCAATGACGAGTCATAATTTACACTGTGGCTTTGGTAGTAATATAGGTGTACAGAAAGCTATTTTCCCGACTCTCCTCTCCCTTTAATTGTCCCAAGCCCTGTTATTTTAGGACCTGTTAGACGTTTTACAGGCTTTTTTGTGAGGTAAACAAAGAGGAATTGGGTTAACCTCCAGGGAGAATCTGGCGCCGCTTTAGAGGGACAGGAAGTTGGCAATATGTTGGTGTCCCGTTGCTACACTGTCTGACGTTTGGTCATAGCCAGTGGACTTGGCGGTCTCAATAGACTGGGGAGTCAGCAAGGAGTCATTTTGTAGAGGTCAAAGCGCAATATGTTAGCTGATTCACCAAGGGAGCTGATCAGGGGAGTCCTGTGTGTGAGGATGGTCTTTAATTACGAAGTGTTTACGTTTCTGTAGTGTAGGTAATTGTGTGAATAAGCCATTAGTCATGAGGTATTATGACAAGGGTGAGTCAACACCATCTTGATCACTGACCAGTGAAAGCATTTTGTGTAAAAGAGACATCTGGGCTTGTTGAGCAAATACTGTAGGTCACAAATAGCTCATAGAAAAATAAATCCTCCCTTAGAAAAAGAAAAGGCATGCTTTCTTTTGAAGAGACAGCAGGAGAATATGAAACATTAGGGTCCCAGAGTGTTGTCTCTTCTGGCTATGTTTCTAGCTTCTAGTCTAATGCTCTGGGATTTGCTCTCTGTGCCAAGAACAAAGCAATCAGATGCGATAGCCTCAGAAAGGCTTGGGTACGCTATGGACAAAAGCAGCAGCCAAGCCAGCAGCACGGCTGTTGCATGTTTAGGTTGACTCTAACCAGCAGAAGCCAAAGGGTTTCAGTGGGAGTTTAGTGTTAACATTTTTCTAGTCCTCCCTGGCCTTTGAAATAGTACAAACCGAGAGAAAGGTTGGTTAGATGGAGTAATTACATAAAATTAAACCTCTTGCCCTTACAGTTAACAAATTCCTTGCTCAACACCTTATAGCCAGCCGTTATTAGTAATTGTTATGTAAGTACCCTGAGACTAAGTCCTCCCTATTTTATAGAATGACTGAGACTGGAGAGAGGGGGTATAAGAAGGTAATCTTTACTGGACTTGTTCGGTGAACTTTGTTTGGTAAACACTTCATTTGACAGTCCTTCTTTTTCAGGTCCTGGTATATGCTGGGAAATGGTATGGTAACGATACTCTCTTGTGCTTACTTCAAAGAAATACAATTTTAATCCAATTTTTTTGGTCACATACACATGAATTCCACACTACAGTAATTGAAACTACATTTTACACTACGTGCTGGTCTTTGTGTCAATGAAAGACACCAAAAGGTAGTTATTTGGTAATCATTGTGTAATTGGCACATACCTTTTGTTGACTTGGAATATTCTTGAAACATGTTGAGAAATATCATTGGGTGGTGTCTAGAGAAATGTGCAATGGTCCAAGGAGAGCAATAGTATTTCTGTGTGTGTGGACATTGCAACAGATGCAATACATGACCAAAAGTATGTGGACATCTGCTCGTCAAACATCTCTTTCCAAAATCATGGGAATTAATATGGAGTTGGTCCCCACTTTGCTGCTTTTTTTAACAGTGTCCACTCTTCTGGGAAGGCTTTCCACTAGAGTTTGGAACATTGCTGCGGGGACTTGCTTCCATTTAGCCATGAGCATTAGTGAGGTCGGCACTAATGTTGGCCGATTTAGGCCTGGCTCGCAGTCGGCGTTCCAATTTATCCCAAAGGTGTTCGATGGGGTTGAGGGCACGGCTCTGTACAGGCCAGTCAAGTTCTTCCACACCGATCTCGACAAACTACTATGTATGGACCTCACTTTCTGCACAGGGGCATTGTTATGCTGTAAAAGGAAAGGGCCTTCCCCAAACTGTTGCCACAAAGTTGGAAGTACAGAATCGTCTAGAATGTCATTGTATGTTATAGCGTTAAAATTTCCCTTCACTGGAACTAAGGGGCCTAGCCCGAACCATAAAAAACAGCCCCAGACCACTATTACTCCTCCACTCTGCATTGGGGCAGGTAGTAGAGAAAAAAAAATGTAATGTGGAAAAAGTCAAGCGATCTGAATAGTTTCCATATGCACATATATTTAGAAAAAAACTATGGTTGATTAGATAACCTGCTTTCCTGTTTTTTTCCCCTAAGGAATCATGATGGTGTGCAACATGAAGATCTTCTGATAGAGTGTAGGATGCAGATCTTTATAGGAAGCCTGACCTCAATGGAAATGAATACAAAATGTGTTGAGAAATCTTTTCCCAACCCTAATTTATTGTCACAGATCACATATACTGTATATTAGCAGTGGTGACCCACCTGCCCACATTTTTATTTAAAAAATAATATACAGTGCCTTGCGAAAGTATTCAGCCCCCTTGAACTTTGCGACCTTTTGCCACATTTCAGGCTTCAAACATAAAGATATAAAACTGTATTTTTTTGTGAAGAATCAACAACAAGTGGGATACAATCATGAAGTGGAATGACATTTATTGGATATTTCAAACTTTTTTAACAAATCAAAAACGGAAAAATTGGGCGTGCAAAATTATTCAGCCCCCTTAAGTTAATACTTTGTAGCGCCACCTTTTGCTGCGATTACAGCTGTAAGTCGCTTGGGGTATGTCTCTATCAGTTTTGCACATCGAGAGACTGACATTTTTTCCCATTCCTCCTTGCAAAACAGCTCGAGCTCAGTGAGGTTGGATGGAGAGCATTTGTGAACAGCAGTTTTCAGTTCTTTCCACAGATTCTCGATTGGATTCAGGTCTGGACTTTGACTTGGCCATTCTAACACCTGGATATGTTTATTTTTGAACCATTCCATTGTAGATTTTGCTTTATGTTTTGGATCATTGTCTTGTTGGAAGACAAATCTCCGTCCCAGTCTCAGGTCTTTTGCAGACTCCATCAGGTTTTCTTCCAGAATGGTCCTGTATTTGGCTCCATCCATCTTCCCATCAATTTTAACCATCTTCCCTGTCCCTGCTGAAGAAAAGCAGGCCCAAACCATGATGCTGCCACCACCATGTTTGACAGTGGGGATGGTGTGTTCAGGGTGATGAGCTGTGTTGCTTTTACGCCAAACATAACGTTTTGCATTGTTGCCAAAAAGTTCAATTTTGGTTTCATCTGACCAGAGCACCTTCTTCCACATGTTTGGTGTGTCTCCCAGGTGGCTTGTGGCAAACTTTAAACTACACTTTTTATGGATATCTTTAAGAAATGGCTTTCTTCTTGCCACTCTTCCATAAAGGCCAGATTTGTGCAATATACGACTGATTGTTGTCCTATGGACAGAGTCTCCCACCTCAGCTGTAGATCTCTGCAGTTCACCCAGAGTGATCATGGGCCTCTTGGCTGCATCTCTGATCAGTGTTCTCCTTGTATGAGCTGAAAGTTTAGAAGGACGGCCAGGTCTTGGTAGATTTGCAGTGGTCTGTTACTCCTTCCATTTCAATATTATCGCTTGCACAGTGCTCCTTGGGATGTTTAAAGCTTGGGAAATATTTTTGTATCCAAATCCGGCTTTAAACTTCTTCACAACAGTATCTCGGACCTGCCTGGTGTGTTCCTTGTTCTTCATGATGCTCTCTGCGCTTTTAACGGACCTCTGAGATTATCACAGTGCAGGTGCATTTATACGGAGACTTGATTACATACAGGAGGATTGTATTTATCATCATTAGTCATTTAGGTCAACATTGGATCATTCAGAGATCCTCACTGAACTTCTGGAGAGAGTTTGCTGCACTGAAAGTAAAGGGGCTGAATAATTTTGCACGCCCAATTTTTCAGTTTTTGATTTGTTCAAAAAGTTTGAAATATCCAATAAATGTCGTTCCACTTCATGTCCCACTTGTTGTTGATTCTTCACAAAAAAATACAGTTTTATATCTTAATGTTTGAAGCCTGAAATGTGGCAAAAGGTTGCAAAGTTCAAGGGGGCCGAATACTTTCGCAAGGCACTGTATATATATTTATGTAAATATATATATATTTTTGGCCTGCCTGTTTTGCATGTTATTTTGGCATTAATACATGTCACATATCAGTTTGCAAACAATGTAAACAAAAATATATATCATTGAGTTAGTAAAGCTGCATACAAACACAGTCTCTTTTTTGTTTTGTTGAGTAAGGCAGCTCCAAAATGCAGGTGTTTCAGTACTTTCTGTGGTGGTGGGGCGAGCCAGCAGAAAATATGATTGCGCTGTGATTGGCTCAGTGTTCTGTCACTAATGGGGACACTACCTCATCATCAAGTTTAAGTCCTTAGTAAGGGTAGACATCCAAAAGTTCAGCCCTTTGAGTCCTGCCATAGAGTTATATCACAAGTGCCCTTCCATGAAGGCTCAAGGTCATTGGCCACCGATAAAATGATGTCATCACGTTATATGTACAGTAGCTTTGATTGGACTGATCATGTCAACATCTTACTTTCAATGACTTAGCCATCAGGCACATTAAGCGGTTTGAAGTGCCCGATCCTCCCCTCACTTTTGAAGTGGAAATGTCAAGCGGAGGCTTGAGGTCATTGCACATGCAGGGAGGAGGAGATTGCAAAATTAAGAATCAGAGAAAGCGTGCATTACCACGAGGAACTCAATGAGTGAAACCATTATGGTTATGAGTAATTTGCTTCTAATGAAGTGACCATAAATGCTGTGCTACTGTGCTGCCACATTCTGTGCGATCAAAACATTTGTCTAGAATTTTCAGGAATGTCAAAGACAAAAAACAACAACAAAAATCTTACATAAAATAATATATAATACAAATATATATATAATAAATATTTTATAGAATATAGAATATAATACAAAATAGCATGTTTGGATGGATTTTTAATTTGTAGAAACAAAAAGCAATCCACCTGTATATGATTTCAAATTAATTCAGGTCTTCACTTGAAAAGGTTTAAAACATATATAGAATTTATGTATACAAATATATTTTCTGAACATAAGAAGGAGTTTGAATTTTGAAAGGGCATTGCACATGAGTGTTTTCACTTTATTGCGTAATGCAATTCAACAACTAAAATAAAAAATGCTGTTATCTCAAAGATAAGTGCTGTGCATTTTCTGCTGAGTCATGCACGCAAAACAACTATTTCATTTTCCTCACTGTCCATCATTGATTTGGCGGTTTTTACTGGTGCCACTCAGTATGCAGTAAGTAGTTGCCGACCACAAACACGCATATGTATGGTCAATATATCCCTAGTCTGACGGCCAGTAAGAAATTGACAAATTGAGCAGTCACGTCCAGAAAATGTTATTTTCTGATCTGGTGCTGTACCTTGTTGTTGAGTTTGGCCACGGTACACATTTTTAATGTTCAGGAACTACTGTCTGACAAAAAACAAGGGGAACTAAAAAAAGGGGAATCATTGTCTGCATACAGTAGGTAATGTTTCCCAAGGGATAGATTTGAGGCCCCTTTGATGAGTGGAACTTGGAGTGAAAAGGATACGCTTGCCGCACAGTAAAAACATACTCCTATCTATGACATTTTACAGTACATTGCATGGATTCATGCTGTGGTTGTGATGAGAGGTATGTCAGAGACACAATGTAGATTGGCCAACTCTGATGTCATTCTACATTGTGTTGATAGAACACTGCCCAGGTTCGCTGTGGGTGGTCTAAGCATGAGGGTTTTGCCCAAATGGACAATTACTGAGGAAAGTCATAACGTAACACAATAACGTACATAATAACATAACAGAATGAAGACCAATGTTAGTTTTGCTGCATCTTCAAACAATCAGTGATTTGCCAAAATAGAGAAAGACTCTGCAAAGAACTCTTACCTTTAAAAATGAGAAGATATCAAAAATAAAGTAAATAATATTATATAACAAAGTCATGCCAATAAGATTTATGAATAAAATATATATTTTGTATTCCCTATAAAGTGTAGTATTTTTGACGAGGGCCCATAAGGCTCTTGCCATTTAGGACACATTTTTGACACTGTCTAGGATATAGCCTAGTTAATATAATGCCGCCGGAAAGGATGGCTGCCGTTTTATTGCCTCTAAACAAACCATGCTATTTTTTTTTTCGCATTGTTTGTAACTTATTTTGTACATAATGTTGCTGCTACTGTCTCTTATGGCCGAAAATGCTTCTGGACATCAGAACAGCGATTACTCACCTTGAATTGGATGAAGAGTTTTTCTTTAATGAGTCGGACGGGAGGGATTTACTTCAGACACCCTAACAGGTCCTCATCCCAGTCATTTGCAGGAAAAAGAGATGGAGATTTCGCCGAAGGAGATTGGGGTACCTTGTGAGGATCAGGCGTCAAGTGGCTAATCTGCCTTTGCCATCTGTACTGTTAGCCAATGTAGAATCGCTGGAAAATAAATGGGATGAACTAAAAGCACGTGTATCCTACCAACGGGACATTAAAAACTGTAATAGCTTAAGTTTCAACGAGTCGTGGCTGAACAACAACATTAAGAATATACAGCTGGTGGGTTATACACTCTATTGCCAGGATAGTACTACAGCCTCTGCTAAGACAAGGGGTGGCGGTCTATGTATATTTGTAAATGACAGCTGGTGCACGATATCTAAGGAAGTTATAAGGTGTTGCTCATCTGAGGTAGAGTATCTCATGATAAGCTGTAGACCACACTATCTATTTAGAGTTTTCATCTGTAATTTTCGTAGCAGTCTATAGTACATACCACCACAGACCGATGATGGCACTAATACTGTACTCAATGAGTTGCTACGCCAAAAGCAAACAGGAAAACGCTCATCCAGAGGCGGCACTCCTAGTGGCCGGGGACTTTAACGCAGGGAAACTTAAATCCATTTTACCAACTGTCACATGTGCAACCAGAGGGAAAAAAAACACAGAGTTGCTCACAAATCTCTCCCTCGCCCTCCATTTGGCAAATCTGACCATCATTTTATCCTCCCGATTCCTGCTTACAAGCAAAAATTAAAGCAGGAAGCACCAGTGACACCAGTAGTCAGATGAAGCAGATGCTAAACTACAGAACTGTTTTGCTAGCACAGACTGGAATATGTTCAGTGATTCTTCCGAGGAGTGCACCACATCAGTCGCTGGCTTTGTCAATAAGTGCATCGATGACGTCGTCCCCACAGTGACTTTACTTGCGGTACATACCCCAACCAGAAGCAATGGATTACAGGCAAGATCCGAACCAAGCTAAAGGGTAAAGCTGCCACTTTCAATGAGCGGGACTCCAACTCAGAAGCTTATGAGAAATCCTGCTATGCCCTCCGACAAGAGTCAATACAGTACTCAGATTGAATCGTACTACACAGGCTCCGACGCTCATCGGATGTGGCAGGGCTTGCAAACTATTACAGACTACAAAGGGTAGCACAGCCGAGTGCTGCCCGGTGACACGAGCCTACCAGACGAGCTAAATAACTTGTATGCTCGCTTCGAGGCAAGTAACACTGAAACATGCATGAGAGCAACAGCTGTTCCGGACGACTGTGTGATCACTCTCTCCACAGCCGATGTGAGGAAGACCTTTAAACAGGTCAACAATCACAAGGCCGCAGGGCCAGATGGATTACCAGGATGTGTACTCTGAGCATGCGCTGACCAACTGGCAAGTGTCTTCACTGACATTTTCAACCTCTCCATGTCTGAGTCTGTAATACCAACATGTTTCAAGCAGACTACCATAGTCCATGTGCCCAAAAACACTAAGGTAACCTGCCTAAATGACTACCGACCTGTAGTACTCACATCTGTAGTCATGAAGTGCTTTGAAAGGCTGGTCATGGCTCACACTAACACCATTATCCCAGAAACCCTAGACCCACTCCAATTTGCATACCTCCCCAACACATCCACAGGTGATGCAGTCTCTATTTCACTCCACACTGCCCTTTCACACCTGGACAAAAGGAACACCTATGTGAGAATGCTATTCATTGACTACAGCTCAGCGTTCAACACCATAGTGCCTTCAAAGCTCATTAGTAAGCTAAGGACCCTGGGACTAAACACCTCCCTGCAACAGGATCCTGGACTTCCTGACGGGCTCGACTGTTCACTCATGACTGCCCAGCCAGGCATGACTCCAACACCATCATTAAGTTTGCTGATGACACAACAGTGTTAGGCCTGATCACCGACAACGGCGAGACAGCCTATAGGGAGGAGGTCAGAGACCTGACCGTGTGGTGCAAGGACAACAACCTCTCCCTCAATGTGATCAAGACAAAAGAGATTAATTATGGACTACAGGAAAAAGAGGACCGAGCACGCCCCCATTCTCATCGGCGGGGCTGCAGTGGAGCAGGTTGAGAGCTTCAAGTTCCTTATCACCAACAAACTAACATGGTCCATTCACACCAAGAGGGCATGACAAAACCTATTCCCCCTCAGGAGAAAATATTTGGCGTGAGTCCTCAAATCCTCAAAAGGTTCTACAGCTGCACCATCGAGAGCATCCTGAGGTTGCATCACTGCCTGTAATGGCAACTGCTCGGCCTTCGACTGCAAGGAACTACAGAGTGTAGAGTGTAAGGCCTAGTACATCACGGTGGCCAAGCTTCCTGCCATTCAGGACCACCAAGACTCCAGCCACCCTAGTCGTAGACTGTTCTCTCTTCTTCCGCAAGGAAAGCGGTATTGGAGCGCCCAGTCTAGGTCCAAGAGGCTTCTGAACAGCTTCTACCCCCAAGCCATAAGACTCCTGAACATCTAATCAAATGGCTACCCAGACTATTTGCATTGTCCCCCCCCGCCCCTCTTCAACGCTGCTGCTACTCTCTGTTATTATCTATGCATAGTCACTTTAATAACTCTACCTACATGTACATATTACCGCAATTACCTCGACTAACCAGTGCCCCCACACATTGACTCTGTACCGGTAACCCCTGTATATAGTCTCGCTATTGTTATTGTGCTGTTGCTCTTTAATTATTATTATTTGTTCCTTTTATTTCTTCATTTTTTTGTATTTTCTTAAAACGGCATTGCAAGTAAGCATTTTACTGTAAGGTCTACCCCCTGTGGTATTCGGCGCATGTGACAATTTGATTTGATATGAGTCACCACTATAGACGGAAAAACTGGGATCAAGTTTCGATGTCAAAGCCGAGTCACATCTGTAGTCGAGTCACTACAGCCCTTTGAAGTTCATCCACTCCTTTCTAAACAACTTTTTTTCTGGCATAAAATCCCAGAATCGCAACATGTTTTGATGGTAATGGGGTGCAATGGTCGCTAATGTTTTGTAAGAAAGTAGTGCGAGACAAGGCTGATCACCCGCTCCGCTCACGTTTTGCACAATACATATACTCTGAACATTTGGATGGACTATCGATTGAGATATTGGATTACATACGTGTATCTGTGTTACTGTGTCCTTGAGAAAAGCCACCCCTCCCCCCTTTGTCATCCTATCCTGGTAAATCTGGGCATGGCGGGTACAATCTCCCTGACTACAGTGCGCTCTTCTATGTTGGCATGGTTTGCAGGCTCTCTCTCTCTTTCTCTTCTCTCCCCTATGTTTCCTATTATCCAAATCAAGGGCATAGGGTACATGCGGTGTGCAAAGCTCTTAGAGACTTACGCAGAAAGACATCTGTAATCGCTGCCAAAGGTGATTCTAACATGTATTGAATCAGGGGTGTGAATACTTAAGTAAATGAGAGATTTCTGTATTTCAATTTCAATACATGTGCAATCATTTCTAAAAACATGTTTTGACTTTGTCATTATGGCGTATTGTGTGTAGATGGGTGAGGGAAATAAAAACATTTAGAATTCAGGCTTGTACTTGGTGGAATGTTATCCTGAGGGTTTGTTTGTTAAAGAAAAGTGAGCTACTTGTTCCTCTCATCATAAATTAGAAGCAAGATTCAAGACTATGTTGTGTCTTGGGATGTATACGATTCTAAATTGGTACTGTCTCTTGAGGGGAGGTTAAACTCTGTCCTAAAGGATACAGGTGAGAGGTCTATCTGGACAGATAAACAAACATTGTGTCACGTCCCAAGAAAATACAGCTGGAGCACTCGGGGGAAGAGTGATAATCTCCTTAACAAGAGGAAGCGGTACTGTTACTCTGTAATAAGGGTTCATCAATTGGGTTCATTAACATGAGTTAGTGCTGTTGAAAATTTATTTAATCATCATGCATTATTCATCATGGCAATCTCTTATTCATGAATGAATGCATGAACAGCACGTTAATCATATTGCTATCTGTTTACTTTAGCCATTAATAAGGCAGCTGGACCAGTGGGTGAAGAGTGACATCCTCTCTGGAGGAAAGGCGGAGAGGGAAAGGGGACAAGAGGGGAGGAGAGGTTACAATTCGGGCAATTCCCAAATTAATACAACAACATCTACCCCCTCTAACCCACATTAGTTCCAGTGCCGCACCCTTTATGGTCTAAGAAAAGAGAGAGTGCTTGCGTGAAATGGGACTAAGGTCCTGAGGGAGGGATATTTGGAATGTGAGGGGATATGATTTTCACATAGACCTGATGCTATCAGAGAGATAGATGTCTGGGAGAGAGAGGGGAGTTCTGTACTGAAATTAGTCTAATCTTATCTCAGACTCAATGAGGAGGTATTGCGGTATAAGTATTGAAATTCACCTCCATGTTTTATGCATCTGGGGTATATTTTACATGGGAAGGACATGTGATACATCACTATTGTGTGTAAATCCCATTGCACATGTAATAAATACAATATGTCATCATTACTGGATATGTGACATGCCCTCTCAGCATGTACTTGCTTAGTTGCTGGAATTACTCTTTGTGAACTCCATGAGTGGAAAAGCATTCCTTTCTCTCTTGCCTTACTGGTTTTCAAAAATGGATTTAAGATTTAACATGGTGGTCATTGACTTCGAACTCCCACCTCTTCTAGAGAGCCAGTGGTTATGGAAGGGGGAAGGGAGTGTTAACACATATTTGGGACCATGTGTATGTTCCCTCTGCCCTGTGTTATCTGGGCCCCATGTTCCCTCAATTCACTCAGCCCTATGTTCCCTCAGGCCTATGCTCCCTGGGCCCTATGTTCCCTCAGCCCTATGTTCCCTTGGCCCCTTGTTCCCTCAACCTATATTCCCTCAGCCCTATGTTTCCTGGGCCCTATGTTCCCTCAGTTCCCTCAGCTCTGTTCCCTCAGCCCTATGTTCCCTCAGTCCCTCATTATTTGAACTGAAGTGAGAGAAAATATTATCCAACTTCAGCAATGAAACATTGCCTATTCACATCTTTTTTATATATATTTTTATTTGACCTTTATTTAACTAGGCAAGTCAGTTAAAGAACACATTCTTATTTTCAATGACAGCCTAGGAACAGTGGGTTTAACTGCCTTGTTCAGGGGCAGAACGACAGATTTTTGTTTACCTTAGCTCAGGGATTTGATCTAGCAACCTTTCTGTTACTAGTCCAATGCTCTAACCACTAGGTTACCTGTCGCCCCATCTCATATGTTGCCTGACTACAATGTTTTATCTTGATACGTTAATAAATACATACTGTGTTAATTTTGTCATGTTTACCTGCCTACGTACCATACATCGCAAGTAGCCACAAATAATTGACATATATCTTGCATAATTTTAGTTTTAAGTCATTTATGCCTGGTTAGTTACATTATTGCATTTCACATATAGATAGCTGATAGTTATGAAGTAAAATGTTTGCTTTGTGTAGATCTTATTTAGTCTCTATTGCCATTGTTGTCTTGGCTGGAAGACGGTTCAGTGAATGGATAAGACATGTCAATAGGGCTAACTGGCTAGCTAGCTAGCCACAAAGAATTTGTAGCTACCCTCGAAAAATGTATATCTAACATACCTTGCATAACTGCTTAGGCAATTTATGTCTGTTTAACTAGCTGGCTGGCTATATTGTTACAATTCACATATCAAGCTGATAATTATGAAGTAAAACCTTTGCTTTATGTATATCTTGTTTCATCTATTGTTGCCATTGTCCTGGCTGGAAGAAGGTTCAGTGAATAGGGAGGTGAAGCGTGAGGTAATACAGTAGGGGGAGTGCGAGTGGTTCTCAAATGTATTGTTTTATGCATTCTCCACACTCTCGTCCTCACAAGAACGTACTGAAGAGAATGTGGTCGGCGAATGCACTCTGAGCATTATAGTGTGGAGCACGGTAGTATGCATATTGAGAAACACAGTATTTCTGTTACATGTTTTTGAAATTTGTATTTCAATTACTTTTGAGTATTTTGTCATTTGTAATTCACTTGCCTGAACTACAATGGCCACCTGCCACCCCAAATGTACTGCATTGGTGTCAGAAGTGTGATGGCACTATGATGTGATAAAAGTGCCTGCTAAATTACCAAAATGTTATGTAAAAATGAATACTTGCAAATCACACTGGGTATTATTCTAATTATCTCCTTCCAAATTTGGGTCCCATACAAATTATTTGGACAATAAGCATTTGTGAAATTGGTTCAGTGGGGGTTGAGGGAACATGGGGTTGAGGGAACATGGGGTTGAGGGAACATGAGGTTGAGGGAACATGAGGTTGAGGGAACATGGGGTTGAGGGAACATGAGGCCCGGGGAACATGGGTTGAGAGAAAATACACTGCCTTCTGAAACTATTCAAACCCCTTGACTTTTTCCACATTTTGTTACGTTATAGCCTTATTCTAAAATGGATTAAATAGTTTTTTCCCCGTCATCAATCTACACACTGATAGTTGATAATGACAAAGCAAAAACAGGCTATTAGATATTTTTGCAAATTGTATTAAAACAACAAACTAAAATATCTAATTTACGTAAGTATTCAGACCCTTTACTCAGTACTTTTTTGAAGCACCTTTGGCAGCGATCACAGCCTCGAGTCTTCTTGAGTATGACCCTACAAGCTTGGCACACCTGTATTTGGGGAGTTTTTCCACGTGGCATTCAGGCCAAATAGTTCAATCTTGGTTTCATCAGACCAGAGAGTCTTGTTTCTCATGGTCTGAGAGTCTTTAAGTGTCTTTTGGAAAACTCCAAGTGGGCTGTCATGTGCCTTTTATGGAGGAGTGGCTTCTGTCTGGCCACTCTACCATAAAGGCCTGATTGGTGGAGTGCTGCAGAGATGGTTGTCCTTCTCTGAAGATTCTCCAGTCTCCACAGAGCTCTGGAGCTCTGTCAGAGTAACGATTGGGTTCTTGGTCTCCTCCCTTGGGGAGAAAAAGTTCAAATTAAGTAAATAGAATAAGGCTGTAATGTAACAAAATGTGGAAAAGGTCAAGGGGTCTGAATACTTTCCGAATGCACTGTATGGCTGAGGGAACACGGCTTGCGATGCCCAGGCGGCATACCATACTCTACCTCAGAGCATGTGCAGACCAGCAGGCTGGAGTGTTTTACGGACATATTCAATCGTTTTCTATACCAGTCTGTTGTCCCCCTTGCTTCAAGATGTCCATGGGGCCGCAGTGGAGTTGGTGAAAAGCTTAAAGTTCCTAAGTGTGCACTGACTACCTGAAATGGACCATTCACACAGACAGTGTGGTGAAGGCGCAACAGTGCCTTTTTAACCTCAGGAGGCTGAAGCCCCTAAGACCCTCACAAACTTCCACAGATGCACCATTGAGAGCATCTTGTCGGACTGTATCACCGCCTCTAGGGTAATTACACCATCCGCAACCACAGGGCTCTCCAGAGGCTGGTGCGGTCAGCCCAACACTTCACTAGGGGGCACACTGCCTGCCCTTCAGGACATCTACAGCACCCGGTGTCACGGGAAGACCAAAAACATCATCAAGGACCTCAGTCACCCGAGCCACGGCCTGTTGACCCCGCTACCATCTAGAAGGCAGAGACAGTACAGGTGCATCAAACCTGGGACCGAGAGACTGAAAAACTGCTTCGATCTGCAGGCCATCAGACTGTTAAATAGTCACCACAAGCTGGCTTCTGCCCAGAACCCTGCCCTGAACCTTAGTCAGTGTTACTAGCTGGCTATCATCCGGTACTCTACCCTGCACCTTAGAGATTGCTGCCCTATTTACATAGTCATTGAACAATGGTCACTTTAATCATGTTTACATGCTGTTTTTCCCACTTCATATGTACAGTATGTACTGTATTTTCGTCAAGGCTCATCCTATATAGCTACTGCTTTTCTATTCATATACTGTCCATACTGTCTATACACACCATTGTATACATATACAGTGCTTTCAGAAAGTATTCACACCGCTTGACATTTTCAAAATTTTTATGTTACAGCCTGAATTTTAAATGGATTAAATTGAGATTTGTTTTGTCACTGGCCTAGACACAATACCTCATAATGTCTAAGTTGAATTATGTTTTTGGAAATTTGTCCAAATGAATTGAAAATTAAAAGCTGGAATGTCTTGAGTCAATACGAATTCAACCCTTTTGTTATGGCAACCCTAAATAAGTTCAGGAGTAAACATTTGCTTAACAAGTCACATAATAAGTTGCATGGACTCTGTGTGCAATAATAGTGTTTAACATGATTTTTGAATGACTACCTGATCTCTGTACCCCACACATACAAGTAACTGCTCAGTCGAGCAGTACATTTCAAACACAGATTCAACCACAAAGACCAGGGAGGTTTTCCACTGCCTCGCAAAGAAGGGTACCTATTGACAGATGGGTAAAAATATAATAGAATATCAATTTGAGTATGGTGAAGTTATTAATTACACTTTGGATGGTGTATCAATACACCCAGTCACTACGAAGATACAGGTGTCCTTCCTAACTCAGTTGCAAGAGAGGATGGAAACCGCTCAGGGATTTCACCATAAGGCCATGGTGAAATCAGAGTTTACAAAGTTTAATATCTGTGATAGAAGTGAGGATGAAAAGCTGAAGATGAATCAACAACATTGTAGTTACTCTACAATACTGACCTACTTGACAGAGTGGAAAGAAGGAAGCCTGTACAGAAAAAAATATTCCAAAACATTTATCCTGTTTGCAAAAATACTGCATACAAAGTGCTATATTTGGATGGAGCTAAGCACAGGCAACATTCTAAAGGAAAATCTGGTCTGCTTTCCACCAGACACTGGAAGATGAATGAATTCCATTTTCAGCAGGACAGTAACCTAAAACACAAGGCCAAATCTACGATGAAGACAGTGTATGTTCCTGAGTGGCTGAGTTACTGTTTTGACTTAAATCAACTTGAAAATCCATAGCAAGACCTGATTTAATGGTTGTTTAGCAATTATCAACAACCAATTTGACAGAGCTTAAAGAACTTTTGAAAGAATAATGGGCAAATGTTGCAC